>NC_068455.1:11244909-11269909 GCF_023373465.1 Oncorhynchus keta | reverse complement strand
TGAAACCTCCCTCCTTCCATGTCCCTTCCTCACCCCTCACCCCTCACCCCCTTAGTGCACCAGGGTGAACTGAAACCTCCCTCCTTCCATGTCCCTTCCTCACCCCTCACCCCCTTTAGTGCACCAGGGTGAACTGAAACCTCCCTCCTTCCATGTCCCTTCCTCACCCCTCACCCCCTTTAGTGCACCAGGGTGAACTGAAACCTCCCTCCTTCCATGTCCCTTCCTCACCCCTCACCCCTCACCCCCCTTAGTGCACCAGGGTGAACTGAAACCTCCCTCCTTCCATGTCCCTTCCTCACCCTCCCTCCTTCCAGGGTGAACTGAAACCTCCTCCTTCCATGTCCCCCTCACCCCTCACCCCCTTAGTGCACCAGGGTTAACTGAAACCCCCTCCTTCCATGTCCCTTCCTCACCCCTCACCCCTCACCCCCTTAGTGCACCAGGGTGAACTGAAACCTCCCTCCTTCCATGTCCCTTCCTCACCCCTCACCCCTCACCCCCTTAGTGCACCAGGGTGAACTGAAACCCCCCTCCTTCCATGTCCCTTCCTCACCCCTCACCCCTCACCCCCTTAGTGCACCAGGGTGAACTGAAACCCCCTCCTTCCATGTCCCTTTCACCCCTCACCCCCCCAGGGTCACCCCCCCTTCCATGTCCCTTCCTCCGTGCACCAGGGTGAACTGAAACCTCCCTCCTTCCATGTCCCTTCCTCACCCCTCACCCCTCACCCCCTTAGTGCACCAGGGTGAACTGAAACCTCCCTCCTTCCATGTCCCTTCCTCACCCCTCACCCCCTTAGTGCACCAGGGTGAACTGAAACCTCCCTCCTTCCATGTCCCTTCCTCACCCCTCACCCCTCACCCCCCTTAGTGCACCAGGGTGAACTGAAACCCCCCTCCTTCCATGTCCCTTCCTCACCCCTCACCCCCTTTAGTGCACCAGGGTGAACTGAAACCCCCCTCCTTCCACGGTTCTCATTCACCTGAAAGCTGCCGAAGTGGAGATGTTGACTCATTTGCATATGCTCTTTAGATATCTTAAACCACCCCGCCCTTCAGGTACCTGGATAGATGAAAATAACTACCACTGTGTCGATATAGAATTGGTTCTGCTCTAATAAAACAGAATGTCTCGTAGTCTAAATGCTCCTTTCTGTGTCCGCTCCTCTCCCTCTCTTTCTTTGGGGGGTGGATTCTGGCAACATCCCAGCATCGTCTCCTTTCTCTTGTCTTTCTTTCATTCAGACATTATATATATATATATATATTTTTTTTGGGGAGGGGGATTCTGGCAACATCCCAGCATCCTCTCGTTTCTCTTGTCTTTCTTTCATTCAGACATTATTATTTTTTTTTTGGGGGGGTTATAGGGGATTCTGGCAACATCCCAGCACCCTCTCCTTTCTCCTGTCTTTCTTTCATTCAGACATTTATTTTTATTTTTTGTGGGGGGTTATAGAGGGATTCTGGCAACATCCCAGCATCCTCTCCTTTCTCTTGTCTTTCTTTCATTCAGACATTATATATATATATTTTTTTTGGGGGGTTATAGGGGGATTCTGGCAACATCCCAGCATCCTCTCGTTTCTCTTGTCTTTCTTTCATTCAGACATTATTATTTTTTTTTTGGGGGTTATAGGGGATTCTGGCAACATCCCAGCATCCTCTCCTTTCTCTTGTCTTTCTTTCATTCAGACATTTATTTTTATTTTTGGGGGGGGTTATAGAGGGATTCTGGCAACATCCCAGCATCCTCTCCTTTCTCTTGTCTTTCTTTCATTCAGACATTATATATATATTTTTTTTTTTTGGGGGGTTATAGGGGGATTCTGGCAACATCCCAGCATCCTCTCGTTTCTCTTGTCTTTCTTTGGTGCTCTACTGTAATCCTATGGAATGGATCGTCCTCTCTCTCCACCCTCTCTTCCCATGGCTCTGGGTATTGAGAAGGGGTTTTGGTGTATAAGTCAGCATTGTTCCTTTGTCACTTGACCGGTGGACCGGTTTTCCAAGTTCCTGCTACTCTGCTACTGCACATGGTTATGCACAGAGACCTTAATATGGCTATTGTGAAGCCAAAGAGGGAAGGATAGGAGGGAGAGGGAGAGTGTGACGATGTGTGCTGAGAGTCGGGAAGCAAGTTCGGGGAGTGAGTGTTTTAAATAATAAACACAACATAATACAAAACAAGAAACACGAACAGACATGAAACTGGAATAGAAACAATGACGCCTGGGGAAAGAACCAAAGAGACATATATAAGGGACGGTAATCAGGGAGGTGATGGAGTCCAGGTGAGTCTAATGACGCGCGGATGTGCGTAACGATGGTGACAGGTGTGCGCCGTGGTGACCTAGAGAAAGAGAGGGAGCACATGTGACAGAGAGGGAAGGATAGGAGGGAGAAGTGGAAAACATGAGGGAGAGAGGAGTTTTGAAAGACGGAAAAAGAGGAGTAAAATACAGTAGCAGTCAAAAGTTTGGACAAACCTACTCATTCAAGGGTTTCTCTTTATTTTTTTATTAATTGTAGAATATAAAATACATTTTGATTTGTTTATCACTTGTTTGGTTATTTCAAAGTTTCGATGTCTTCACCATTATGTAGAATACATTTCGATTTTTTGAAACTGTAATGAGTAGGTGCTTCCAAACTTTTGGCTGGTACTGTATCAGTTTCTAGGAGGAAACGAAGGAGGGACACAAATAAAGGGGAAAGTCTTCTATTGTTGTGTTCCACTGGGGGTGTGGCTAGTGTTCCACTGGGGGTGTGGCTAGTGTTCCACTGGGGGTGTGGCTAGTGTTCCAATGGGGTGTGGCTAGTGTTCCAATGGGGGTGTGGCTAGTGTTCCACTGGGGGTGTGGCTAGTGTTCCACTGGGGTTGTGGCTAATGTTCCAATGGGGGTGTGGCTAGTGTTCCACTGGGGGTGTGGCTAGTGTTCCACTGGGGGTGTGGCTAATGTTCCACTGGGGGTGTGGCTAGTGTTCCACTGGGGGTGTGGCTAGTGTTCCACTGGGGGTGTGGCTAGTGTTCCACTGGGGGTGTGGCTAGTGTTCCAATGGGGGTGTGGCTAGTGTTCCACTGGGGGTATGGCTAGTGTTCCACTGGGGGTATGGCTAGTGTTCCACTGGGGGTATGGCTAGTGTTCCACTGGGGGTGTGGCTAGTGTTCCACTGGGGGTATGGCTAGTGTTCCACTGGGGGTGTGGCTAATGTTCCACTGGGGGTATGGCTAGTGTTCCACTGGGGGTGTGGCTAGTGTTCCGCTGGGGGTGTGGCTAGTGTTCCGCCGGGGTGTGGCTAGTGTTCCACTGGGGGTATGGCTAGTGTTCCACTGGGGGTGTGGCTAGTGTTCCACTGGGGGTGTGGCTAAGGTACTGGCTATAAAATACACATCAGGAATGGTACCCTATTTTCTATCATGTATGGCTCTGGACAAAAGTAGGGCATTACTTTCCGAACAGGGTACCATTTTGGATGAAGACCATTGTTGTCAGTTAACTGGACTCAATCTCTCAGTCAGTTAACTGGACTCAATCCCCCAGTCAGTTAACTGGACTCAATCCCCCAGTCAGTTAACTGGACTCAATCCCCCAGTCAGTTAACTGGATTCAATCCCCCAGTCAGTTAACTGGACTCAATCCCCCAGTCAGTTAACTGGACTCAATCCCCCAGTCAGTTAACTGGACTCAATCCCCCAGTCAGTTAACTGGATTCAATCTCCCAGTCAGTTAACTGGACTCAATCTCTCAGTCAGTTAACTGGACTCAATCCCCCTGTCAGTTAACTGGATTCAATCTCCCAGTCAGTTAACTGGATTCAATCCCCCAGTCAGTTAACTGGACTCAATCCCTCAGTCAGTTAACTGGACTCAATCCCCCAGTCAGTTAACTGGATTCAATCCCCCAGTCAGTTAACTGGATTCAATCTCCCAGTCAGTTAACTGGACTCAATCCCCCAGTCAGTTAACTGGACTCAATCTCTCAGTCAGTTAACTGGACTCAATCCCCCAGTCAGTTAACTGGATTCAATCCCCCAGTCAGTTAACTGGATTCAATCCCCCAGTCAGTTAACTGGACTCAATCCCCCAGTCAGTTAACTGGATTCAATCCCCCAGTCAGTTAACTGGACTCAATCCCCCAGTCAGTTAACTGGATTCAATCCCCCAGTCAGTTAACTGGACTCAATCCCCCAGTCAGTTAACTGGACTCAATCCCCCAGTCAGTTAACTGGACTCAATCCCCCAGTCAGTTAACTGGATTCAATCCCCCAGTCAGTTAACTGGATTCAATCCCCCAGTCAGTTAACTGGACTCAATCCCCCAGTCAGTTAACTGGATTCAATCCCCCAGTCAGTTAACTGGACTCAATCCCCCAGTCAGTTAACTGGACTCAATCCCCCAGTCAGTTAACTGGACTCAATCCCCCAGTCAGTTAACTGGATTCAATCCCCCAGTCAGTTAACTGGATTCAATCTCCCAGTCAGTTAACTGGACTCAATCTCTCAGTCAGTTAACTGGACTCAATCCCCCAGTCAGTTAACTGGACTCAATCCCCCAGTCAGTTAACTGGACTCAATCCCCCAGTCAGTTAACTGGACTCAATCCCCCAGTCAGTTAACTGGATTCAAATCCCCCAGTCAGTTAACTGGATTCAATCAGTCGGTCAGTTAATTTGACTCAATCCCCCACTCAGTGAGGAAGACATGGAGCTTCACCTTCTGGATGTTGCCATGGTAATGGTTAGCGCTGGCCACCTGGAGTATTGTTACCATGGTTGCGAAACGTCAGTAGACATCTTCCCCAAGCTTTTATGTCATGGAGGAGAGGGCGATGAGTGTTTGAGATAAAAATTAATAATCTTCTAGATTATACCATTATCCTTGGTGAGATGTGTTAATTATAGTCCTTGATCAACTTTAATCCTCTCTCTCAATTGTTCTACCTCTCATACTTCCTCTAATCCCCTCTCTCTCTCTCTCTCTCTCTCTCTCTCTCTCTCTCTCTCTCTCTCTCTCTCTCTCTCTCTCTCTCTCTCTCTCTCTCTCTCTCTCTCTTCCTCTCTCTCTCTTCCTCTCTCTCTTCCTCTTTGTCTCTCTCTCTGTCTCTCTTCCTCTCTCTCTTCCTCTCTGTCTCTCTTCCTCTCTCTGTCTGTCTGTCTGTCTGTCTGTCTGTCTGTCTGTCTGTCTGTCTGTCTGTCTGTCTGTCTGTCTGTCTGTCTGTCTGTCTGTCTGTCTCTCTCTCTCTCTCTCTCTCTCTCTCTCTCTCTCTCTCTCTCTGCCTCTCTCCCTCTCTCACTCTCTCTCTCTCTCTCTCTGCCTGTCTCTCTCCCTCTCTCCCTCTCTCTCTCTCTCTCCCTCTCTCTCTCGGTCTCCTGCACCTGCGAGTTACTGGATGTTCATGCAGTCCTCAGACAGCTGACAGACAGCCTCTCCACACCACTGATACTAAGACTGGCACTTAGAGGGAGGAGTGTTTAGTATGAACTCTGCTGCTGTAGAGCCTGGTATTACCTGGAGAGGGAGGGAAGGAGGGAGGGAGGGATAGTGCACCTGTATCGGCAGGTACTGTATGTGGGAGGAACATCTGTCGAAAGCAGCAAAACGAAACATGATCTGAACTGCAGGCCCACACTCACACGCGCGTGCACACACACGTCTTGGAACTAAATATAAAACCCAAAATTGAATACACACCAGTAAGCACGCTCACTGATGTGTGTATGTGTGTGTTGCCTTGCCCGTCGAGTAGGTCTTGAGTGTGTTGGGGGATTCCCTTGAGGGACTGAGAAACTAGCCCTATATTATTGAACCACTATTATGATGACACACACACCCCTCCATCTGCTGTGTGATGTTATTCAGCCTCTCTCATCCCTGTCACAGAACAGAGCATATCAGGAAGTGATTTCCATACCACAGCCCTCTCCTATGGGGACACAGAGCATATCAGGAAGTGATTTCCATACCACAGCCCTCTCCTACAGGTACACAGAGCATATCAGGAAGTGCTCTCCTATGGGTACACAGAGCATATCAGGAAGTGATTTCCATACCACAGCCCTCTCCTATGGGGACACAGAGCATATCAGGAAGTGATTTCCATACCACAGCCCTCTCCTATGGGGACACAGAGCATATCAGGAAGTGATTTCCATACCACAGCCCTCTCCTATTGGGACACAGAATATCACAGTGGAATCACTTTCCATACCACAGCCCTCTCCTATGGGTACACAGAGCATATCAGGAAGTGATTTCCATACCACAGCCCTCTCCTATGGGGACACAGAGCATATCAGGAAGTGATTTCCATACCACAGCCCTCTCCTATGGGGACACAGAATATCACAGTGGAATCACTTCCCATACCACAGCCCTCTCCTATGGGGACACAGAGCATATCAGGAAGTGATTTCCATACCACAGCCCTCTCCTATGGGGACACAGAGCATATCAGGAAGTGATTTCCATACTACAGCCCTCTCCTATGGGGACACAGAGCATATCAGGAAGTGATTTCCATACCACAGCCCTCTCCTATGGGGACACAGAGCATATCAGGAAGTGATTTCCATACCACAGCCCTCTCCTATTGGGACACAGAGCATATCAGGAAGTGATTTCCATACTACAGCCCTCTCCTATGGGGACACAGAGCATATCAGGAAGTGATTTCCATACCACAGCCCTCTCCTATGGGGACACAGAGCATATCAGGAAGTGATTTCCATACACAGCCCTCTCCTATGGGGACACAGAGCATATCAGGAAGTGATTTCCATACTACAGCCCTCTCCTATGGGGACACAGAGCATATCAGGAAGTGATTTCCATACTACAGCCCTCTCCTATGGGGACACAGAGCATATCAGGAAGTGATTTCCATACTACAGCCCTCTCCTATGGGGACACAGAGCATATCAGCACCTAGATCCCAGCCCTCTCCTATGGGGACACAGAGCATATCAGGAAGTGATTTCCATACCACAGCCCTCTCCTATGGGGACACAGAGCATATCAGGAAGTGATTTCCATACCACAGCCCTCTCCTATGGGGACACAGAGCATATCAGGAAGTGCTCTCCTATGGGTACACAGAGCATATCAGGAAGTGATTTCCATACCACAGCCCTCTCCTATGGGGACACAGAGCATATCAGGAAGTGATTTCCATACTACAGCCCTCTCCTATGGGGACACAGAGCATATCAGGAAGTGATTTCCATACCACAGCCCTCTCCTATGGGGACACAGAGCATATCAGGAAGTGACAGAGAGAGAGATGGAGTTATCCCTTTTTCCCCTCCTTTCCACTTCCTTATCTCCACTCTCCTCTTCCTTTCTTCCACAATTATTTCCATACTACAGCCCTCTCCTATGGGGACACAGAGCATATCAGGAAGTGATTTCCATACCACAGCCCTTTCCTATTGGGACACAGAGCATATCAGGAAGTGATTTCCATACCACAGCCTTCTCCTATTGGGACACAGAGCATATCAGGAAGTGATTTCCATACCACAGCCCTCTCCTATTGGGACACAGAGCATATCAGGAAGTGATTTCCATACTACAGCCCTCTCCTATGGGGACACAGAGCATATCAGGAAGTGATTTCCATACCACAGCCCTCTCCTATGGGGACACAGAGCATATCAGGAAGTGATTTCCATACCACAGCCCTTTCCTACGGGTACACAGAGCATATCAGAAAGTGCTCTCCTACGGGTACACAGAGCATATCAGGAAGTGCTCTCCTACGGGTACACAGAGCATATCAGGAAGTGTTCTCCTACGGGTACACAGAGCATATCATGAAGTGATTTCCATACCACAGCCCCTTCCTATGGGGACACAGAGCATATCAGGAAGTGATATCCTCTCTATAGCACCCACTTGCCGAAAACAAACCATTACTAAGTACAGCATGTACCGTAGGAACGTACCGACCATAGTGGCTTGTTTCCAAACATTCTGACAGAGAGAGAGCGACAGACAGACAGACAGACAGACAGACAGACAGACAGACAGACAGAGATCATCTCAGCTGATGATCTGGTGCTTCTGTCACCAACCAAGGAGGGCCTACAGCAGCACCTAGATCTTATGCACAGATTCTGTCAGACCTGGGCCCTGACAGTAAATCTCAGTAAGACCAAAATAATGGTGTTCCAAAAAAGGTCCAGTCACCAGGACCACAAATACAAATTCCATCTAGACACTGTTGCCCTAGAGCACACCAAAAACTATACATACCTTGGCCTAAACATCAGCGCCACAGGTAACTTCCACAAAGCTGTGAATGATCTGAGAGACAAGGCAAGAAGGGCATTCTATGCCATCAAAAGAAACATACATTTCAACATACCAATTAGGATTTGGCTAAAAATACTTGAATCAGTCATAGAGCCCATTGCCCTTTATGGTTGTGAGGTCTGGGGTCCGCTCACCAACCAAGACTTCACAAAATGGGACAAACACCAAATTGAGACTCTGCACGCAGAATTCTGCAAAAATATCCTCCGTGTACAACGTAAAACACCAAATAATGCATGCAGAGCAGAATTAGGCCGATACCCACTAATTATCAAAATCCAGAAAAGAGCCATTAAATTCTACAACCACCTAAAAGGAAGCGATTCACAAACCTTCCATAACAAAGCCATCATCTACAGAGAGATGAACCTGGAGAAGAGTCCCCTAAGCAAGCTGGTCCTGAGAGACAGAGAGAGAGAGAGATGGAGACAGTCTTCCATTTCTCTCTGTTATCCTTTTTTCCCCTCCTTTCCACTTCCTTATCTCCACTCTCCTCTTCCTTTCTTCCACAATTAGACATTCAGGTGATAAGTCAAAGGACGGAGGAGAGAGAGAGAGAGAGAGAGATGACATTTGTATATAGCCAACACTGTCTATAGCCATAATATGACATTTGAAATGTCTCTATTCCTTTGGAACATTTGTGAGTAATGTTAACTGTACATTTTTTATTGTTTATTTTACTCTTTTTTTGTGATCTATTCACTTGCTTTGGCAATGTTCCCACAACAATAAAGCTCTTAAATTGAATTGAGAGAATGAAGAAGAAAAATAAACGGTCCTCCATAGGACAACAACGTGTGTGAAAGTGTGTGTGTAACACTTCACTCCTTATTATTCACCAAGTGTGTGTTCTGAACCAGGAGCTCTCTCCTCCATCCTTCCATCCTCTCATCCTCCTCTCACTCACTCCTCCTTTTATGTCCTCTTTGTTCCACAAGAGTTGCATCAAAGACGATGGGTCTGAAGACTCGGAATATCGATTCTCCTCCATCTCTTTCTCCTTTAAAAAACATGAAACTATTCTCATTTCACTCCATCTGTCTCTCTCTCTCTCTCTCTCTCTCTCTCTCTCTCTCTCTCTCTCTCTCTCTCTCTCTCTCTCTCTCTCTCTCTCTCTCTCTCTCTCTCTCTCTCTCTCTCTCTCTCTCTCTCTTCCCCTCTCTCTGTTTCTCTTCCCCTCTCTCTTTCTCTCTCTCTCTTCCCCTCTCTCTTTCTCTCTCTCTTCCCCTCTCTCTGTCTGTCTCTCTCTCTCTCTCTCTCTCTCTCTCTGTTTCTCTTCCCCTCTCTCTTTCTCTCTATCTCTTCCCCTCTCTCTTTCTCTCTATCTCTTCCCCTCTCTCTCTTCCCTTCTCTTTCTCTCTCTGTCTCTCGCTCACTCTCTCAATTAAATTTCAATTCAATTCAAGGTCTTTATTGGCATGGAAAACATATGTTTACGTTGCCAAAGCAAGAGAAAAAGAAAACAAACAAAAGTTAAATAAACAATAAAAATGAACAGTAAACATTACACTCACAAAAGTTCCAAAGTAATAGAGACATTTTATGTCATATTATGGCTATATACATAGTTATAAAGGGAAAATAAATCAACATTAATATGTGTTTACAATGGTTTTCAGTTGAAGTCGGAAGTTTACATACACCTTAGCCGAATACATTTAAACTTTTTCACAATTCCTGACATTTAATCATAGTAAAAATCGCATGTTTTAGGTCTGTTAGGATCACCACTTTATTTTAAGAATGTGTAATGTCAGAATAATAGTAGAGAGAATTATTTATTTCAGCTTTTATTTCTTTCATCACATTCCCAATTGGTCAGGAGTTTACATACACTCAATTAGTATTTGGAAGCATTGTCTTTAAATTGTTTAACTTGGGTCAAACGTTTCGGGTAGACTTCCACAAGCTTCCCACAATAAGTAGGGTGAATTTAAGCCCATTCCTCTTAACAGAGCTGTGTGTAACTGAGTCAGGTTTGTAGGCCTCCTTGTTCACACACACTTTTTCAGTTCTGCCCACACATTTTCTATGGGATTGAGGTCAGGGCTTTGTGATGGCCACTTCAATACCTTGACTTTGTTGTCCTTAAGCCATTTTGCCACAACTTTGGAAGTATGCTTGGGGTCATTATCCATTTGGAGATTTTTAAGATATTTCTTGAGATATTGCTTCAATTTTCCACATAATTTTCCACCTCATGATGCCATCTATTTTGTGAAGTGCACCAGTCCCTCCTGCTGCAAAGCACCCCCACAACATGATGCTGCCACCCCTGTGCTTCACGGTTGGGATGGTGTTCTTCGGCTCGCAAGCCTCCACCTTTTTCTTCAACATAAATATGGTCATTATGGCCAAACAGTTCTATGTTTGTTTCATCAGACCAGAGGACATTTCTAAAAAAGTACGATCTTTGTCCCCATGTGCAGTTGCAAACCCTAGTCTGTCTTTTTCATGGCGGTTTTGGAGCAGTGGCTTCTTCCTTGCTGAGCGGCCTTTCAGGTTATGTCGATATAGAACTTATTTTACTGTGGATATAGATTATTTTATACCTGTTTCCTCCAGCATCTTCACAAGGTCCTTTGCTGTTGTTCTGGGATTGATTTGCACTTTTCGCACCAAAGTACGTTCATCTCTAGGAGACATTAAGGCACAGTCAACTTTGTGTATGTAAACTTCTGACCCACTCGAATTGTGATACAGTAAATTATGTGAAATTGAAATGTGAAATAATCTGTCTGTAAACAATTGTTGGAAAAATTGTTTGTTTCATGCACAAAGTAAATGTCCTAACCAACATGCCAAAACTATAGTTTGTTAACAATACATTTGTGGAGTGTTTGAAAAACGAGTTTTAATGACTCCAACCAAAGTGTCTGTAAACTCCTGACTTCAGCTGTAAATATGGTTTGTATTTAAGATGGTGTTTGATCTTCACTAGTTGCCCCTTTTCTTGTGGCAACTGGTCACAAATCTTGCTGCTGTGATGCACACTGCGGAATTTCACCCAGTAGATATGGGAGTTTATCAAAATTGGGTTTGTTTTCGAATTCTTTGTGGATCTGTGTAATCTGAGGGAAATATGTCTCTCTCTCTCTCTCTCTCTTCCCCTCTCTCTTTCTCTCTCTCTTCCCCTCTCTCTGTCTCTCTCTCTCTCTCGCTCTCCCCCTCTCTCCCTCTCTCCTTCTCTCTCTCTCCCTCTCTCTCTCTGTCACTCTCTCACTCTCTCTCTCTTTCTTTCTGTCTCACTCACTCTCTCTTTCTCTCTCTCTCTTTTTCGTTGTCTGTGGGTGGTTGGTTCTGTGAGGTAGCATGTTTTCTTCTTCAAAGCATCTCACCCTCTTCATTTTCTCCTCGTTATCCCTCTTTTTATCTTCAGTCTCTGATGTGTCAGAGTGAGTCAGAGGTGTGCGTGTGCTGGTGTGCGCATGTGTGTGTGTGTGTGTTCGTGTGTTCGTGTGTGCGTGCGTGCGTGCGTGCGCGTGTGTGTGTGTGTGTGTGTGTGTGTGTGTGTGTGTGTGTGTGTGTGTGTGTGTGTGTGTGTGTGTGTGTGTGTGTGTGTGTGTGTGTGTGTGTGTGTGTGTGTGTGTGTGTGTGTGTGTGTGTGTGTGCGTGCGTGCGTGCGTGTGTGTCTGCTAGCAGCCTTGACCCTTGTCTCCTGGGTCTGCCTGTCTGTCCGGGGAATGAAACAGTTTCCTCACATCTATCGAAACCACACCTAGAACACCATCCTGCTATTGGTCACACCCACTTAACTACCAGTCTGTTATTGGTCACTCCCACTTAGATAACAATCTGCTATTGGTCACTCCCACTTAGATAGCAATCTGCTACTGGTCGTTGTTATTGGCCCTAAGCTTGTGTTTGATATGTCTGCTATCATCATTGATCCCTGTTCCTCCCTACATTACTCTTTCTCTCTATCTTTCTCTTGTTCCTGATCCATTGGGTGGGTGTAGCGTCTGCTTTTATGACTGAACAGATATGAACCGTAGGTGTGGTGTGTTTTTCTGTGTCTGTCATCATGTGTGAATTGATGAGTGAGCTGGGTGCTCAGTTGATGCCCGTTGTTCTGTCATCCCTCCATTGGGTGCTGCAGTATGTTGTTGTGTCTGTCATCTATCTTTCTCTTGTGCAGTATGTGTCCTGATCCATTGTCTGTCATCATGTGGGTGTGAGCTGGGTGCTGCTTTTTGTGTCTGTCATCTGAACAGAGCTGGGTGCTGAATGTTGTTGTGTCTGTCATCATGTGTATTGATGAGTGGCTGGGTGTTGCAGTATGTCGTTGTGTCTGTCATCATGTGTGAATTGATGAGTGAGCTGGGTGCTGCAGTATGTCGTTGTGTCTGTCATCATGTGTGAATTGATGAGTGAGCTGGGTGGTGCAGTATGTCGTTGTGTCTGTCATCATGTGTGAATTGATGAGTGAGCTGGGTGCTGCAGTATGTTGTTGTGTCTGTCATCATGTGTGAATTGATGAGTGAGCTGGGTGCTGCAGTATGTCGTTGTGTCTGTCATCATGTGTGAATTGATGAGTGAGCTGGGGCTGCAGTATGCGTTGTGTCTGTCATCATGTGTGAATTGATGTCTGCTCATCATGTGTCTGTCATCATGTGAATTGATGAGTGAGCTGGGTGCTGCAGTATGTCGTTGTGTCTGTCATCATGTGTGAATTGATGAGTGAGCTGGGTGCTGCAGTATGTTGTTGTGTCTGTCATCATGTGTGAATTGATGAGTGAGCTGGGTGCTGCAGTATGTCGTTGTGTCTGTCATCATGTGTGAATTGATGAGTGAGCTGGGTGCTGCAGTATGTCGTTGTGTCTGTCATCATGTGTGAATTGATGAGTGAGCTGGGTGCTGCAGTATGTTGTTGTGTCTGTCATCATGTGTGAATTGATGAGTGAGCTGGGTGCTGCAGTATGTCGTTGTGTCTGTCATCATGTGTGAATTGATGAGTGAGCTGGGTGCTGCAGTATGTTGTTGTGTCTGTCATCATGTGTGAATTGATGAGTGAGCTGGGTGCTGCAGTATGTTGTTGTGTCTGTCATCATGTGTGAATTGATGAGTGAGCTGGGTGCTGCAGTATGTTGTTGTGTCTGTCATCATGTGTGAATTGATGAGTGAGCTGGGTGCTGCAGTATATTGTTGTGTCTGTGTTATAAGTCTGTTGTTGGACCTGTTAAATCACAAACAATTTTCCTGGGTGTTGTGTCATAGTTAGGCCTGTTACATACATCATTATGAAGTCTTGATAATGCCTCTTTCCTTACCCTGCCCCCTCTCTCTTCCACTTCCCTTCCTCATCTCTCTCTCTCTCTCTCTCTCTCTCTCTCTCTCTCTCTCGGTGCATGCTGGGTGTTTTTGGAGTTTGAGTGTTTGGTGTGGAAAGCTCTATCCTAACTAACTTTCTTGATTCTATTCTTTTCTTTACATGTTATTTTCTATGGTGGAGGGTTAATGCAATATTTGTTTTTAGCGGTATCCAAAGTTTTTTTTTTCCAAGTTAGGGTGGAAGAGGACAGAGTAACGTTCCGGGGGTTGCAAGGTATAGTGTGCGCAATGGCTTCTCAGCCTAGTGCGCAGGAGACGCTGTCGATACAGCATGGTTTCAGGTGTGTTCCTGAGAACGGAGTTAAGGTGGAGGAGGTTCTGCTCGCGGTCGGTGAACAGGTAGGAGCTGAGTTTATACATTCTGCTTCTAGAATGAACAAGGCTGTGGTTGTGTTCATGAAAAGGGCTAATTTGGTCGGTAGGCTAATTGCTAGCGGAATATTTGTAAGGGATGTGTTGGTGTCAATTTCACCTCTCTCTACCCCTTCAACAAGAGTTGTAGTGGCAAATTTGCCTCCGTTTATTACGGATGATCAAATTAGGAAAGAGCTGAGTCGTTTTGGTAAGTTTGCTCGCGGTTTCCGTGTACTGTCAGCAGGTTTTCAGGCAGATGCCGTTAAGCACGTTGTTTCATTCAGGAGGCAAGTGTTTATGTTTCTGAACAATAATGAGCAACAGCTAAATGTGCATTTTAAAGTGAGGCATGGGGAAGGGCTCTATGCAGGTTTTGCCAGCACAGATAGTCTACGGTGTTTTGAATGTGGGGATTTGGGGCACAAGAGCTTTGCGTGCCCACATAAAGGCCATAGACAAGGGGAGGGTACGAGCGCAAGGGGGAAATCGAGGTGAAAATGCAGGGGGTAAGGAGATGCAGACAGCAGAGGCTGGGCCTAGTCAGTCTAGAGATGGTGGTGTAGATGAGGCTGGGTCTAGTCAGGCTAGAGATGGTGGAGAAGCAGAGGCTGGGTCTAGTCAGGCTAGAGATGGTGGGGTAGCTGAGGCTGGGCCTAGACATGCTATGGAGGGTGGTATAGCTGAGGCTGGCCCTAGTCATGCTATGGAGGGTGTTGTAGCTGAGGCTGGCCCTAGTCATGCTATGGAGGGTGTTGTAGCTGAGGCTGGCCCTAGTCATGCTATGGAGGGTGGTGCAGATGATACTGCGTCTCGTCAGGTTTTTCTAGTGGATGAGGAGAGTATAGTGGGGAAGTGTAAGAGATTAGGGGAGGAGGAGGAGGGTGTCAAGAGGAAAAAGAAAAAGGGTGTGGACAAAGGCACCATGGAAATGTTGCCTGTTGCTGTGGGTGAGGCCCTAACCAGAGAGAAAGGGCAGGTGGTCAGGGTGGGAGATAGAGAAGAGGAGGAAAGTGAGTCTGAGGAAGAGGATGAGGAGGTATTCTTTTCAGACTCCTCTTCAATTGGCCCGGAGCTGACAGCCAGTCAACCAGAGGGGTCTAAGTACACGTTGAGAGAACTGACAAGGTTCCTGAATGAGACTAAGGGGAAAAAAGTTAATCTTGAGGCTTTTTTTCCTGATCCTAGAAAGTTTGTAAGATCAGTACAACATGCTATGAGAAATGAGGGGCATGGTGTCCTCTCACCCAAGAAACGGTTTAGGTTGAGGAAGTGGGTCACAACAGTGCGTAAAGGTTTACCTTCAGACACTGTTTAAATGTTTAATTTCTTACTGACACTGGGGCTTTTTGAGCTTTGCTATTGGTCTATTTCTCTGCTGGCTTTTCTCCCACTTCTTATGGAGACTCTTCGGGTAGGCTCGCTCAATATAAATGGCGCCAGAGATGCGGGAAAGAGGAGTGTGTTGAGTGAATATGTAAAACATAAACAAGTACAGGTGTTGTTTCTGCAGGAGACGCATAGTGATGTGGTGAATGAAGTTGATTGGGGGCTCTGGTGGAAAGGGGCAAGTGTGTTGAGCCATGGGACAAATCTTAGTGCAGGGGTGGCAGTCCTTTTTGCACCGGGTCTGGCTGTAAAAATTTGCTCCTCAAAGGAGGTGTGTAGGGGTAGGTTGCTTGTTGTTAAAGCAGAAATTAACAACATGTGTTTTGTCTTTATAAATGTGTATGCGCCTAACACAAGGAGAGAAAGAGGGGTTCTATTTGGGAGTCTTAGACAGGAACTCTCACAAGTAGCGCCTGAGGAGACGCTGGTGATCGGAGGTGACTGGAACTGTACAATGGATTTTACAAAAGACAGAAATGGGGAAGAGCCTCATTCAGTGTCAGTGGGAGTGTTAAGGGACATCTTTAATCAGTTTGACCTAGTGGATGTTTGGAGAACTAAACATCCAAACACAAGACAGTATACGTGGGTGAAGGTTTTTGGGGCTAGGGTGAGTGCAGCTCGACTTGATCGTTTTTACATGTCCAGGAATCAGAGCAATAGGCTTCTGGGTGCTACCATTCTCCCAGTGGGGTTTCGGATCACCACATAACCATGGCTCGGCTGTCTATTTCACCAGGGCCCCGGCAGGCATCTTATTGGAAGTTCAATGTAAAGCTCTTACAAGATGCCACTTTTTGCTCAGGTTTCCAGACTTTTGGGAAAGATGGGGGCAGCGAAGAGAGGAGTATGAGTCTCTGAGTCAGTGGTGGGATGTGGGGAAAGTGCAAATTCGGCTTTTCTGTCAACAGTACACAGCTCTCTCATCCTCAGAGGCTAGGAGAGTGTTGGGGAACTAGAGCGGTGTATTAGTGAGATGGAGGTAGAGATGGTGGGGCAAGGCAATGTAGGCCTCCAGGCTAACTTAGCCGAATTACGTAGGGACCTGGGCAGTTTTTTCCAGGTTAAAGCAAAGGGAGCACTTGTAAGAGCTAGGTTCTCCATGCTCAAGGAGATGGATGCTCCCAGCTCCTTCTTCTTTGGTTTGGAAAGACAGAGCAGTGAAGCCAAGGGTATGCATTGTCTACGGCTGTCTGATGGGCGGGTGACCTCTGTGGTGGGGGAGATGCGGGAGCGGACTGTGGAGTTTTATACTGAATTGTATAGGGCAGAAATGTGTGATCCTATGTGTGCTCAGGTCTTGTTCGCAGGACTCCCTAAGCTCTCTCGGGCACAGAGGGATGAAATGGACATTCCTCTGTTGTCACATGAACTGGCAGAGGCAGTAACCCAGATGTCCCCGGTCGTGCACCCGGGGTTGATGGACTTCCAGTGGAATTTTACAAAAAATTCTGGGGAACAATTGGACAGGATTTCTTTTGCGTGTTGCGAGAATGCGTAGGGGTAGGAGAGTTGCCGATGAGCTGCCGTCGGGCGGCTCTGACTCTCCTGCCCAAAAAAGGGGACTTGTGTGAACTTAAGAACTGGAGGCCTGTGGCATTACTCTGTGCGGACTACAAGATTTTTGCCAAGGTCCTCTCTAACAGACTGAAGTCCCATCTGGACTCTATAATACACAAGGACCAGACATATTGTGTACCGGGACGCTCAATCACGGACAACTTGTTCTTGATTAGGGACATGTTGGACTTGTCGAGAGGTTCTAATGTGAACTTTGGACTGGTCTCTTTAGATCAAGAGAAGGCTTTTGATAGAGTGGATCATGAGTATCTGTTTAATGTGATGTCTGTGTTTGGGTTTGGGAAGAGTTTTGTGACCTGTGTGAAGCTGTTGTATGCTGGGGCGTCATGTATGGTTAAGGTTGGAGGGGGCTCAGTAGGCCAGTCTGGGTGAGACGGGGCATTAGACAAGGATGCCCTCTATCTGGGCAGCTGTACACACTAGCCATTGAGCCTTTTTTAGGACTGCTACGCAGGAGACTGCGGGGAGTGTGCTGGACAGGCATGGATGTGGTGACAGGAATTGCAGTCTCAGCATATGCAGATGATGTTTCTGTGATGGTCAGGGATGGGCAAGATATGCAGGAACTAGAGACCAGTCTGAAGGTGTATGAGGGAGCTTCATCAGCTAAGGTAAACTGGGGAAAGAGCAAAGCTCTGTTATGTGGGGCATGGGGGGATAGGGCTCCTCCTCTGCTTCCAGGGGGTTTGCAGTGGGGTTGTGAAGGGCTTAAAGTGTTGGGGGTGTACCTGGGCTCGGAGAGGTGGGTCAGCAAGAACTGGGAGGGGCTGACACAGGCAGTGGTGTCAAGACTGGCCAGGTGGAGGTGGCTCCTGTCCCAAGTGTCATATAGAGGGAGGGTGCTGATAATCAACAACCTGGTGGCATCTTCCTTGTGGCATAAACTGGCTGTCCTCAACCCCCCGCCGGTCTGCTTGCAGACCTGCAACGCAAGCTGGTGGACTTTTTTGGTCGGGACATCACTGGCTGAAGGCAGCAGTTTTGTACATGACCGTCCACGAAGGAGGACAGGGCCTGGTGGAACTGGAGAGCAGGATGGCTGCTTTCCGACTGAAGGCGGTGCAGAGACTGCTGTACCACACTGATGTTGGCTGGAGGGAACCAGCATGCGCTGCTGAGGAGAGCTGGCGGATTAGGGTTGGACCGGCAGCTGTTCCTCATGAAGCTGGAGAGGCTGAGTACAGCAGGTCTCTCAGAGTTTTACTCTGCGGTGCTGAGGGCCTGGCAGCTGCTAAGGCCCACACGAGAAGGGGTGTGGAGCCTGGGCAGTGGGTGTGGGAGGAGCCCATCTTCCACAACCCAGCCATCCCTTTGAGATCGGTTCAGTCGGCCACCCTGCAGAGGCAACTGATGGCAGGGGGTTTACAAAGGCTGGGTGACCTGAGACTGCTGGGAGAGGAGGGTGGAAAACCCCGGAGGTCTTGGCGCAACAAACAGGAATAACGTCTCTTAGGCTGCTGGAGAGATTCCTGGAGGAGGTCCAGGAGGCACTGTCTGAGCCGGTAAGGGGGTGTTTGAGAGGCCAAAGGGAGAGGGGCCACCAATGTTCCCGCCACTGCAGGTGACGGCAGAGACTGGAGACTGGCAAGGGGGTCTGGAGGACTTGTTAGATTTTAACACTCCGAGCCTGGGGAGTTTGAGGGGGTGGGAGGTAAAGCCCTCTACAACCTCTGCGTTAAGGTGAGGAGCATTAGAAGCCTAACAGGAGTGAAGGCACATCAGTGGCAGGGGGTATGTGGGGCGGAGAGTATGGTGGGTTTTAGATGGAGGGCGCTCTACAAACCCCCAGTACCAAAGAGGTCAGGGGACCTCCAGTGGAGGGTTCTTCATGGAGCCCTGGCCACTAACAGCTGGTTGGCACGGGTTGATCCGGGAATTGGGCAGGGGTGTCCTTTCTGTCAAATGAAAGAAACTGTAATTCATGTGTTTTCTGTGTGCACCAGGTTAATGCCATTAATGTCTCTGTTGGAATGTCTGTGTGACAGGTTGGGGGTGGTTTTTGCTGTTGGGATGTTTATAATGGGATACAGGTATTCGAGTAAGGAGAAAGAAAAATGTGTTTTGTTGAATTTTCTGTTTGCTCAGGCAAAGTTAGCTATTTGGCTAACAAGGAGGAACAGGGTCAAAGGTGGGGGATAACAGACCCTTTACTACTGTTTCATGGGATGGTCTCTGCGCGCCTTAGGGTTGAGTTTGAGTTCTATAAAATTATCAAATGTGTGGAGATGTTTGAGGAGATATGGTGTGTTGGGGGCTGTCTGTATTGCTGGGGAAGATGTTTTGGATATACGGTTGTAGGAGAGGGTTTTTGTGTATTTTTATTTATTTTTTATTTTTATTTATTTTAGGAGTGGGGGGTGAGTTTTAAATGAATTAAGAATGTTTCAATAAAGAAAGACCAAAAGTCTCTCTCTCTCTCTCTCTCTCTCTCTCTCTCTCTCTCTCTCTCTCTCTCTCTCTGTCTCTCTGTCTCTCTGTCTCTGTCTCTGTCTCTCTCTCTCTCTGTCATGCTCGCACGCTCTCTCTAGAGTGACCACATTTAAAGTAACCAAATGCAGGACAACATGATGATTCTGTGGGACATTGGAAGGACGGTGTAAAACCCACTCATGTTGCAGTGATCGTGTTTTAGGTGCATCATTCTCTACGGTTGTACCAACATATGAAGCCTGTTGTACAGAATTAATATATCGTCACATTTGCCGATACCCACACATATTGATTCCCTATCATTTTCAATTTGTAATACCCTCAAACAGCAAGTTAGGCATACCGATAGGCCATCATCACTGTCAATCATGTATTATAATTGTTCACGTTTTGCCAGTGAAATATACAAACTGCGTCTGCATGTCAATCGTCTGATCTCCATCAGATTCATGTGAATAGGCATTTAGATTTTCTTGAATGACTGATTGGTGAGCCAATTATCGCAAATGGTTGTTAACTAACTATAGAGCCTTCCTGTTTTATGTTTTAATAATCAGAGCACATTTGGGCCTAGTGGCGTGCGCAGTTGAGTTTTGACCACGTAATATTTTGGAGGGGACTATTCAGCTAACCATCCTAAAATAAGATATGAGGTGGTATTTTTTTGGTGTGACAGTAACGTTATACTATGCTATTATATTTGGTTGTGTTATATACAATACTAATGAATAATTATTATTGATTCAGCTTTGATCTGACTCTATTAAACCACTGTGAGAAGAGGCAGAGCGATGTAATCATAGCCTACTCTTTTGCCTTGCGCAACATTTGGTAATGCAGAAATGAGAGACCACATATTAAAGTTGTATTGTCACTGTGAAATGCTTGATAACTCACAAGCTCTACCCAACAGCGCAGTAATCAATGGTAAAATATAATAAAGACAACACAAGAAACATGAAATAAGATATATATATACATGGTAATTGCCAGTACCACATCTATAATGTGCAGGGAGAATTTCAGGTGAATATGTACATGTTAGGCAGGAGAAAGTGACTAGTAGCAGTATAAATAATTATAATGATGCGTGGCTGTTTTATCTGGGAATATGTGATTACCAAATCATTCTGGTTGGTCTCAGGGAATGTAAACAGGAAGACTTTTAAAACAGGATGAAGTGAAGTAGGAGCAAATATGTTGAATGAGAAACTAACAAGCCTTGAGAGCCTCACAAGTTTGAAATCATTTGTATTTTTTATTTAACCTTTATTTAACCTTTATTTAACTAGGCAAGTAAGTTAAGAACAAATTCTTATTTACAATGCCGGCCTAGCTAAATGAACTTATATATTTCAGTCTAATACAGCTATGTACTGTTGTAACTTTTCCTCAGGAGCTTTCCGGAAGTAGTCAGACCCACTGATTTATAAAATAACTTATGTCCGACCTCTGTTTTCAATGGAATATACTCGCTTTCACATACGTCGATTCACGGACCGTCTATATCCTGGTTGCATCCGGTTTACACAGCCCGACTTCACAAGCGCTCACTTGCACACAGGGAGCAGCGCGAGCAGTGATGATGTCATCAAGTCATCCATATAACGTGGCAGACATTGGATGAATATAAAATGTTAAATCTTTGGCTGAGTGATGAATAACAAATAAAAATCAACCATAGCAACATTTTTTTTGAATAAATCAATGGATTTTTTTGTGCACACAGGTGATGACTAAAGTGTCTCGTTGGGAATTTTCAAATCTGACTTCTCTATGAGGCTGTCTATGGAAGTTAGACTGCAGTACTGAAGAAAGACTGTAGGGGCAGATGAAACGATGCTTCCAGACAGGAACCTAGCCTCTTGGTTAGGCCAAACGGTCTTCTCCAGGTTTAGCTGGAATTTAGCCTGAAAGGATTTGGAATTTAGCCCGAAAGGAGGTGACGGATGATGATAGGCCTATGACATTGGCCTACATCTCATCTTGCGCTGCTCAGAATATCAGGTCTCAAAAACGACTGGGGAGTATTTAACATCCTTGTGATGTAGACTGAGTGGACAAAACATTAGCAAAAGTCTTTCCATCAATCCAGGTGAAAGCTATGATCCCTCATTGAGCTCTCTCTCTGGTATTTCCTGTTCTGGGTCATGTAGTGTGTCTCTCTCTGGTATTTCCTGTTCTGGGTCATGTAGTGTCTCTATCTCTGGTATTTCCTGTTCTGGGTCATGTAGTGTGTCTCTCTCTCTCTGATATTTCCAGTTCTGGGTCAGGTAGTGTCTCTCTCTCTGGTATTTCCTGTTCTGGGTCAGGTAGTGTCTCTCTCTCTGGTATTTCCTGTTCTGGGTCAGGTAGTGTCTCTCTCTCTCTGGTATTTCCTGTTCTGGGTCAGGTAGTGTCTCTCTCTCTCTCTCTGGTATTTCCTGTTCTGGGACAGGTAGTGTCTCTCTCTCTGTTATTTCCTGTTCTGGGTCATGTGTGTCTCTCTCTCTGGTATTTCCTGTTCTGGGTCATGTAGTGTGTCTCTCTCCCTGGTATTTCCTGCTCTGGGTCATGTAGTGTGTCTCTCTCCCTGGTATTTCCTGTTCTGGGTCATGTAGTGTGTCTCTCTCTGGTATTTCCTGTTCTGGGGCAGGTAGTGTTTCTCTCTCTCTGGTATTTCCTGCTCTGGGTCATGTAGTGTGTCTCTCTCCCTGGTATTTCATGTTCTGGGTCATGTGGTGTGTGTGATCCATTCAGGCTCTGAAGTGAAGTATGTGAAATGTGATCGGTTGCCTTGGCGTCAGCAAGCCCGGCCAGAGAGAGTGTCAGGAAGATAGCAGTAAGCCACAGAAAGATAGCAGCAAGCCACAGGAAGATAGCAGCAAGAGACAGGAAGATAGCAGCAAGAGACAGGAAGATAGCAGCAAGCCACAGGAAGATAGCAGCAAGCCACAGGAAGATAGCAGCACGAGACAGGAAGATAGCAGCACGAGACAGGAAGATAGCAGCAAGAGACAGGAAGATAGCAGCAAGAGACAGGAAGATAGCAGCAAGAGACAGGAAGATAGCAGCAAGAGACAGGAAGATAGCAGCAAGAGACAGGAAGATAGCAGCAAGAGACAGGAAGATAGCAGCAAGAGACAGGAAGATAGCAGCAAGAGACAGGAAGATAGCAGCAAGAGACAGGAAGATAGCAGCACGAGACAGGAAGATAGCAGCAAGAGACAGGAAGATAGCAGCAAGAGACAGGAAGATAGCAGCAAGAGACAGGAAGATAGCAGCAAGAGACAGGAAGATAGCAGCAAGAGACAGGAAGATAGCAGCAAGAGACAGGAAGATAGCAGCAAGAGACAGGAAGATAGCAGCAAGAGACAGGAAGATAGCAGCACGAGACAGGAAGATAGCAGCGAGACAGGAAGATACCAGCAGACAGGAAGATAGCAGCAAGCCACAGGAAGATAGCAGCAAGAGACAGGAAGATGGCAGCAAGCCACAGGAAGATAGCAGCAAGAGACAGGAAGATAGCAGCAAGCCACAGGAAGATAGCAGCAAGCCACAGAAAGATAGCAGCAAGAGACAGGAAGATAGCAGCAAGCCACAGGAAGATAGCAGCAAGCCACAGGAAGATAGCAGTGAGCCACAGGAAGATAGCAGCAAGCTACAGGAATAAAGAAGTTAGCTACAGGAAGATAGCAGCAAACCACAGAAAGATAGCAGCAAGAGACAGGAAGATAGCAGCAAGCTACAGGAATAAAGAAGTTAGCTACAGGAAGATAGCAGCACGAGACAGGAAGAAAGCAGTTAGCTACAGGAAGATAGCAGCAAGAGACAGGAAGATAGCAGCAAGAGACAGGAAGAAAGCAGTTAGCTACAGGAAGATAGCAGCACGAGACAGGAAGATTGCAGCAAAAGACAGGAAGAAAGCAGTTAGCTACAGGAAGATAGCAGCACGAGACAGGAAGATAGCAGCAAGCCACAGGAAGATAGCAGCAAGCTACAGGAAGATAGCAGTTAGCTACAGGAAGATAGCAGCAAGCTACAGGAATAAAGAAGTTAGCTACAGGAAGATAGCAGCGCGAGACAGGAAGAAAGCAGTTAGCTACAGGAAGATAGCAGCACGAGACAGGAAGATTGCAGCAAAAGACAGGAAGAAAGCAGTTAGCTACAGGAAGATAGCAGCACGAGACAGGAAGATAGCAGCAAGCCACAGGAAGATAGCAGCAAGCTACAGGAAGATAGCAGTTAGCTACAGGAAGATAGCAGCAATAGACAGGAAGAAAGCAGTTAGCTACAGGAAGATAGCAGCAAGCTACAGGAATAAAGAAGTTAGCTACAGGAAGATAGCAGCGCGAGACAGGAAGAAAGCAGTTAGCTACAGGAAGATAGCAGCAAGAGACAGGAAGATAGCAGCAAGAGACAGGAAGAAAGCAGTTAGCTACAGGAAGATAGCAGCACGAGACAGGAAGATAGCAGCAAAAGACAGGAAGAAAGCAGTTAGCTACAGGAAGATAGCAGCACGAGACAGGAAGATAGCAGCAAAAGACAGGAAGAAAGCAGTTAGCTACAGGAAGATAGCAGCACGAGACAGGAAGATAGCAGCAAGCCACAGGAAGATAGCAGCAAGCTACAGGAAGATAGCAGTTAGCTACAGGAAGATAGCAGCAAGAGACAGGAAGAAAGCAGTTAGCTACAGGAAGATAGCAGCATGAGACAGAAAGATAGCAGCAAGAGACAGGAAGAAATCAGTTAGCTACAGGAAGATAGCAGCAAGAGACAGGAAGAAAGCAGTTAGCTACAGGAGAGATTCCTTTAGAGGAGAGAGCGAGAGAGGGAGAGAGAGAGAGAGAGAGAGAGAGAGAGAGAGAGAGAGAGAGAGAGAGAGAGAGAGAGAGAGAGAGAGAGAGAAAAGGGATAGTAACAATGCAAGTATGGAAAGATCCTGCCCTTCTTTCAGACCCCTTTAGTAATTTAGCCACTCTACTAAGTAAAACACCTCTTTAGTAATTTAGCCACTCTACTAAGTAAAACACCTCTTTAGTAATTTAGCCACTCTACTAAGTAAAATACCTCTTTAGTAATTTAGCCACTCTACTAAGTAAAATACCTCTTTAGTAATTTAGCCACTCTACTAAGTAAAACACCTCTTTAGTAATTTAGCCACTCTACTAAGTAAAACACCTCTTTAGTAATTTAGCCACTCTACTAAGTAAAACACCTCTTTAGTAATTTAGCCACTCTACTAAGTAAAACACCTCTTTAGTAATTTAGCCACTCTACTAAGTAAAACACCTCTTTAGTAATTTAGCCACTCTACTAAGTAAAACACCTCTTTAGTAATTTAGCCACTCTACTAAGTAAAACACCTCTTTAGTAATTTAGCCACTCTACTAAGTAAAACACCTCTTTAGTAATTTAGCCACTCTACTAAGTAAAACACCTCTTTAGTAATTTAGCCACTCTACTAAGTAAAACACCTCTTTAGTAATTTAGCCACTCTACTAAGTAAAACACCTCTTTAGTAATTTAGCCACTCTACTAAGTAAAACACCTCTTTAGTAATTTAGCCACTCTACTAAGTAAAATACCTCTTTAGTAATTTAGCCACTCTACTAAGT
>NC_068455.1:11192409-11239909 GCF_023373465.1 Oncorhynchus keta | reverse complement strand
AGGAGAGGACAGCCAGATCATGTACTGTATATCAACCACAACCTTAACCTCAATCACAAGCTTTTAATTCAGACTGCAAACACTCTGATCCTGACCCCAATGTCTCTGGTCCTGACCACAATGTCTCTAATCCTGACCACAATGTCTCTGATCCTGACCACAATGTCTCTGATCCTGACCGCAATGTCTCTGATCCTGACCACAATGTCTCTGATCCTGACCACAATGTCTCTGATCCTGACCACAATGTCTCTGACCCTGACCCCAATGTCTCTGATCCTGACCACAATGTCTCTGGTCCTGACCACAATGTCTCTGATACTGACCGCAATGTCTCTGGTCCTGACCGCAATGTCTCTGATCCTGACCACAATGTCTCTGATACTGACCGCAATGTCTCTGATCCTGACCGCAATGTTTCTGATCCTGACCGCAATGTCTCTGATCCTGACCACAATGTCTCTGATCCTGACCACAATGTCTCTGGTCCTGACCACAATGTCTCTGATACTGACCGCAATGTCTCTGGTCCTGACCGCAATGTCTCTGATCCTGATCACAATGTCTCTGATACTGACCACAATGTCTCTGACACTGACCCCAATGTCTCTAATCGTGACCCCAATGTCTCTAATCGTGACCCCAATGTCTCTAATCCTGACCCCAATGTCTCTAATCCTGACCACAATGTCTCTGACCCTGACCCCAATGTCTCTAATCCTGACCCCAATGTCTCTAATCGTGACCACAATGTCTCTAATCCTGACCCCAATGTCTCTGATACTGACCCCAATGTCTCTGATACTGACCCCAATGTCTCTAATCCTGACCCCAATGTCTCTGATACTGACCGCAATGTCTCTGGTCCTGACCGCAATGTCTCTGATCCTGACCACAATGTCTCTGATACTGACCACAATGTCTCTGACCCTGACCCCAATGTCTCTAATCGTGACCCCAATGTCTCTAATCGTGACCCCAATGTCTCTAATCGTGACCCCAATGTCTCTAATCCTGACCACAATGTCTCTGACCCTGACCCCAATGTCTCTAATCGTGACCACAATGTCTCTAATCGTGACCACAATGTCTCTAATCCTGACCCCAATGTCTCTAATCCTGACCCCAATGTCTCTGATACTGAACCCAATGTCTCTAATCCTGACCCCAATGTCTCTGATACTGACCCCAATGTCTCTGATACTGACCCCAATGTCTCTAATCCTGACCCCAATGTCTCTAATCCTGACCACAATGTCTCTGACCCTGACCCCAATGTCTCTAATCCTGACCCCAATGTCTCTAATTGTGACCACAATGTCTCTAATCCTGACCCCAATGTCTCTAATCCTGACCCCAATGTCTCTGGTCCTGACTGCAATGTCTCTGGTCCTGACCCCAATGTCTCTGACCCTGACCACAATGTCTCTGATACTGACCACAATGTCTCTGATACTGACCCCAATGTCTCTGATACTGACCCCAATGTCTCTAATCCTGACCCCAATGTCTCTGATACTGACCACAATGTCTCTAATCCTGACCCCGATGTCTCTGATACTGACCACAATGTCTCTAATCCTGACCCCAATGTCTCTGAGCCTGACCCCAATGTCTCTGATCCTGACCACAATGTCTCTGATACTGACCACAATGTCTCTGATACTGACCCCAATGTCTCTAATCCTGACCCCAATGTCTCTGATACTGACCCCAATGTCTCTGATACTGACCCCAATGTCTCTAATCCTGACCCCGATGTCTCTGATACTGACCACACTGTCACAATGTTCGACTGTATAATTTGTGACCACAAACCTGCTTATTAGTGACCTAATGGGTGGAATGTTAGAAATATGTTTCATAATTTCATAATTAATAAATGTGATTTTTTTAACGTTGGAAATCTATGTCAAATGATTGTGTTATATCAAATCAAGGTTTACTTGTCACGTGCGCCGAATACAACAGGTGTAGACCTTACAGTGTAATAGATACCTATATATTCAGTATCCTGTGATGTATATAAAGTGTAATATTGGGATGTAAACTCAAAATGCAATATATTTCAACTCTATATCTGACATGGTACTGGTACCTTCTTTAAAAAAAAAACATAACCATGTTATGCTGTTGGTAACACACACACACACACACACACACACACACACACACACACACACACACACACACACACACACACACACACACACACACACACACACACACACACACACACACACACACACACACACACACACCACTGCTATGACCGAAGAGAAGCCATTCCGTTAGTTTGAGAAACACACTCTGTTACCTGGCAACAACATGGATGGCCTATTTTTATAGCATCAACATGTCTGAGTCTGTCTCTGCTCTGAGTGTCTCTGCTCTGAGTATGTCTCTGCTCTGAGTATGTCTCTGCTCTGAGTCTGTCTCTGCTCTGCGTCTGTCTCTGCTCTGCGTCTGTCTCTGCTCTGAGTCTGTCTCTGCTCTGAGTCTGTCTCTGCTCTGAGTCTGTCTCTGCTTTGAATCTGTCTCTGAGTCTGTCTCTGCTCTGAGTCTGTCTCTGCTCTGAGTCTGTCTCTGCTCTGAGTCCGTCTCTGCTTTGAATCTGTCTCTGAGTCTGTCTCTGCTCTGAGTCTGTCTCTGCTCTGAGTCTGTCTCTGCTCTGAGTATGTCTCTGCTCTGAGTCTGTCTCTGCTCTGAGTCTGTCTCTGCTCTGAGTCTGTCTCTGAGTCTGTCTCTGCTTTGAATCTGTCTCTGAGTCTGTCTCTGCTCTGAGTCTGTCTCTGCTCTGAGTCTGTCTCTGCTTTGAATCTGTCTCTGAGTCTGTCTCTGCTCTGAGTCTGTCTCTGCTCTGAGTCTGTCTCTGCTCTGAGTCTGTCTCTGCTCTGAGTCTGTCTCTGCTTTGAATCTGTCTCTGAGTCTGTCTCTGCTCTGAGTCCGTCTCTGCTTTGAATCTGTCTCTGAGTCTGTCTCTGCTCTGAGTCTGTCTCTGCTCTGAGTCTGTATCTGCTCTGGGTCTGTCTCTGAATCTGTCTCTCCTTGGAGTCTGTCTCTGAGTCTGTATATGCTCCGAGTCTCTCTGCTATGAGTCTGTCTCTGCCCTGATTCTGTCTCTGAGTCTGTCTCTGCTCTGAGTCTGTCTCTGAGTATGTCTCTGAGTCTGTCTCTGCTCTGAGTCTGTCTCTGCTCTGAGTCTGTCTCTGCTCTGAGTCTGTCTCTGCTCTGAGTCTGTCTCTGAGTATGTCTCTGAGTCTGTCTCTGCTCTGAGTCTGTCTCTGCTCTGAGTCTGTCTCTGCTCTGAGTCTGTCTCTGAGTATGTCTCTGAGTATGTCTCAGTCTTTCTCTGAGTCTGTCTCTGCTCTGAGTCTGTCTCTGCTCTGGGTCTGTCTCTGAGTCTGTCTCTGCTCTGAGTCTGTCTCTGCTCTGAGTCTGTCTCTGCTCTGAGTCTGTCTCTGAGTCTGTCTCTGAGTCTGTCTCTGAGTCTGTCTCTGCTCTGAGTCTGTCTCCACTCTGAGTCTGTCTCTGAATCTGTCTCTGCTCTGAGCCTGTCTCTGACTCTGTTTCTGTCTCTGCTCTGAGTCTCTCTGAATCTGTCTCTGTCTCTGATCTGTTTCTGTCTCTGAATCTGTCTCTGAGTCTGTCTCTGCTCTGAATCTGAGTCTGTCTCTGAGTCTGTCTCTGCTCTGAGTCTGTCTCTGCTCTGAGTCTGTCTCTGCTTCTGAGTCTGTGCTCTGAGTCTGTCTGCTCTGCTCTGAGTCTGTCTCTGCTCTGAGTCTGTCTCTGCTCTGAGTCTGTCTCTGTCTCTGCATCTGTCTGTCTCTGCTCTGTTTCTGTCTCTGCTCTGAGTCTGTCTCTGCTCTGCGTCTGTCTCTGCTCTGAGTCTGTCTCTGCTCTGAGTCTGTCTCTGAATCTGTTTCTGTCTCTGTCTCTGCCTGTCTCTCTGTCTCTGAGTCTGTCTCTGCTATTTCTGAGTCTGTCTCTGCTCTGAGTCTGTCTCTGTCTGAGTCTGTCTCTGCTCTGTCTGTCTCTCTGTCTTCTGAGTCTGTCTCTGAGTCTGTCTCTCTGAGTCTGTCTCTGCTCTGAGTCTGTCTCTGAAGTCTGTGCTCTGTCTCTGCTCTGAGTCTGTCTCTGCTCTGAGTCTGTCTGTCTCTGAGTCTGTCTCTGCTCTGAGTCTGTCTCTGAGTCTGTCTCTGAGTCTGTCTCTGCTCTGAGTCTGTCTCTCTGTCTCTGAGTCTGTCTCTGCTCTGAGTCTGTCTCTGTCTCAGTCTGTCTCTCTGCTCTGAGCCTGTCTCTGAATCTGTGTCTGTCTCTACTCTGAGTCTGTCTCTGAGTCTGTCTCTGAGTCTGTCTCTGCTCTGAGTCTGTCTCTGCTCTGAGTCTGTCTCTGAGTCTGTCTCTGAGTCTGTCTCTGCTCTGAGCCTGTCTCTGAATCTGTTTCTGTCTCTGAGTCTGTCTCTCTGAGTCTGTCTCTGAGTCTGTTTCTGATTCTGCTCTGAGTCTGTCTGCTCTGATTCTCTGAGTCTGTCTCTGCTCTGAGTCTGTCTCTGCTCTGTCTGTCTCTGCTCTGAGTCTGTCTCTGAGTCTGTCTCTGAGTCTGTCTCTGAGTCTGTCTCTGAGTCTGTCTCTGAGTCTGTCTCTGAGTCTGTCTCTGTCTGAGTCTGTCTCTGAGTCTGTCTCTCTGAGTCTGTCTCTGCTCAGTCTCGTCTTTCTCTGCTCTGAGCCTGTCTCTGAATCTGTTTCTGTCTCTGAATCTGTCTCTGCTCAGGGTCTGTCTCTGAATCTGTCTCTGCTCTGAGTCTGTCTCTGAATCTGAGTCTGTCTCTGCTCTGAGTCTGTCTCTGAGTATGTCTCTGAGTCTGTCTCATTCTTTCTCCGAGTCTGTCTCTGCTCTGAGTCTGTCTCTGCTCTGAGTCTGTCTCTGCTCTGAGTCTGTCTCTGAGTATGTCTCTGAGTCTGTCTCGAGTCTGTCTCTGAGTCTGTCTCCGAGTCTCTCTCCTCTGAGTCTGTCTCTGCTCTGGGTCTGTCTCTGAGTCTGTCTCTGCTCTGAGTCTGTCTCTGCTCGGAGTCTGTCTCTGAGTCTGTCTCTGCTCTGAGTCTGTCTCTGAGTCTGTCTCTGAGTCTGTCTCTGCTCTGAGCCTGTCTCTGAATCTGTTTCTGTCTCTGCTCTGAGTCTCTCTGAATCTGTCTCTGTCTCTGCATCTGTTTCTGTCTCTGCTCTGAGTCTGCCTCTGCTCTCAGTCTGTCTCTGCTCTCAGTCTGTCTCTGCTCTGATTCTGTCTCTGCTCTGATTCTGTCTCTGCTCTGAGTCTGTCTCTGCTCTGAGTCTGTCTCTGCTCTGAGTCTGTCTCTGAGTCTGCCTCTGAGTCTGTCTCTGAGTCTGTCTCTGAGTCTGTCTCTGAGTCTGCCTCTGAGTCTGCCTCTGCTCTCAGTCTGTCTCTGAGTCTGTCTCTGCTCTGAGTCTGTCTCTGCTCTGAGTCTGTCTCTGCTCTGATTCTGTCTCTGCTCTGAGTCTGTCTCTGCTCTGCGTCTTTCTCTGCTCTGAGCCTGTCTCTGAATCTGTTTCTGTCTCTGCTCTGAGTCTGTCTCTGCTCTGAGCCTGTCTATGAATCGGTTTCTGTCTCTGCTCTGAGTCTGTCTCTACTCTGAGCCTGTCTCTGAATCTGTTTCTGTCTCTGAATCTGTTTCTGTCTCTGAATCTGTTTCTGTCTCTGCTCTGAGTCTGTCTCTGCTCTGAGCCTGTCTCTGAATCTGTCTCTGTCTCTGCTCTGAGTCTGTCTCTGCTCTGAGTCTGTCTCTGAGTATGTCTCTGAGTCTGTCTCTGCTCTGAGTCTGTCTCTGCTCTGAGTCTGTCTCTGCTCTGAGTCTGTCTCTGCTCTGAGTCTCTCTGCTCTGAGTCTGTCTCTGAATCTGTCTCTGAGTCTGTATCTGCTCCGAATCTCTCTGCTCTGAGTCTGTCTCTGAGTCTGTCTCTGCTCTGAGTCTGTCTGCTCTGAGTCTGTCTCTGAGTCTGTCTCTGAGTCTGTCTCTGCTCTGAGTCTGTCTCTGCTCTGAGTCTGTCTCTGCTCTGAGTCTGTCTCTGAGTCTGTCTCTGAGTCTGTCTCTGAGTCTGTCTCTGAGTCTGTCTCTGCTCTGAGTCTGTCTCTGCTCTGAGTCTGTCTCTGAGTCTGTCTCTGCTCTGAGTCTGTCTCCGAGTCTGTCTCTGCTTTGAGTCTGTCTCTGCTCTGAGCCTGTCTCTGAATCTGTTTCTGTCTCTGCTCTGAGTCTCTCTGAATCTGTCTCTGTCTCTGCATCTGTTTCTGTCTCTGCTCTGAGTCTGTCTCTGCTCTCAGTCTGTCTCTGAGTCTGTCTCTGCTCTGAGTCTGTCTCTGCTCTGAGTCTGTCTCTGCTCTGATTCTGTCTCTGCTCTGATTCTGTCTCTGCTCTGAGTCTGTATCTGCTCTGAGTCTGTATCTGCTCTGAGTCTGTATCTGCTCTGAGTCTGTATCTGCTCTGAGTCTGTCTCTGAGTCTGTCTCTGAGTCTGTCTCTGAGTCTGTCTCTGAGTCTGTCTCTGCTCTGAGTCTGTCTCTGCTCTGCGTCTGTCTCTGTTCTGAGCCTGTCTCTGAATCTGTCTCTGTCTCTCTATGAGTCTGTCTGTCTCTGAGTCGGTCTGTCTCTGAGTCTGTCTCTGCTCTGAGTCTGTCTCTGCTCTGAGTCTGTCTCTGCTCTGAGTCTGTGCTCTGAGTCTGTCTCTGCTCTGAGTCTGAGTCTGTCTCTGCTCTGAGTCTGTCTCTGAGTCTGTCTCTGCTCTGAGTCTGTCTGAGTCTGTCTCTGAGTCTGCTCTGAGTCTGTCTGTCTGTCTCTGAGTCTGTCTCTGAGTCTGTCTCTGAGTCTGTCTCTGCTCTTAGTCTGACTCTTGAGCCTGTCTGTCTCTGCTGCTATGAGTCTGTCTCTGCTCTGAGTCTGTCTCTGCCTCTGCTCTGAGTCTGTCTCTCTCTGCTCTGATTCTGTCTCTCTCTGCTCTGAGTCTGTCTCTGAGTCTGTCTCTGAGTCTGTCTCTGAGTCTGTCTCTGAGTCTGTCTCTGAGTCTGTCTCTGCTCTGAGTCTGTCTGTCTCTGCTCTGAGTCTGTCTCTGCATCTGTTTCTGTCTCTGCTCTGAGTCTGTCTCTGCTCTCAGTCTGTCTCTGCTCTGATTCTGTCTCTGCTCTGATTCTGTCTCTGCTCTGAGAGTCTGTCTGTATCTGCTCTGAGTCTGTATCTGCTCTGAGTCTGTATCTGCTCTGAGTCTGTCTGAGTCTGTCTCTGAGTCTGTCTGTCTCTGAGTCTGTCTCCGAGTCTGTCTCTCTCTGAGTCTGTCTCTGCTCTGCGTCTGTCTCTGTTCTCTGTCTCTGAATCTGTCTGTCTCTGCTCTGAGTCTGTCTCTGAGTCTGTCTCTGTCTTTCTCTGAGTCTGTCTCTCTCTGAGTCTGTCTGCTCTGAGTCTTCTGCTCTGAGTCTGTCTCTGCTCTGAGTCTGTCTCTGCTCTGAGTCTGTCTCTGCTCTGAGCCTGTCTCTGTCTGATTCTGTCTCTGCTCTGAGTCTGTCTCTGTCTCTGAGTCTGTCTCTGCTCTGAGTCTGTCTCTCTCTGAGTCTGTCTCTGTCTGTCTCTGCTCTGAGTCTGTCTCTGAATCTGTTTCTGTCTCTGCTCTGAGTCTGTCTCTCTCTGAGTCTGTCTCTGCTCTGAGTCTGTCTCTGCTCTGAGTCTGTCTCTGAGTCTGTCTGCTCTGAGTCTGTCTCTGCTCTGAGTCTGCTCTGAGCCTGTCTCTGAGTCTGTCTCTGCTCTGAGTCTGTCTCTGAATCTGTTTCTGTCTCTGAGTCTGTCTGTCTCTGAGTCTGTCTCTGTCTCTGAGTCTGTCTCTCTCTCTGAGTCTGTCTCTGAGTCTGTCTCTGTCTCTCTGAGTCTGTCTGCTCTGAGTCTGTCTCTGCTCTGAGTCTGTCTCTGCTCTGAGTCTGTCTCTGCTCTGAGCCTGTCTCTGAGTCTGTCTCTGCTCTGAGTCTGTTTCTGTCTCATCTGTCTCTGAGTCTGTCTCTGCTCTGAGTCTGTCTCTGCTCTGAGTCTGTCTCTTCTGTCTCTGCTCTGAGTCTGTCTCTACTCTGAGTTTCTACTCTGAGTCTGTCTCTGAGTCTGTCTCTGAGTCTGTCTCTGCTCTGAGTCTGTCTCTGCTCTGAGTCTGTCTCTGCTCTGAGTCTGTCTCTGCTCTGAGTCTGTCTCTGAGTCTGTCTCTGAGTCTGTCGCTGCTCTGAATCGGTCTCCAATCTGAGTCTGTCTCTGAATCTGTCTCTGCTCAGGGTCTGTCTCTGAATCTGTCTCTGCTCGGAGTCTGTCTCTGAGTCTGTATCTGAGTCTGTCTCTGCTCTGAGTCTGTCTCTGAGTCTGTCTCTGAGTCTGTCTCTGAGTATGTCTCTGAGTATGTCTCAGTCTTGCTCTGAGTCTGTTCTCTGAGTCTGTCTCTGCTCTGATTCTGTCTCTGCTCTGAGTCTGTCTCTGTCTGCTGAGTCTGCTCTGAGTCTGTCTCTGAGTCTGTCTCTGAGTCTGTCTCTGCTCTGAGTCTGTCTCTGCTCTGAGTCTGTCTCTTCTCTGAGTCAGTCTGTCTGCTCTCTGCTCTGATCTGTCTGTCTCTGCTCTGAGTCTGTCTCTGCTCTGAGTCTGTCTCTGTGTCTGTCTCTCTGAGTCTGTCTCTGCTCTGAGTCTGTCTCTGCTCTGAGTCTGTCTCTGAGTCTGTCTCTGCTCTCTCTGAGTCTGTCTGCCTCTCTGCTCTGATTCTGTCTCTGCTCTGAGTCTGTCTCTGTTCTGAGTCTGTCTCTGAGTCTGTCTCTGTCTGTCTCTGAGTCTGTCTCTGAGTCTGTCTCTGAGTCTGTCTCTGAGTCTGTCTCTGAGTCTGTCTCTGAGTCTGTCTCTGAGTCTCTCTGAGTCTGTCTCTGCTCTGAGTCTGTTTCTACTCTGAGCCTGTCTCTGAATCTGTCTCTGTCTCTGCTATGAGTCTGTCTCTGCTCTGAGTCTGTCTCTCTGCTCTGAGTCTGTCTCTGCTATGAGTCTGTCTCTGCTCTGATTCTGTCTCTGCTCTGAGTCTGTCTCTGAGTCTGTCTCTGAGTCTGTCTCTGAGTCTGTCTCTGAGTCTGTCTCTGAGTCTGTCTCTGAGTCTGTCTCTGAGTCTGTCTCTGAGTCTGTATCTGCTCCGAGTCTCTCTGCTCTGAGTCTGTCTCTGCTCTGAGTCTGTCTCTGCTCTGAGTCTGTCTCTGAGTCTGTCTCTGAGTCTGTCTCTGAGTCTGTCTCTGAGTCTGTCTCTGAGTCTGTCTCTGCTTTGAGTCTGTCTCTGCTCTGCGTCTGTCTCTGCTCTGAGTCTCTCTGAATCTGTCTCTGCTCTGAGCATGTCTCTGAATCTGTTTCTGTCTCTGCTCTGAGTCTGTCTTTGCTCTGTCTGTCTCTGCTCTCAGTCTGTCTCTGCTCTGAGTCTGTCTCTGCTCTGAGTCTGTCTCTGCTCTGAGTCTGTCTCTGCTCTGAGTCTGTCTCTGCTCTGAGTCTGTCTCTGCTCTGATTCTGCCTCTGCTCTGAGTCTGTCTCTGCTCTGAGTCTGTCTCTGAGTCTGTCTCTGCTCTGAGTCTGTCTCTGAGTCTGTCTCTGCTCTGAGTCTGTCTCTGAGTCTGTCTCTGCTCTGAGTCTGTCTCTGCTCTGAGTCTGTCTCTGCTCTGAGTCTGTCTCTGCTCTGATTCTGTCTCTGCTCTGATTCTGCCTCTGCTCTGAGTCTGTCTCTGCTCTGAGTCTGTCTCTGAGTCTGTCTCTGCTCTGAGTCTGTCTCTGAGTCTGTATCTGAGTCTGTCTCTGCTCTGAGTCTGTCTCTGAGTCTGTCTCTGAGTCTGTCTCTGAGTATGTCTCTGAGTATGTCTCAGTCTTTCTCTGAGTCTGTCTCTGCTCTGAGCCTGTCTCTGAATCTGTTTCTGTCTCTACTCTGAGTCTGTCTCTGAGTCTGTCTCTGAGTCTGTCTCTGCTCTGAGTCTGTCTCTGCTCTGAGTCTGTCTCTGAGTCTGTCTCTGAGTCTGTCTCTGCTCTGAGTCTGTCTCTGCTCTGAGTCTGTCTCTGAGTCTGTCTCTGAGTCTGTCTCTGAGTCTCTGTCTCTGATTCTGTCTCTGAGTCTGTCTCTGAGTCTGTCTCTCTGAGTCTGTCTCTGAGTCTGTCTCTGAGTCTGTCTCTGTCTGTCTCCGAGTCTGTCTCTGAGTCTGTCTCTGCTCTGTCTCTGCTCTGAGTCAGTCTCTGAGTCTGTCTCTGAGTCTGTCTCTGAGTCTGTCTCTGAGTCTGTCTCTGCTTTGAGTCTGTCTCTGCTCTGCGTCTGTCTCTGCTCTGAGTCTCTCTGAATCTGTCTCTGCTCTGAGCATGTCTCTGAATCTGTTTCTGTCTCTGCTCTGAGTCTGTCTTTGCTCTCAGTCTGTCTTTGCTCTCAGTCTGTCTTTGCTCTCAGTCTGTCTCTGCTCTGAGTCTGTCTTTGCTCTCAGTCTGTCTCTGAGTCTGTCTCTGAGTCTGTCTCTGCTCTGAGTCTGTCTCTGCTCTGAGTCTGTCTCTGAGTCTGTCTCTGCTCTGAGTCTGTCTCTGCTCTGAGTCTGTCTCTGCTCTGATTCTGCCTCTGCTCTGAGTCTGTCTCTACTCTGAGTCTGTCTCTGAGTCTGTCTCTGCTCTGAGTCTGTCTCTGAGTCTGTCTCTGCTCTGAGTCTGTCTCTGCTCTGAGTCTGTCTCTGCTCTGAGTCTGTCTCTGCTCTGAGTCTGTCTCTGCTCTGTGTCTGTCTCTGCTCTGAGTCTGTCTCTGCTCTGAGCCTGTCTCTGCTCTGATCCTGTCTCTGCTCTGAGTCTGTCTCTGCTTTGAGCCTGTCTCTGCTCTGATTCTGTCTCTGCTCTGAGTCTGTCTCTGAGTCTGTCTCTGAGTCTGTCTCTGAGTCTGTCTCTGAGTCTGTCTCTGAGTCTGTCTCTGAGTCTGTCTCTGAGTCTGTCTCTGCTCTGAGTCTGTCTCTGCTCTGTTTCTGTCTCTGCTCTGAGTCTCTCTGAATCTGTCTCTGTCTCTGCATCTGTTTCTGTCTCTGCTCTGAGTCTGTCTCTGCTCTCAGTCTGTCTCTGAGTCTGTCTCTGCTCTGAGTCTGTCTCTGCTCTGAGTCTGTCTCTGCTCTGATTCTGTCTCTGCTCTGATTCTGTCTCTGCTCTGAGTCTGTATCTGCTCTGAGTCTGTATCTGCTCTGAGTCTGTATCTGCTCTGAGTCTGTATCTGCTCTGAGTCTGTCTCTGAGTCTGTCTCTGAGTCTGTCTCTGAGTCTGTCTCTGAGTCTGTCTCCGAGTCTGTCTCTGCTCTGAGTCTGTCTCTGCTCTGTTTCTGTCTCTGCTCTGAGTCTCTCTGAATCTGTCTCTGTCTCTGCATCTGTTTCTGTCTCTGCTCTGAGTCTGTCTCTGCTCTCAGTCTGTCTCTGCTCTGATTCTGTCTCTGCTCTGATTCTGTCTCTGCTCTGAGTCTGTATCTGCTCTGAGTCTGTATCTGCTCTGAGTCTGTATCTGCTCTGAGTCTGTATCTGCTCTGAGTCTGTCTCTGAGTCTGTCTCTGAGTCTGTCTCTGAGTCTGTCTCTGAGTCTGTCTCCGAGTCTGTCTCTGCTCTGAGTCTGTCTCTGCTCTCGTCTGTCTCTGTTCTGAGCCTGTCTCTGAATCTGTCTCTGTCTCTGCTATGAGTCTGTCTCTGCTCTGAGTCTGTCTCTGTGTCTTTCTCTGAGTCTGTCTCTGCTCTGAGTCTGTCTCTGCTCTGAGTCTGTCTCTGCTCTGAGTCTGTCTCTGCTCTGAGTCTGTCTCTGCTCTGAGTCTGTCTCTGCTATGAGCCTGTCTCTGCTCTGATTCTGTCTCTGCTCTGAGTCTGTCTCTGCTCTGAGTCTGTCTCTGAGTCTGTCTCTGCTCTGAGTCTGTCTCTGCTCTGAGTCTGTCTCTGCTCTGCGTCTTTCTCTGCTCTGAGCCTGTCTCTGAATCTGTTTCTGTCTCTGCTCTGAGTCTGTCTCTGCTCTGAGCCTGTCTCTGCTCTGAGTCTGTCTCTGCTCTGAGTCTGTCTCTGAGTCTGTCTCTGCTCTGAGTCTGTCTCTGCTCTGAGTCTGTCTCTGCTCTGCGTCTTTCTCTGCTCTGAGCCTGTCTCTGAATCTGTTTCTGTCTCTGCTCTGAGTCTGTCTCTGCTCTGAGCCTGTCTCTGAATCGGTTTCTGTCTCTGCTCTGAGTCTGTCTCTGAGTCTGTCTCTGAGTCTGTCTCTGCTCTTAGTCTGTTTCTACTCTGAGCCTGTCTCTGAATCTGTCTCTGTCTCTGCTATGAGTCTGTCTCTGCTCTGAGTCTGTCTCTGCCTCTGCTCTGAGTCTGTCTCTGCTATGAGCCTGTCTCTGCTCTGATTCTGTCTCTGCTCTGAGTCTGTCTCTGAGTCTGTCTCTGAGTCTGTCTCTGAGTCTGTCTCTGAGTCTGTCTCTGAGTCTGTCTCTGAGTCTGTCTCTGAGTCTGTCTCTGAGTCTGTCTCTGCTCTGAGTCTGTCTCTGCTCTGAGTCTGTCTCTGCTCTGAGTCTGTCTCTGCTCTGAGTCTGTCTCTGAGTCTGTCTCTGAGTCTGTCTCTGAGTCTGTCTCTGAGTCTGTCTCTGAGTCTGTCTCTGCTTTGAGTCTGTCTCTGCTCTGCGTCTGTCTCTGCTCTGAGTCTCTCTGAATCTGTCTCTGCTCTGAGCATGTCTCTGAATCTGTTTCTGTCTCTGCTCTGAGTCTGTCTTTGCTCTGTCTGTCTTTGCTCTCAGTCTGTCTCTGCTCTGAGTCTGTCTCTGCTCTGAGTCTGTCTCTGCTCTGAGTCTGTCTCTGCTCTGAGTCTGTCTCTGCTCTGAGTCTGTCTCTGCTCTGATTCTGCCTCTGCTCTGAGTCTGTCTCTGCTCTGAGTCTGTCTCTGAGTCTGTCTCTGCTCTGAGTCTGTCTCTGCTCTGAGTCTGTCTCTGAGTCTGTCTCTGCTCTGAGTCTGTCTCTGCTCTGAGTCTGTCTCTGCTCTGAGTCTGTCTCTGCTCTGATTCTGTCTCTGCTCTGATTCTGCCTCTGCTCTGAGTCTGTCTCTGCTCTGAGTCTGTCTCTGAGTCTGTCTCTGCTCTGAGTCTGTCTCCGAGTCTGTCTCCGAGTCTGTCTCTGCTCTGAGTCTGTCTCTGAGTCTGTCTCTGAGTCTGTCTCTGAGTCTGTCTCTGAGTCTGTCTCTGAGTCTGTCTCTGCTCTGAGTCTGTCTCTGCTCTGAGTCTGTCTCTGAGTCTGTCTCTGCTCTGAGTCTGTCTCTGCTCTGAGTCTGTCTCCACTCTGAGTCTGTCTCTGAATCTGTCTCTGCTCAGGCTCTGTCTCTGAATCTGTCTCTGCTCGGAGTCTGTCTCTGAGTCTGTATCTGCTCCGAGTCTCTCTGCTCTGAGTCTCTCTCTGCTCTGAGTCTGTCTCTGAGTATGTCTCTGAGTCTGTCTCAGTCTTTCTCTGAGTCTGTCTCAGTCTTTCTCTGAGTCTGTCTCTGCTCTGAGTCTCTGCTCTGAGTCTGTCTCCGAGTCTGTCTCCGAGTCTGTCTCCGAGTCTGTCTCCGAGTCTGTCTCTGCTCTGAGTCTGTCTCTGAGTCTGTCTCTGAGTCTGTCTCTGAGTATGTCTCTGAGTATGTCTCAGTCTTTCTCTGAGTCTGTCTCTGCTCTGAGTCTGTCTCTGCTCTGAGTCTGTCTCTGAATCTGTCTCTGCTCTGAGCATGTCTCTGAATCTGTTTCTGTCTCTGCTCTGAGTCTGTCTTTGCTCTCAGTCTGTCTTTGCTCTCAGTCTGTCTTTGCTCTCAGTCTGTCTCTGCTCTGAGTCTGTCTTTGCTCTCAGTCTGTCTCTGAGTCTGTCTCTGAGTCTGTCTCTGCTCTGAGTCTGTCTCTGCTCTGAGTCTGTCTCTGCTCTGAGTCTGTCTCTACTCTGAGTCTGTCTCTGAGTCTGTCTCTGCTCTGAGTCTGTCTCTGAGTCTGTCTCTGCTCTGAGTCTGTCTCTGCTCTGAGTCTGTCTCTGCTCTGAGTCTGTCTCTGCTCTGAGTCTGTCTCTGCTCTGTGTCTGTCTCTGCTCTGAGCCTGTCTCTGAATCTGTTTCTGTCTCTGCTCTGAGTCTGTCTCTGCTCTGAGCCTGTCTCTGCTCTGAGCCTGTCTCTGCTCTGATCCTGTCTCTGCTCTGAGTCTGTCTCTGCTTTGAGCCTGTCTCTGCTCTGATTCTGTCTCTGCTCTGAGTCTGTCTCTGAGTCTGTCTCTGAGTCTGTCTCTGAGTCTGTCTCTGAGTCTGTCTCTGAGTCTGTCTCTGAGTCTGTCTCTGAGTCTGTCTCTGCTCTGAGTCTGTCTCTGCTCTGTTTCTGTCTCTGCTCTGAGTCTCTCTGAATCTGTCTCTGTCTCTGCATCTGTTTCTGTCTCTGCTCTGAGTCTGTCTCTGCTCTCAGTCTGTCTCTGAGTCTGTCTCTGCTCTGAGTCTGTCTCTGCTCTGAGTCTGTCTCTGCTCTGATTCTGTCTCTGCTCTGATTCTGTCTCTGCTCTGAGTCTGTATCTGCTCTGAGTCTGTATCTGCTCTGAGTCTGTATCTGCTCTGAGTCTGTATCTGCTCTGAGTCTGTCTCTGAGTCTGTCTCTGAGTCTGTCTCTGAGTCTGTCTCTGAGTCTGTCTCCGAGTCTGTCTCTGCTCTGAGTCTGTCTCTGCTCTGCGTCTGTCTCTGTTCTGAGCCTGTCTCTGAATCTGTCTCTGTCTCTGCTATGAGTCTGTCTCTGCTCTGAGTCTGTCTCTGTGTCTTTCTCTGAGTCTGTCTCTGCTCTGAGTCTGTCTCTGCTCTGAGTCTGTCTCTGCTCTGAGTCTGTCTCTGCTCTGAGTCTGTCTCTGCTATGAGCCTGTCTCTGCTCTGATTCTGTCTCTGCTCTGAGTCTGTCTCTGCTCTGAGTCTGTCTCTGAGTCTGTCTCTGCTCTGAGTCTGTCTCTGCTCTGAGTCTGTCTCTGCTCTGCGTCTTTCTCTGCTCTGAGCCTGTCTCTGAATCTGTTTCTGTCTCTGCTCTGAGTCTGTCTCTGCTCTGAGCCTGTCTCTGAATCAGTTTCTGTCTCTGCTCTGAGTCTGTCTCTACTCTGAGCCTGTCTCTGAATCTGTTTCTGTCTCTGAATCTGTTTCTGTCTCTGAATCTGTTTCTGTCTCTGCTCTGAGTCTGTCTCTGCTCTGAGCCTGTCTCTGAATCTGTCTCTGTCTCTGCTCTGAGTCTGTCTCTGCTCTGAGTCTGTCTCTGACTCTGTCTCTGAGTCTGTCTCTGCTCTGAGTCTGTCTCTGCTCTGAGTCTGTCTCTGCTCTGAGTCTGTCTCTGCTCTGAGTCTGTCTCTGCTCTGAGCCTGTCTCAGCTCTGATTCTGTCTCTGCTCTGAGTCTGTATCTGCTCTGAGTCTGTCTCTGAGTCTGTCTCTGCTCTGAGTCTGTATCTGCGCTGAGTCTGTCTCTGAGTCTGTCGCTGCTCTGAATCGGTCTCCAATCTGAGTCTGTCTCTGAGTCTGTCTGTGAGTCTGTCTCTGCTCTGAGTCTGTCTGCTCTGAGTCTGTCTCTGCTCTGAGTCTGTCTCTGAGTCTGTCTTTGAGTCTGTCTTTGAGTCTGTCTCTGAGTCTGTCTCTGCTCTGAGTCCGTCTCTGCTCTGAGTCTGTCTCTGAGTCTGTCTCTGCTCTGATTCTGCCTCTGCTCTGAGTCTGTCTCTACTCTGAGTCTGTCTCTGAGTCTGTCTCTGCTCTGAGTCTGTCTCTGAGTCTGTCTCTGCTCTGAGTCTGTCTCTGCTCTGAGTCTGTCTCTGCTCTGAGTCTGTCTCTGCTCTGAGTCTGTCTCTGCTCTGTGTCTGTCTCTGCTCTGAGCCTGTCTCTGAATCTGTTTCTGTCTCTGCTCTGAGTCTGTCTCTGCTCTGAGCCTGTCTCTGCTCTGAGCCTGTCTCTGCTCTGATCCTGTCTCTGCTCTGAGTCTGTCTCTGCTTTGAGCCTGTCTCTGCTCTGATTCTGTCTCTGCTCTGAGTCTGTCTCTGAGTCTGTCTCTGAGTCTGTCTCTGAGTCTGTCTCTGAGTCTGTCTCTGAGTCTGTCTCTGAGTCTGTCTCTGAGTCTGTCTCTGCTCTGAGTCTGTCTCTGCTCTGAGTCTGTCTCTGCTCTGAGTCTCTCTGAATCTGTCTCTGTCTCTGCATCTGTTTCTGTCTCTGCTCTGAGTCTGTCTCTGCTCTGAGTCTGTCTCTGAGTCTGTCTCTGCTCTGAGTCTGTCTCTGCTCTGAGTCTGTCTCTGCTCTGATTCTGTCTCTGCTCTGAGTCTGTCTCTGCTCTGAGTCTGTCTCTGAATCTGTCTCTGAGTCTGTATCTGCTCCGAATCTCTCTGCTCTGAGTCTGTCTCTGCTCTGAGTATGTCTCTGCTCTGAGTCTGTCTCTGCTCTGAGTCTGTCTCCGAGTCTGTCTCCGAGTCTGTCTCTGCTCTGAGTCTGTCTCTGAGTCTGTCTCTGAGTCTGTCTCTGAGTCTGTCTCTGAGTCTGTCTCTGAGTCTGTCTCTGCTCTTAGTCTGTTTCTGCTCTGAGCCTGTCTCTGAATCTGTCTCTGTCTCTGCTATGAGTCTGTCTCTGCTCTGAGTCTGTCTCTGAGTCTGTCTCTGAGTCTGTCTCTGCCTCTGCTCTGAGTCTGTCTCTGCTCTGAGTCTGTCTCTGAGTCTGTCTCTGAGTCTCTCTGCTCTGAGTCTCTGCTCTGAGTCTGTCTCTGAGTCTGTCTCTGAGTCTGTCTCTGAGTCTCTGTCTCTGATTCTGTCTCTGAGTCTGTCTCTGAGTCTGTCTCTGAGTCTGTCTCTGAGTCTGTCTGAGTCTGTCTCCGAGTCTGTCTCTGAGTCTGTCTCTGCTCTGTCTCTGCTCTGAGTCTGTCTCTGAGTCTGTCTCTGAGTCTGTCTCTGAGTCTGTCTCTGAGTCTGTCTCTGCTTTGAGTCTGTCTCTGCTCTGCGTCTGTCTCTGCTCTGAGTCTCTCTGAATCTGTCTCTGCTCTGAGCATGTCTCTGAATCTGTTTCTGTCTCTGCTCTGAGTCTGTCTTTGCTCTCAGTCTGTCTTTGCTCTCAGTCTGTCTTTGCTCTCAGTCTGTCTCTGCTCTGAGTCTGTCTTTGCTCTCAGTCTGTCTCTGAGTCTGTCTCTGAGTCTGTCTCTGCTCTGAGTCTGTCTCTGCTCTGAGTCTGTCTCTGCTCTGAGTCTGTCTCTACTCTGAGTCTGTCTCTGAGTCTGTCTCTGCTCTGAGTCTGTCTCTGAGTCTGTCTCTGCTCTGAGTCTGTCTCTGCTCTGAGTCTGTCTCTGCTCTGAGTCTGTCTCTGCTCTGAGTCTGTCTCTGCTCTGTGTCTGTCTCTGCTCTGAGCCTGTCTCTGAATCTGTTTCTGTCTCTGCTCTGAGTCTGTCTCTGCTCTGAGCCTGTCTCTGCTCTGAGCCTGTCTCTGCTCTGATCCTGTCTCTGCTCTGAGTCTGTCTCTGCTTTGAGCCTGTCTCTGCTCTGATTCTGTCTCTGCTCTGAGTCTGTCTCTGAGTCTGTCTCTGAGTCTGTCTCTGAGTCTGTCTCTGAGTCTGTCTCTGAGTCTGTCTCTGAGTCTGTCTCTGAGTCTGTCTCTGCTCTGAGTCTGTCTCTGCTCTGTTTCTGTCTCTGCTCTGAGTCTCTCTGAATCTGTCTCTGTCTCTGCATCTGTTTCTGTCTCTGCTCTGAGTCTGTCTCTGCTCTCAGTCTGTCTCTGAGTCTGTCTCTGCTCTGAGTCTGTCTCTGCTCTGAGTCTGTCTCTGCTCTGATTCTGTCTCTGCTCTGATTCTGTCTCTGCTCTGAGTCTGTATCTGCTCTGAGTCTGTATCTGCTCTGAGTCTGTATCTGCTCTGAGTCTGTATCTGCTCTGAGTCTGTCTCTGAGTCTGTCTCTGAGTCTGTCTCTGAGTCTGTCTCTGAGTCTGTCTCCGAGTCTGTCTCTGCTCTGAGTCTGTCTCTGCTCTGCGTCTGTCTCTGTTCTGAGCCTGTCTCTGAATCTGTCTCTGTCTCTGCTATGAGTCTGTCTCTGCTCTGAGTCTGTCTCTGTGTCTTTCTCTGAGTCTGTCTCTGCTCTGAGTCTGTCTCTGCTCTGAGTCTGTCTCTGCTCTGAGTCTGTCTCTGCTCTGAGTCTGTCTCTGCTATGAGCCTGTCTCTGCTCTGATTCTGTCTCTGCTCTGAGTCTGTCTCTGCTCTGAGTCTGTCTCTGAGTCTGTCTCTGCTCTGAGTCTGTCTCTGCTCTGAGTCTGTCTCTGCTCTGCGTCTTTCTCTGCTCTGAGCCTGTCTCTGAATCTGTTTCTGTCTCTGCTCTGAGTCTGTCTCTGCTCTGAGCCTGTCTCTGAATCAGTTTCTGTCTCTGCTCTGAGTCTGTCTCTACTCTGAGCCTGTCTCTGAATCTGTTTCTGTCTCTGAATCTGTTTCTGTCTCTGAATCTGTTTCTGTCTCTGCTCTGAGTCTGTCTCTGCTCTGAGCCTGTCTCTGAATCTGTCTCTGTCTCTGCTCTGAGTCTGTCTCTGCTCTGAGTCTGTCTCTGACTCTGTCTCTGAGTCTGTCTCTGCTCTGAGTCTGTCTCTGCTCTGAGTCTGTCTCTGCTCTGAGTCTGTCTCTGCTCTGAGTCTGTCTCTGCTCTGAGCCTGTCTCAGCTCTGATTCTGTCTCTGCTCTGAGTCTGTATCTGCTCTGAGTCTGTCTCTGAGTCTGTCTCTGCTCTGAGTCTGTATCTGCGCTGAGTCTGTCTCTGAGTCTGTCGCTGCTCTGAGTCTGTCTCTGCTCTGAGTCTGTCTCTGAGTCTGTCTGTGAGTCTGTCTCTGCTCTGAGTCTGTCTCTGCTCTGAGTCTGTCTCTGCTCTGAGTCTGTCTCTGAGTCTGTCTTTGAGTCTGTCTTTGAGTCTGTCTCTGAGTCTGTCTCTGCTCTGAGTCCGTCTCTGCTCTGAGTCTGTCTCTGAGTCTGTCTCTGCTCTGATTCTGCCTCTGCTCTGAGTCTGTCTCTACTCTGAGTCTGTCTCTGAGTCTGTCTCTGCTCTGAGTCTGTCTCTGAGTCTGTCTCTGCTCTGAGTCTGTCTCTGCTCTGAGTCTGTCTCTGCTCTGAGTCTGTCTCTGCTCTGTGTCTGTCTCTGCTCTGAGCCTGTCTCTGAATCTGTTTCTGTCTCTGCTCTGAGTCTGTCTCTGCTCTGAGCCTGTCTCTGCTCTGAGCCTGTCTCTGCTCTGATCCTGTCTCTGCTCTGAGTCTGTCTCTGCTTTGAGCCTGTCTCTGCTCTGATTCTGTCTCTGCTCTGAGTCTGTCTCTGAGTCTGTCTCTGAGTCTGTCTCTGAGTCTGTCTCTGAGTCTGTCTCTGAGTCTGTCTCTGAGTCTGTCTCTGAGTCTGTCTCTGCTCTGAGTCTGTCTCTGCTCTGTTTCTGTCTCTGCTCTGAGTCTCTGAATCTGTCTCTGTCTCTGCATCTGTTTCTGTCTCTGCTCTGAGTCTGTCTCTGCTCTCAGTCTGTCTCTGAGTCTGTCTCTGCTCTGAGTCTGTCTCTGCTCTGAGTCTGTCTCTGCTCTGATTCTGTCTCTGCTCTGATTCTGTCTCTGCTCTGAGTCTGTATCTGCTCTGAGTCTGTATCTGCTCTGAGTCTGTATCTGCTCTGAGTCTGTATCTGCTCTGAGTCTGTCTCTGAGTCTGTCTCTGAGTCTGTCTCTGAGTCTGTCTCTGAGTCTGTCTCCGAGTCTGTCTCTGCTCTGAGTCTGTCTCTGCTCTGCGTCTGTCTCTGTTCTGAGCCTGTCTCTGAATCTGTCTCTGTCTCTGCTATGAGTCTGTCTCTGCTCTGAGTCTGTCTCTGTGTCTTCTCTGAGTCTGTCTCTGCTCTGAGTCTGTCTCTGCTCTGAGTCTGTCTCTGCTCTGAGTCTGTCTCTGCTCTGAGTCTGTCTCTGCTATGAGCCTGTCTCTGCTCTGATTCTGTCTCTGCTCTGAGTCTGTCTCTGCTCTGAGTCTGTCTCTGAGTCTGTCTCTGCTCTGAGTCTGTCTCTGCTCTGAGTCTGTCTCTGCTCTGCGTCTTTCTCTGCTCTGAGCCTGTCTCTGAATCTGTTTCTGTCTCTGCTCTGAGTCTGTCTCTGCTCTGAGCCTGTCTCTGAATCGGTTTCTGTCTCTGCTCTGAGTCTGTCTCTACTCTGAGCCTGTCTCTGAATCTGTTTCTGTCTCTGAATCTGTTTCTGTCTCTGAATCTGTTTCTGTCTCTGCTCTGAGTCTGTCTCTGCTCTGAGCCTGTCTCTGAATCTGTCTCTGTCTCTGCTCTGAGTCTGTCTCTGCTCTGAGTCTGTCTCTGACTCTGTCTCTGAGTCTGTCTCTGCTCTGAGTCTGTCTCTGCTCTGAGTCTGTCTCTGCTCTGAGTCTGTCTCTGCTCTGAGCCTGTCTCAGCTCTGATTCTGTCTCTGCTCTGAGTCTGTATCTGCTCTGAGTCTGTCTCTGAGTCTGTCTCTGCTCTGAGTCTGTATCTGCTCTGAGTCTGTCTCTGAGTCTGTCTCTGCTCTGAGTCTGTCTCTGCTCTGAGTCTGTCTCTGAGTCTGTCTGTGAGTCTGTCTCTGCTCTGAGTCTGTCTCTGCTCTGAGTCTGTCTCTGCTCTGAGTCTGTCTCTGAGTCTGTCTTTGAGTCTGTCTTTGAGTCTGTCTCTGAGTCTGTCTCTGCTCTGAGTCCGTCTCTGCTCTGAGTCTGTCTCTGAGTCTGTCTCTGCTCTGATTCTGCCTCTGCTCTGAGTCTGTTTCTACTCTGAGTCTGTCTCTGAGTCTGTCTCTGCTCTGAGTCTGTCTCTGAGTCTGTCTCTGCTCTGAGTCTGTCTCTGCTCTGAGTCTGTCTCTGCTCTGAGTCTGTCTCTGCTCTGAGTCTGTCTCTGCTCTGTGTCTGTCTCTGCTCTGAGCCTGTCTCTGAATCTGTTTCTGTCTCTGCTCTGAGTCTGTCTCTGCTCTGAGCCTGTCTCTGCTCTGAGCCTGTCTCTGCTCTGATCCTGTCTGCTCTGAGTCTGTCTCTGCTTTGAGCCTGTCTCTGCTCTGATTCTGTCTCTGCTCTGAGTCTGTCTCTGAGTCTGTCTCTGAGTCTGTCTCTGAGTCTGTCTCTGAGTCTGTCTCTGAGTCTGTCTCTGAGTCTGTCTCTGAGTCTGTCTCTGAGTCTGTCTCTGAGTCTGTCTCTGCTCTGAGTCTGTCTCTGCTCTGTTTCTGTCTCTGCTCTGAGTCTGTCTCTGAATCTGTCTCTGTCTCTGCATCTGTTTCTGTCTCTGCTCTGAGTCTGTCTCTGCTCTCAGTCTGTCTCTGAGTCTGTCTCTGCTCTGAGTCTGTCTCTGCTCTGAGTCTGTCTCTGCTCTGATTCTGTCTCTGCTCTGATTCTGTCTCTGCTCTGAGTCTGTATCTGCTCTGAGTCTGTATCTGCTCTGAGTCTGTATCTGCTCTGAGTCTGTATCTGCTCTGAGTCTGTCTCTGAGTCTGTCTCTGAGTCTGTCTCTGAGTCTGTCTCTGAGTCTGTCTCCGAGTCTGTCTCTGCTCTGAGTCTGTCTCTGCTCTGCGTCTGTCTCTGTTCTGAGCCTGTCTCTGAATCTGTCTCTGTCTCTGCTATGAGTCTGTCTCTGCTCTGAGTCTGTCTCTGTGTCTTTCTCTGAGTCTGTCTCTGCTCTGAGTCTGTCTCTGCTCTGAGTCTGTCTCTGCTCTGAGTCTGTCTCTGCTCTGAGTCTGTCTCTGAGCCTGTCTCTGCTCTGATTCTGTCTCTGCTCTGAGTCTGTCTCTGCTCTGAGTCTGTCTCTGAGTCTGTCTCTGCTCTGATTCTGTCTCTGCTCTGAGTCTGTCTCTGCTCTGCGTCTTTCTCTGCTCTGAGCCTGTCTCTGAATCTGTTTCTGTCTCTGCTCTGAGTCTGTCTCTGCTCTGAGCCTGTCTATGAATCGGTTTCTGTCTCTGCTCTGAGTCTGTCTCTACTCTGAGCCTGTCTCTGAATCTGTTTCTGTCTCTGAATCTGTTTCTGTCTCTGAATCTGTTTCTGTCTCTGCTCTGAGTCTGTCTCTGCTCTGAGCCTGTCTCTGAATCTGTCTCTGTCTCTGCTCTGAGTCTGTCTCTGCTCTGAGTCTGTCTCTGACTCTGTCTCTGAGTCTGTCTCTGCTCTGAGTCTGTCTCTGCTCTGAGTCTGTCTCTGCTCTGAGTCTGTCTCTGCTCTGAGTCTGTCTCTGCTCTGAGCCTGTCTCAGCTCTGATTCTGTCTCTGCTCTGAGTCTGTATCTGCTCTGAGTCTGTCTCTGAGTCTGTCTCTGCTCTGAGTCTGTCTCTGCTCTGAGTCTGTCTCTGCTCTGAGTCTGTCTCTGCTCTGAGTCTGTCTCTGCTCTGAGTCTGTCTCTGAGTCTGTCTGTGAGTCTGTCTCTGCTCTGAGTCTGTCTCTGCTCTGAGTCTGTCTCTGCTCTGAGTCTGTCTCTGAGTCTGTCTTTGAGTCTGTCTTTGAGTCTGTCTCTGAGTCTGTCTCTGCTCTGAGTCCGTCTCTGCTCTGAGTCTGTCTCTGAGTCTGTCTCTGCTCTGAGTCTGTCTCCGAGTCTGTCTCTGCTTTTTAGTCTGTCTCTGCTCTGAGCCTGTCTCTGAATCTGTTTCTGTCTCTGCTCTGAGTCTCTCTGAATCTGTCTCTGTCTCTGCATCTGTTTCTGTCTCTGCTCTGAGTCTGTCTCTGCTCTCAGTCTGTCTCTGAGTCTGTCTCTGCTCTGAGTCTGTCTCTGCTCTGAGTCTGTCTCTGCTCTGATTCTGTCTCTGCTCTGATTCTGTCTCTGCTCTGAGTCTGTATCTGCTCTGAGTCTGTATCTGCTCTGAGTCTGTATCTGCTCTGAGTCTGTATCTGCTCTGAGTCTGTCTCTGAGTCTGTCTCTGAGTCTGTCTCTGAGTCTGTCTCTGAGTCTGTCTCAGAGTCTGTCTCTGCTCTGAGTCTGTCTCTGCTCTGCGTCTGTCTCTGTTCTGAGCCTGTCTCTGAATCTGTCTCTGTCTCTGCTATGAGTCTGTCTCTGCTCTGAGTCTGTCTCTGTGTCTGAGTCTGTCTCTGCTCTGAGTCTGTCTCTGCTCTGAGTCTGTCTCTGCTCTGAGTCTGTCTCTGCTCTGAGTCTGTCTCTGCTATGAGCCTGTCTCTGCTCTGATTCTGTCTCTGCTCTGAGTCTGTCTCTGCTCTGAGTCTGTCTCTGAGTCTGTCTCTGCTCTGAGTCTGTCTCTGAGTCTGTCTCTGAGTCTGTCTCTGAGTCTGTCTCTGAGTCTGTCTCTGAGTCTGTCTCTGCTCTTAGTCTGTTTCTACTCTGAGCCTGTCTCTGAATCTGTCTCTGTCTCTGATATGAGTCTGTCTCTGCTCTGAGTCTGTCTCTGCCTCTGCTCTGAGTCTGTCTCTGCTATGAGCCTGTCTCTGCTCTGATTCTGTCTCTGCTCTGAGTCTGTCTCTGAGTCTGTCTCTGAGTCTGTCTCTGAGTCTGTCTCTGAGTCTGTCTCTGAGTCTGTCTCTGAGTCTGTCTCTGCTCTGAGTCTGTCTCTGCTCTGAGTCTGTCTCTGCTCTGAGTCTGTCTCTGAGTCTGTCTCTGAGTCTGTCTCTGAGTCTGTCTCCTGAGTCTGTCTCTGAGTCTGTCTCTGAGTCTGTCTCTGCTCTGTCTCTGTCTCTGAGTCTGTCTCTGAGTCTGTCTCTGCTCTGAGTCTCTCTCTGTCTCTGCTCTGAGCATGTCTCTGAATCTGTTTCTGTCTCTGCTCTGAGTCTGTCTTTGCTCTGTCTGTCTTTGCTCTCAGTCTGTCTCTGCTCTGAGTCTGTCTCTGCTCTGAGTCTGTCTCTGCTCTGAGTCTGTCTCTGCTCTGAGTCTGTCTCTGCTCTGAGTCTGTCTCTGCTCTGATTCTGCCTCTGCTCTGAGTCTGTCTCTGCTCTGAGTCTGTCTCTGAGTCTGTCTCTGCTCTGAGTCTGTCTCTGCTCTGAGTCTGTCTCTGAGTCTGTCTCTGCTCTGAGTCTGTCTCTGCTCTGAGTCTGTCTCTGCTCTGAGTCTGTCTCTGCTCTGATTCTGTCTCTGCTCTGATTCTGCCTCTGCTCTGAGTCTGTCTCTGCTCTGAGTCTGTCTCTGAGTCTGTCTCTGCTCTGAGTCTGTCTCCGAGTCTGTCTCCGAGTCTGTCTCTGCTCTGAGTCTGTCTCTGCTCTGAGTCTGTCTCTGAGTCTGTCTCTGCTCTGAGTCTGTCTCTGAGTCTGTCTCTGAGTCTGTCTCTGAGTCTGTCTCTGCTCTTAGTCTGTTTCTGCTCTGAGCCTGTCTCTGAATCTGTCTCTGTCTCTGCTCTGAGTCTGTCTCTGCTCTGAGTCTGTCTCTGAGTCTGTCTCTGAGTCTGTCTCTGCCTCTGCTCTGAGTCTGTCTCTGCTATGAGCCTGTCTCTGCTCTGATTCTGTCTCTGCTCTGAGTCTGTCTCTGAGTCTGTCTCTGAGTCTCTCTGCTCTGAGTCTCTGCTCTGAGTCTGTCTCTGAGTCTGTCTCTGAGTCTGTCTCTGAGTCTCTGTCTCTGATTCTGTCTCTGAGTCTGTCTCTGAGTCTGTCTCTGAGTCTGTCTCTGAGTCTGTCTCTGAGTCTGTCTCTGCTCTGTCTCTGCTCTGAGTCTGTCTCTGAGTCTGTCTCTGAGTCTGTCTCTGAGTCTGTCTCTGCTTTGAGTCTGTCTCTGCTCTGCGTCTGTCTCTGCTCTGAGTCTCTCTGAATCTGTCTCTGCTCTGAGCATGTCTCTGAATCTGTTTCTGTCTCTGCTCTGAGTCTGTCTTTGCTCTCAGTCTGTCTTTGCTCTCAGTCTGTCTTTGCTCTCAGTCTGTCTCTGCTCTGAGTCTGTCTTTGCTCTCAGTCTGTCTCTGAGTCTGTCTCTGAGTCTGTCTCTGCTCTGAGTCTGTCTCTGCTCTGAGTCTGTCTCTGAGTCTGTCTCTGCTCTGAGTCTGTCTCTGCTCTGAGTCTGTCTCTGCTCTGATTCTGCCTCTGCTCTGAGTCTGTCTCTACTCTGAGTCTGTCTCTGAGTCTGTCTCTGCTCTGAGTCTGTCTCTGAGTCTCTGCTCTGAGTCTGTCTCTGCTCTGAGTCTGTCTCTGCTCTGAGTCTGTCTCTGCTCTGAGTCTGTCTCTGCTCTGTGTATGTCTCTGCTCTGAGCCTGTCTCTGCTCTGAGCCTGTCTCTGCTCTGATCTGTCTCTGCTCTGAGTCTGTCTCTGCTTTGAGCCTGTCTCTGCTCTGATTCTGTCTCTGCTCTGAGTCTGTCTCTGAGTCTTGAGTCTGTCTCTGAGTCTGTCTCTGTCTGTCTGTCTCTGAGTCTGTCTCTGAGTCTGTCTCTGAGTCTGTCTCTGCTCTGAGTCTGTCTCTGCTCTGTTTCTGTCTCTGCTCTGAGTCTCTCTGAATCTGTCTCTGTCTCTGCATCTGTTTCTGTCTCTGCTCTGAGTCTGTCTCTGTCAGTCTGTCTCTGAGTCTGTCTCTGCTCTGAGTCTGTCTCTGCTCTGAGTCTGTCTCTGCTCTGATTCTGTCTCTGCTCTGATTCTGTCTCTGCTCTGAGTCTGTATCTGCTCTGAGTCTGTATCTGCTCTGAGTCTGTATCTGCTCTGAGTCTGTATCTGCTCTGAGTCTGTCTCTGAGTCTGTCTCTGAGTCTGTCTCTGAGTCTGTCTCTGAGTCTGTCTCCCGAGTCTGTCTCTGCTCTGAGTCTGTCTCTGCTCTGTTTCTGTCTCTGCTCTGAGTCTCTCTGAATCTGTCTCTGTCTCTGCATCTGTTTCTGTCTCTGCTCTGAGTCTGTCTCTGCTCTCAGTCTGTCTCTGCTCTGATTCTGTCTCTGCTCTGATTCTGTCTCTGCTCTGAGTCTGTATCTGCTCTGAGTCTGTATCTGCTCTGAGTCTGTATCTGCTCTGAGTCTGTATCTGCTCTGAGTCTGTCTCTGAGTCTGTCTCTGAGTCTGTCTCTGAGTCTGTCTCTGAGTCTGTCTCCGAGTCTGTCTCTGCTCTGAGTCTGTCTCTGCTCTGCGTCTGTCTCTGTTCTGAGCCTGTCTCTGTCTCTGAGTCTGTCTCTGCTCTTAGTCTGTCTCTGCTCTGAGCCTGTCTCTGAATCTGTCTCTGTCTCTGCTATGAGTCTGTCTCTGCTCTGAGTCTGTCTCTGTGTCTTTCTCTGAGTCTGTCTCTGCTCTGAGTCTGTCTCTGCTCTGAGTCTGTCTCTGCTATGAGCCTGTCTCTGCTCTGATTCTGTCTCTGCTCTGAGTCTGTCTCTGCTCTGAGTCTGTCTCTGAGTCTGTCTCTGCTCTGAGTCTGTCTCTGCTCTGAGTCTGTCTCTGCTCTGCGTCTTTCTCTGCTCTGAGCCTGTCTCTGAATCTGTTTCTGTCTCTGCTCTGAGTCTGTCTCTGCTCTGAGCCTGTCTCTGCTCTGAGTCTGTCTCTGCTCTGAGTCTGTCTCTGAGTCTGTCTCTGCTCTGAGTCTGTCTCTGCTCTGAGTCTGTCTCTGCTCTGCGTCTTTCTCTGCTCTGAGCCTGTCTCTGAATCTGTTTCTGTCTCTGCTCTGAGTCTGTCTCTGCTCTGAGCCTGTCTCTGAATCGGTTTCTGTCTCTGCTCTGAGTCTGTCTCTGAGTCTGTCTCTGAGTCTGTCTCTGCTCTTAGTCTGTTTCTACTCTGAGCCTGTCTCTGAATCTGTCTCTGTCTCTGCTGAGTCTGTCTCTGCTCTGAGTCTGTCTCTGCCTCTGCTCTGAGTCTGTCTCTGCTATGAGCCTGTCTCTGCTCTGATTCTGTCTCTGCTCTGAGTCTGTCTCTGAGTCTGTCTCTGAGTCTGTCTCTGAGTCTGTCTCTGAGTCTGTCTCTGAGTCTGTCTCTGAGTCTGTCTCTGAGTCTGTCTCTGCTCTGAGTCTGTCTCTGCTCTGAGTCTGTCTCTGCTCTGAGTCTGTCTCTGCTCTGATTCTGCCTCTGCTCTGAGTCTGTCTCTGCTCTGAGTCTGTCTCTGAGTCTGTCTCTGCTCTGAGTCTGTCTCTGCTCTGAGTCTGTCTCTGAGTCTGTCTCTGCTCTGAGTCTGTCTCTGCTCTGAGTCTGTCTCTGCTCTGAGTCTGTCTCTGCTCTGATTCTGTCTCTGCTCTGATTCTGCCTCTGCTCTGAGTCTGTCTCTGCTCTGAGTCTGTCTCTGAGTCTGTCTCTGCTCTGAGTCTGTCTCCGAGTCTGTCTCCGAGTCTGTCTCTGCTCTGAGTCTGTCTCTGAGTCTGTCTCTGAGTCTGTCTCTGAGTCTGTCTCTGAGTCTGTCTCTGCTCTTAGTCTGTTTCTGCTCTGAGCCTGTCTCTGAATCTGTCTCTGTCTCTGCTATGAGTCTGTCTCTGCTCTAAGTCTGTCTCTGAGTCTGTCTCTGAGTCTGTCTCTGCCTCTGCTCTGAGTCTGTCTCTGCTATGAGCCTGTCTCTGCTCTGATTCTGTCTCTGCTCTGAGTCTGTCTCTGAGTCTGTCTCTGAGTCTCTCTGCTCTGAGTCTCTCTGCTCTGAGTCTGTCTCTGAGTCTGTCTCTGAGTCTGTCTCTGAGTCTCTGCTCTGAGTCTGTCTCTGCTCTCAGTCTGTCTCTGCTCTGATTCTGTCTCTGCTCTGATTCTGTCTCTGCTCTGAGTCTGTATCTGCTCTGAGTCTGTATCTGCTCTGAGTCTGTATCTGCTCTGAGTCTGTCTCTGAGTCTGTCTCTGAGTCTGTCTCTGAGTCTGTCTCTGAGTCTGTCTCCGAGTCTGTCTCTGCTCTGAGTCTGTCTCTGCTCTGTTTCTGTCTCTGCTCTGAGTCTCTCTGAATCTGTCTCTGTCTCTGCATCTGTTTCTGTCTCTGCTCTGAGTCTGTCTCTGCTCTCAGTCTGTCTCTGCTCTGATTCTGTCTCTGCTCTGATTCTGTCTCTGCTCTGAGTCTGTATCTGCTCTGAGTCTGTATCTGCTCTGAGTCTGTATCTGCTCTGAGTCTGTATCTGCTCTGAGTCTGTCTCTGAGTCTGTCTCTGAGTCTGTCTCTGAGTCTGTCTCTGAGTCTGTCTCCGAGTCTGTCTCTGTCTCTGAGTCTGTCTCTGCTCTTAGTCTGTCTCTGCTCTGAGCCTGTCTCTGAATCTGTCTCTGTCTCTGCTATGAGTCTGTCTCTGCTCTGAGTCTGTCTCTGTGTCTTTCTCTGAGTCTGTCTCTGCTCTGAGTCTGTCTCTGCTCTGAGTCTGTCTCTGCTCTGAGTCTGTCTCTGCTCTGAGTCTGTCTCTGCTCTGAGTCTGTCTCTGCTATGAGCCTGTCTCTGCTCTGATTCTGTCTCTGCTCTGAGTCTGTCTCTGCTCTGAGTCTGTCTCTGAGTCTGTCTCTGCTCTGAGTCTGTCTCTGCTCTGAGTCTGTCTCTGCTCTGCGTCTTTCTCTGCTCTGAGCCTGTCTCTGAATCTGTTTCTGTCTCTGCTCTGAGTCTGTCTCTGCTCTGAGCCTGTCTCTGCTCTGAGTCTGTCTCTGCTCTGAGTCTGTCTCTGAGTCTGTCTCTGCTCTGAGTCTGTCTCTGCTCTGAGTCTGTCTCTGCTCTGCGTCTTTCTCTGCTCTGAGCCTGTCTCTGAATCTGTTTCTGTCTCTGCTCTGAGTCTGTCTCTGCTCTGAGCCTGTCTCTGAATCGGTTTCTGTCTCTGCTCTGAGTCTGTCTCTGAGTCTGTCTCTGAGTCTGTCTCTGCTCTTAGTCTGTTTCTACTCTGAGCCTGTCTCTGAATCTGTCTCTGTCTCTGCTATGAGTCTGTCTCTGCTCTGAGTCTGTCTCTGCCTCTGCTCTGAGTCTGTCTCTGCTATGAGCCTGTCTCTGCTCTGATTCTGTCTCTGCTCTGAGTCTGTCTCTGAGTCTGTCTCTGAGTCTGTCTCTGAGTCTGTCTCTGAGTCTGTCTCTGAGTCTGTCTCTGCTCTGAGTCTGTCTCTGCTCTGAGTCTGTCTCTGCTCTGAGTCTGTCTCTGCTCTGAGTCTGTCTCTGCTCTGATTCTGTCTCTGCTCTGAGTCTGTCTCTGCTCTGAGTCTGTCTCTGAGTCTGTCTCTGCTCTGAGTCTGTCTCTGCTCTGAGTCTGTCTCTGAGTCTGTCTCTGCTCTGAGTCTGTCTCTGCTCTGAGTCTGTCTCTGCTCTGAGTCTGTCTCTGAGTATGGCTCTGATTCTGTCTCTGCTCTGATTCTGTCTCTGCTCTGAGTCTGTCTCTGCTCTGAGTCTGTCTCTGAGTCTGTCTCTGCTCTGAGTCTGTCTCCGAGTCTGTCTCCGAGTCTGTCTCTGCTCTGAGTCTGTCTCTGAGTCTGTCTCTGAGTCTGTCTCTGAGTCTGTCTCTGAGTCTGTCTCTGCTCTTAGTCTGTTTCTGCTCTGAGCCTGTCTCTGAATCTGTCTCTGTCTCTGCTATGAGTCTGTCTCTGCTCTAAGTCTGTCTCTGAGTCTGTCTCTGAGTCTGTCTCTGCCTCTGCTCTGAGTCTGTCTCTGCTATGAGCCTGTCTCTGCTCTGATTCTGTCTCTGCTCTGAGTCTGTCTCTGAGTCTGTCTCTGAGTCTCTCTGCTCTGAGTCTCTCTGCTCTGAGTCTGTCTCTGAGTCTGTCTCTGAGTCTGTCTCTGAGTCTCTGTCTCTGATTCTGTCTCTGAGTCTGTCTCTGAGTCTGTCTCTGAGTCTGTCTCTGAGTCTGTCTCTGAGTCTGTCTCTGCTCTGTCTCTGCTCTGAGTCTGTCTCTGAGTCTGTCTCTGAGTCTGTCTCTGAGTCTGTCTCTGCTTTGAGTCTGTCTCTGCTCTGCGTCTGTCTCTGCTCTGAGTCTCTCTGAATCTGTCTCTGCTCTGAGCATGTCTCTGAATCTGTTTCTGTCTCTGCTCTGAGTCTGTCTTTGCTCTCAGTCTGTCTTTGCTCTCAGTCTGTCTTTGCTCTCAGTCTGTCTCTGCTCTGAGTCTGTCTTTGCTCTCAGTCTGTCTCTGAGTCTGTCTCTGAGTCTGTCTCTGCTCTGAGTCTGTCTCTGCTCTGAGTCTGTCTCTGAGTCTGTCTCTGCTCTGAGTCTGTCTCTGCTCTGAGTCTGTCTCTGCTCTGATTCTGCCTCTGCTCTGAGTCTGTCTCTACTCTGAGTCTGTCTCTGAGTCTGTCTCTGCTCTGAGTCTGTCTCTGAGTCTGTCTCTGCTCTGAGTCTGTCTCTGCTCTGAGTCTGTCTCTGCTCTGAGTCTGTCTCTGAGTCTGTCTCTGCTCTGTGTCTGTCTCTGTTCTGAGCCTGTCTCTGAATCTGTTTCTGTCTCTGCTCTGAGTCTGTCTCTGCTCTGAGCCTGTCTCTGCTCTGAGCCTGTCTCTGCTCTGATCCTGTCTCTGCTCTGAGTCTGTCTCTGCTTTGAGTCTGTCTCTGAGTCTGTCTCTGCTCTGAGTCTGTGTCTGATTCTGTCTCTGCTCTGAGTCTGTCTCTGATTCTGCCTCTGCTCTGAGTCTGTCTCTGCTCTGAGTCTGTCTCTGAGTCTGTCTCTGCTCTGAGTCTGTCTCTGATTCTGCCTCTGCTCTGAGTCTGTCTCTGCTCTGAGTCTGTCTCTGAGTCTGTCTCTGCTCTGAGTCTGTCTCTGCTCTGATTCTCCAGGCTTAAATATCATTCTTTAACCTGTCTCCTCCACTTCGTCTACACTGATTGAAGTGGATTTAACAAATGACCTCAATAAGTGATCATAGCTTTCACCTGAATTCACCTGGTCAGTCTGTGTCATGGAAGGATCCGGTATGTTTTGTACTCAGTGTATATGACCTCTATAGCATTGGTTATTCAACCCTTTATCCCTCGGGCTAATGGCTAACATGTGTCTGTGTGTATTTCTGTGTACTATGTGCATGTGTGCGTTTGAGTGCTTTAGATGTGTGTTTCAATCTCTGTTTTTAGTGTTTTGACCTTGGAAGTTCTTCTGCTAAGAAAGTGCCAGTCTGTCTGTCTGTCTGTCTGTCTGTCTGTCTGTCTGTCTGTCTGTCTGTCTGTCTGTCTGTCTGTCTGTCTGTGTGTGTGTCTGTGTGTCTGTGTGTCTGTGTGTCTGCTCTGTCTGCTCTGTCTGCTCTGTCTGCCTGTTTTCTTTGTCTCCTCTGTCTGCATGCCACTGCTCGTCTTTGTGAGTATAGAAACCTGTGTGTGTGATAGTGAGTGAGTGAGTGAGTGAGTGTCTTGAAACGAGCAATCCCGTATCCGGGATCGTAATTATTGCCTCAAGCTCATTACCATAACGCAACGTTAACAATTCATGAAAATCGCAAATGAAATGAAATAAATATATTGGCTCTCAAGCTTAGCCTTTTGTTAACAACACTGTCATCTCAGATTTTCAAAATATGCTTTTCAACCATAGCAAAACAAGCATTTTTGTAAGAATATTGATAGCTAGCATAGCATTAAGCCTAGCATTCAGCATGCAACATTTTCACAAAAACAAGAAAAGCATTCAAATAAAAGAATTTACCTTTGAAGAACTTCGGATGTTTTCAATGAGGAGACTCTCAGTTAGATAGCAAATGTTCAGTTTTTCAAAAAATATTATTTGTGTAGGAGAAATCGCTCTGTTTTGTTCATCACGTTTGGCTAAGAATAAAAAACGAAAATTCAGTCATCAAAACGGCAAACTTTTTTCCAAATTAACTCCATAATATCGACAGAAACATGGCAAACGTTGTTTAGTATCAATCCTCAAGGTGTTTTTCACATATCATTCGTGGAAGTTTGGTTTCTCCTCTGAATCACATGGAAAAATACATGCAGCTTGAGATTACGCACCAATTTCGACGGAGGACACCAGGCGGACACCTGGTAAATGTAGTCTATTATGGCCAATCTTCCAATGATATGCCTACAAATACGTCACAATGCTGCAGACACCTTGGGGAAACGACAGAAAGTGTAGGCTCGTTCCTGGCGCATTCACAGCCATATAAGGAGACAATGGAACACAGTGCCTCAAAAATCTGGCTCACTTCCTGTTTGAAGTTTCATCTTGGTTTCAAGGTAGCATTAGTTCTGTGGCACTCACAGACAATATCTTTGCAGTTTTGGAAATGTCAGAGTGTTTTCTTTCCAAAGCTGTCAATTATATGCATAGTCGAGCATCTTTTCGTGTCAAAATATCTTGTTTGAAACGGGAACGTTTTTCATCCAAAAATGAAATACTGCCCCCAGAGTAGAATCGTTCTTCCGTCGTTGTAGAGACCCACTGGAGCATTGCATGGACCACAGTTTACAGATCCCTCCAGCCCTCTCTCTCTCCCTGTCTCCCTGTCTCTCTCCATCCCTGTCTTTCTCCCTGTCTCTCTCCCTGTCTCCCTCCCTGTCTCTCTCCCTGTCTCTCTTCCTGTCTCTCTAGCTCCATCCCCATCTCTCTCCCTCCATCCCTTTCTCTCTCTGTCTCTCTCTCTTCATCCCTGTCTCTCTCCCTGTCTCTCTCCCTCCATTCCTGTCTCTCTCCCTCCATCCCTGTCTCTCTCCCCCAACTCTCTCTCTCCCTCTATCCCTGTCTCTCTCCCTCATCCCTGTATTTCTCCCTCCAGCCCTCTCTCTCCCTGTCTCTCTCCCTCCATCCCCTGTCTTTCTCCCTCCATCCCTGTCTCTTTCCCTACATCCCTGTCTCTCTCCCTCATCCCTGTCTCTCTCTCATCCCTCTCTCTCCCTCCATCCCTTTCTTTCTCCCTCCATCCCTGTATCTCTCTCTCCCTCCATCCCTGTCTCTCTCTCTCCCTCCATCCCTGTCTTTCACCTCCATCGCTCTCTCTCCCTCATCCCTCTCCCCTCTCTCTCTCTCTCTCTCTCTCTCTCTCTCTCCCTCCATCCCTGTCTCTCTCCCCATCCCTCCCTCCCTCCATCCCTGTCTCTCTCCCTGTCTCTCTCCCTCATCCCTCACTCTCCCTCATACCTCTCTCTCCCTGTCTCTCTCCCTCTCTCTCCCTCCATCCTTGTTTCTCTCTCCATCCCTCTCCTTCTCTCCCCATGCCGCTCTCCCTCAATCCCTCGCTATCTCCCTCCATCCTTGTCTCTCTCCCTGTCTCTCTCCCTGTCTCTCTCCCTTCATCCCTGTCTCTCTCCCTGTCTCTCTCCCTCCATTCCTGTTTCTCTCCCTCCATTCCTGTCTCTCTCCCTCTCTCTCCCTCCATCCTTGTCTCTCTCTCCACCCCTCTCTTTCTCTCCCCATGCCGCTCTCCCTCAATCCCTCGCTATCTCCCTCCATCACTCTCTCTCTTACTCAACCCCCCTCTCTCTCCATCTCTCTCCTTCTCTCTCCATCCCTCTCTCTCCCTCCATCCCTCTCTCACTCCCTGCATCCCTCTCTCACCCTTCATCCCTGTCTCTCTCCCTTATCCCCCGCTCTCCCTTCATCCCTGTCTCTCTCCCTCATCCCTCTCTCTCCCTTCATCCCTGTCCCTCTCCCTCTATCCCTGTCCCCCTCCCTCCATCCCTGTCTCTCTCTCTCCATCCCTCTCCTTCTCTCACCGCATATTTTCGTGACAAAATATCTTGTTTAAAACAGGAACGTTTTTCATCCAAAAATGAAATACTGCCCCCAGAGTAGAATCGTTCTTCCGTCGTTGTAGAGACCCACTGGAGCATAGCATGGACCACAGTTTACAGATCCCTCCAGCCCTCTCTCTCTCCCTGTCTCCCTGTCTCTCTCCATCCCTGTCTTTCTCCCTGTCTCTCTCCCTCTCTCTCCCTGTCTCTCTCCCTGTCTATCTCCCTCCATCCCTGTCTCTCTCCCTGTCTCTCTCCCTCTCTCTCCCTGTCTCTCTCCCTGTCTCTCTCCCTGTCTCTCTCCCTCTCTCTCCCTGTCTCTCTCCCTGTCTCTCTCCCTCTCTCTCCCTGTCTCTCTCCCTCTCTCTCCCTGTCTCTCTCCCTCTCTCCCTGTCTCTCTCCTCTCTCTCTCCCTGTCTATCTCTCCCTGTCTATCTCTCCCTGTCTCTCTCCCTCCATCCCTGTCTCTCTCCCTCCATCCCCATCTCTCTCCCTCCATCCCTTACTCTCTCTGTCTCTCTCCCTCCATCCCTGTCTCTCTCCCTGTCTCTCTCCCTGTCTCTCTCCCTCTCTCTCCCTGTCTCTCTCCCTGTCTCTCTCCCTCTCTCTCCCTGTCTATCTCTCCCTCTCTCTCCCTCTCTCTCCCTGTCTCTCTCCCTGTCTATCTCTCCCTGTCTCTCTCCCTGTCTCTCTCCCTGTCTATCTCTCCCTGTCTCTCTCCCTGTCTCTCTCCCTGTCTCTCTCCCTGTCTCTCTCCCTCCATCCCTGTCTCTCTCCCTCCATCCCCATCTCTCTCCCTCCATCCCTTACTCTCTCTGTCTCTCTCCCTCCATCCCTGTCTCTCTCCCTGTCTCTCTCCCTGTCTCTCTCCCTGTCTCTCTCCCTCCATCCCTGTCTCTCTCCCTCCATCCCTTACTCTCCCTGTCTCTCTCCCTTCATCCATGTCTCTCTCCCTCCATTCCTGTCTCTCTCCCTCCATCCCTGTCTCTCTCCCCATCTCTCTCTCTCCCTCTATCCCTGTCTCTCTCCCTCATCCCTGTCTTTCTCCCTCCAGCCCTGTCTCTCCCTGTCTCTCTCCCTCCATCCCCTGTCTTTCTCCCTCCATCCATGTCTCTCTCCCTCCATCCCTGTCTCTCTCCCTACATCCCTGTCTCTCTCTCTCCCTCCATCCCTGTCTTTCACCTCCATCGCTCTCTCTTCCTCATCCCTCTCTCATCCCTCTCTCTCCCTCCATCCCTGTCTTTCTCCCTCCATCCCTGTCTCTCTCTCTCCCTCCATCCCTGTCTTTCACCTCCATCGCTCTCTCTTCCTCATCCCTCTCTCTCTCTCTCTCTCCCTCCATCCCTGTCTCTCTCCCCATCCCTCTGTCCCCCTCATCCCTCTCTCTCCCTCCATCCCTGTCTCTCTCCTTGTCTCTCTCCCTCATCCCTCTCTCTCCCTCATACTTCTCTCTCCCTGTTTCTCTCCCTCTCCTTCTCCCCCATGCCGCTCTCCCTCAATCCCTCGCTATCTCCCTCCACCACTCTCTCTCTTACTCAACCCCTCTCTCTCTCCATCTCTCTCAATCTCTCCATCCCTCTCTCTCCCTCCATCCCTCTCTCACTCCCTCCATCCCTCTCTCACCCTTCATCCCTGTCTCTCTCCCTCATCCCTCTCTCTCCCTTCATCCCTGTCCCTCTCCCTCTATCCCTGTCTCTCTCTCTCAATCCCTCTCCTTCTCTCCCTCGATCGCCCACTATCTCCCTCCATCACTCTCTCTCTCTCTCTCTCCTCTCTCCCTCCATCCCTGTCTCTCACCCCCTCTCCTTCTCTCTCCCTCCATCCCTGTCTCTCACCCCCCATCTCCTTCTCTCACCCTCCATCCCTGTCTCTCTCTACCTCCATCTCTCTGTCTGTATTTACTCTCTCAGTCCATCCAGGTTATTGTGTTGATACATAGACCCACAGCCCTCCCCCAGCTTCTTTCCTCTTCTCTACTGTTCCCTGTCTCTCTCTCCCTTCATCCCCTGTCTGTATTTACTCTCTCAGTCCATCCAGGTTATTGTGTTGATACAGAGACCCACAGCCCTCCCCCAGCTTCTTCCCTCTTCTCTACTGTTCCCTGTCTCTCTCTCCCTTCATCCCCTGTCTGTATTTAATCTCTCAGTCCATCCAGGTTATTGTGTTGATACAGAGACCCACAGCCCTCCCCCCCAGCTTCTTCCCTCTTCTCTACTGTTCCCTGTCTCTCTCTCCCTCCATCCCTCTGTCTGTATTTACTCTCTCAGTCCATCCAGGTTATTGTGTTGATACAGAGACCCACAGCCCTCCCCCCCAGCTTCTTCCCTCTTCTCTACTGTTCCCTGTCTCTCTCTCCCTCCATCCCTCTGTCTGTATTTACTCTCTCAGTCCATCCAGGTTATTGTGTTGATACAGAAACCCACAGCCCTCCCCCCCAGCTTCTTTCCTTTTCTCTACTGTTTCCTGTCTCTCTCCTCGTCTCTCAATACAAACACATAAAGAGACATTGTAAAGGAGAGAGACAGTTTGTTTAAATCACTAGGCTGTGATTTCTGGGTATAAGTCACTAGATTAGAGACTTTAGTGTGTTGTTTTAGGTACTGGTCTTGGTACTGGGGATGGGATTTGCTTTACAGGTCTAATAAAGAGTTAATGATGCTGGCTGACCCTGTCGTTGTACTGCTCACTGTGAAGAGAAACAATGGCTTTACTGAAGTGAATGAGGCCTCTGTACTCATGGTGATGGTTTATAGGCCAGTGCATTGACATTACCGAACACAGAGGTTGTATTTGTGCTAAGAAAAACAGTCAAATGTAAGTCGGTAAAATGATAAATATATCTTTCCTCGCTCCTGCAACTCTTCCCATTCATTCCCGTTATTGGTTTATAAAGATAATCTGTTTACACTTTTTACACTCAGTCAACTTACTTGTTAAAAATATTAGTGCAAAGGTTAGATAAAGTTTAGATAAAGGTTAGATAAAGGTTAGATAAAAGAGAATAACCATAATGCCATGGTGAAAGCCTCAGTCTTGTATAGTGAATTAACCTGAACATCCAGAATGCGGATTCAGTGGGTATATGAATGTGCTGACGCCAGTTTTACCCAATAACCACGGGTTTAGCCAGTTACCACAGGTTTAGCCAGTAACCACAGGTTTAGCAAATAACCACAGGTTTAGCCAGTTACCACAGGTTTAGCCAATAACCACGGGTTTAGCCAATAACCACGGGTTTAGCCAGTTACCACAGGTTTAGGCAGTAACCACGGGTTTAGCAAATAACCACAGGTTTAGCCAGTTACCACAGGTTTACCCAATAACCACGGGTTTAGCCAGTTACCACAGGTTTAGCCAGTAACCACGGGTTTAGCCAATAACCACAGGTTTAGCCAGTTACCACAGGTTTAGCCAATAACCACGGGTTTAGCAAATAACCACGGGTTTAGCCAGTTACCACAGGTTTAGCCAATAACCACGGGTTTAGCCAATAACCACAGGTTTAGCCAGTTACCACAGGTTTAGCCAATAACCACGGGTTTAGCCAGTTACCACAGGTTTACCCAGTAACCACAGGTTTACCCAGTAACCACAGGTTTAGCCAGTTACCACAGGTTTAGCCAATAACCACAGGTTTAGCCAGTTACCACAGGTTTAGCCAATAACCACAGGTTTAGCCAGTTACCACAGGTTTAGCCAGTTACCACAGGTTTAGACAGTTACCACAGGTTTAGACAGTTACCACAGGTTTAGACAGTTACCACAGGTTTAGACAGTTACCACAATTTTAGCCAATAGCCACGGGTTTAGCCAGTTACCACAGGTTTAGCCAGTTACCACAGGTTTAGCCAGTTACCACAGGTTTAGTCAGTTACCACAGGTTTAGACAGTTACCACAGGTTTAGACAGTAACCACAGGTTTAGCCAGTTACCACAGGTTTAGCCAGTTACCACAGGTTTAGCCAGTTACCACAGGTTTAGTCAGTTACCACAGGTTTAGACAGTTACCACAGGTTTAGACAGTTACCACATGTTTAGCCAATAGCCACAGGATTAGCCTCTACCCCATCCCTAATAACTGATGAAGGTGAAAATAACCTCAACCACAGATCTAGGATCAGATGACCCTTTAACCAGAACCTGGGGGGGAGAAGGAGAAATAGCTTATTCTGATGGAGAAGAAGAGAACAAGACAGAGACAGAGACAGGGAGAGCTCTGTCTGCAAAAATATTATTACTTTACACAAAGGAAAGAATTAACAATGAACCAGAGGAAACTAGAATACTGTCTGGCCCTCAACAGAGGGTACACGGTGGCAGAATACCTGACCACAGTGGCTGACCCCAAATTAAGGAAAGCTTTGACTATTTACAGACTCAATGATCATAGCCTTGCCATTGAGAAAGGCCGCCGTAGGCAGACATGGCTCTCAAGAGAAGACAGGCTATGTGCTCACTGCCCACAAAATGAGGTGGAAACTGAGCTGCACTTCCCAACCTCCTGCCCAATGTATGACCATATTAGAGAGACATATTTCCCTCAGATTACACAAATAACATTTTGATGAACTCCCATATCTATTGGGTTAAATGCCACAGTGTGCCATCACAGCAGCAAGATTTGTGACCTGTTGCCACAAGAAAAGGGCAACCAGTGAAGAACAAACACCATTGTAAATACAACCAATATTTATGTTTATTTATTTTCCCTTTTGTACTTTAACTATTTGCACAACACTGTATATAGACATACTAGGACATTTATTCTTTTTGAACTTCTGTGACTAATGTTTACTGTTCATTTTATTGTTTATTTCACTTTAATTTATTACAGTTGAGGGGGCAGCATCATGGGGTGCTTTGCTGCAGGAGGGACTGGTGCACTTCACAAAATAGATGGCATCATGAGGGACGGAAATTATGTGGACATATTGAAGCAACATCTCAAGACATCAGTCAGGAAGTTAAAGCTTGGTCGCAAATGGGTCTTCCAAATGGACAGTGACCCCAAGCATACTTCCAAAGTTGTGGAAAATGGCTTAACGACAACAAAGTCAAGGTATTGGAGTGGCCATCACAAAGCCCTGACCTCAATCCTATAGAACATTTGTGGGCAGAACTGAAAAAGTGTGTGAGAGCAAGGAGGTCTACAAACCTGACTCCAGCTCTGTCAGGAGGAATGGGACAAAATTCACCCAACTTAATGTGGGAAGCTTGTGGAAGGCTGCCTGAAACGTTTGACCCAAGTTAAACCATTTAAAGGCAATGCTACCAAATACTAATTGAGTGTATGTAAACTTCTGATCCACTGGGAATGTGATTAAATAAGTAAAAGCTGAAATAAATAATTATCTCTACTATTATTCTGACATTTCATATTCTTAAAATAAAGTGGTGATCTTAACTGACCTGAGACATGGGATTTTTACTAGGATTGAATGTCAGGAATTGTGAAAAACGGGGTTTAAATGTATTTGGCCAAGGTGTTTTTAAACTTACTTCAACTGTATCTATTTCACTTGCTTTGGCAATGTAAACATATGTTCCCTATGCCAATAAAGCCCTTGAATTGAATTGGTCTTTATTTTTTTAAATTTCACCTTTATTTAACCTGGTAGGCTAGTTGAGAACACCTTTATTTAACCTGGTAGGCTAGTTGAGAACACCTTTATTTAACCAGGTAGGCTAGTTGAGAACACCTTTATTTAACCAGGTAGGCTAGTTGAAATCACCTTTATTTAACCAGGTAGGCTAGTTGAGAACACCTTTATTTAACCAGGTAGGCTAGTTGAGAACACCTTTATTTAACCAGGTAGGCTAGTTGAGAACACCTTTATTTAACCTGGTAGGCTAGTTGAGAACACCTTTATTTAACCTGGTAGGCTAGTTGAGAACACCTTTATTTAACCAGGTAGGCTAGTTGAGAACACCTTTATTTAACCTGGTAGGCTAGTTGAGAACACCTTTATTTAACCTGGTAGGCTAGTTGAGAACACCTTTATTTAACCAGGTAGGCTAGTTGAGATCACCTTTATTTAACCAGGTAGGCTAGTTGAGAACAACTTTATTTAACCAGGTAGGCTAGTTGAGAACACCTTTATTTAACCAGGTAGGCTAGTTGAGAACACCTTTATTTAACCAGGTAGGCTAGTTGAGAACACCTTTATTTAACCTGGTAGGCTAGTTGAGAACACCTTTATTTAACCTGGTGTCTAGTTGAGAACACCTTTATTTAACCAGGTAGGCTAGTTGAGAACACCTTTATTTAACCAGGTAGGCTAGTTGAGAACACCTTTATTTAACCTGGTAGGCTAGTTGAGAACACCTTTATTTAACCTGGTAGGCTAGTTGAGAACACCTTTATTTAACCAGGTAGGCTAGTTGAGAACACCTTTATTTAACCAGGTAGGCTAGTTGAGAACACCTTTATTTAACCTGGTAGGCTAGTTGAGAACACCTTTATTTAACCTGGTAGGCTAGTTGAGAACACCTTTATTTAACCAGGTAGGCTGGTTGAGAACACCTTTATTTAACCAGGTAGGCTAGTTGAGAACACCTTTATTTAACCTGGTAGGCTAGTTGAGAACACCTTTATTTAACCTGGTAGGCTAGTTGAGAACACCTTTATTTAACCAGGTAGGCTAGTTGAGAACACCTTTATTTAACCAGGTAGGCTAGTTGAGAACACCTTTATTTAACCAGGTCGGCTAGTTGAGAACACCTTTATTTAACCAGGTAGGCTAGTTGAGAACACCTTTATTTAACCAGGTAGGCTAGTTGAGAACACCTTTATTTAACCAGGTAGGCTGGTTGAGAACACCTTTATTTAACCTGGTAGGCTAGTTGAGAACACCTTTATTTAACCTGGTAGGCTAGTTGAGAACACCTTTATTTAACCAGGTAGGCTAGTTGAGAACACCTTTATTTAACCTGGTAGGCTAGTTGAGAACACCTTTATTTAACCTGGTAGGCTAGTTGAGAACACCTTTATTTAACCAGGTAGGCTAGTTGAGAACACCTTTATTTAACCAGGTAGGCTAGTTGAGAACACCTTTATTTAACCTGGTAGGCTAGTTGAGAACACCTTTATTTAACCAGGTAGGCTAGTTGAGAACACCTTTATTTAACCTGGTAGGCTAGTTGAGAACACCTTTATTTAACCAGGTAGGCTAGTTGAGAACACCTTTATTTAACCTGGTAGGCTAGTTGAGAACACCTTTATTTAACCTGGTAGGCTAGTTGAGAACACCTTTATTTAACCAGGTAGGCTAGTTGAGAACACCTTTATTTAACCAGGTAGGCTAGTTGAGAACACCTTTATTTAACCAGGTAGGCTAGTTGAGAACACCTTTATTTAACCTGGTAGGCTAGTTGAGAACACCTTTATTTAACCAGGTAGGCTAGTTGAGAACACCTTTATTTAACCTGGTAGGCTAGTTGAGAACACCTTTATTTAACCTGGTAGGCTAGTTGAGAACACCTTTATTTAACCTGGTAGGCTAGTTGAGAACACCTTTATTTAACCTGGTAGGCTAGTTGAGAACACCTTTATTTAACCTGGTAGGCTAGTTGAGAACACCTTTATTTAACCAGGTAGGCTGGTTGAGAACACCTTTATTTAACCAGGTAGGCTAGTTGAGAACACCTTTATTTAACCTGGTAGGCTAGTTGAGAACACCTTTATTTAACCTGGTAGGCTAGTTGAGAACACCTTTATTTAACCAGGTAGGCTAGTTGAGAACACCTTTATTTAACCAGGTAGGCTAGTTGAGAACACCTTTATTTAACCAGGTCGGCTAGTTGAGAACACCTTTATTTAACCAGGTAGGCTAGTTGAGAACACCTTTATTTAACCAGGTCGGCTAGTTGAGAACTCCTTTATTTAACCAGGTAGGCTAGTTGAGAACACCTTTATTTAACCTGGTAGGCTAGTAGAGAACACCTTTATTTAACCTGGTAGGCTAGTTGAGAACACCTTTATTTAACCAGGTAGGCTAGTTGAGAACACCTTTATTTAACCTGGTAGGCTAGTTGAGAACACCTTTATTTAACCAGGTAGGCTAGTTGAGAACACCTTTATTTAACCAGGTAGGCTAGTTGAGAACACCTTTATTTAACCAGGTCGGCTAGTTGAGAACACCTTTATTTAACCAGGTAGGCTAGTTGAGAACACCTTTATTTAACCAGGTAGGCTAGTTGAGAACACCTTTATTTAACCAGGTAGGCTGGTTGAGAACACCTTTATTTAACCTGGTAGGCTAGTTGAGAACACCTTTATTTAACCTGGTAGGCTAGTTGAGAACACCTTTATTTAACCAGGTAGGCTAGTTGAGAACACCTTTATTTAACCTGGTAGGCTAGTTGAGAACACCTTTATTTAACCTGGTAGGCTAGTTGAGAACACCTTTATTTAACCAGGTCGGCTAGTTGAGAACACCTTTATTTAACCAGGTAGGCTAGTTGAGAACACCTTTATTTAACCAGGTAGGCTAGTTGAGAACACCTTTATTTAACCAGGTAGGCTGGTTGAGAACACCTTTATTTAACCTGGTAGGCTAGTTGAGAACACCTTTATTTAACCTGGTAGGCTAGTTGAGAACACCTTTATTTAACCAGGTAGGCTAGTTGAGAACACCTTTATTTAACCTGGTAGGCTAGTTGAGAACACCTTTATTTAACCTGGTAGGCTAGTTGAGAACACCTTTATTTAACCAGGTAGGCTAGTTGAGAACACCTTTATTTAACCAGGTAGGCTAGTTGAGAACACCTTTATTTAACCTGGTAGGCTAGTTGAGAACACCTTTATTTAACCAGGTAGGCTAGTTGAGAACACCTTTATTTAACCTGGTAGGCTAGTTGAGAACACCTTTATTTAACCAGGTAGGCTAGTTGAGAACACCTTTATTTAACCAGGTCGGCTAGTTGAGAACAAGTTCTCATTTACAACTGAGACCTGGCCAAGATAAAGCAAAGCATTTCGACACATACAACAACACAGAGAGGGAATTGCCAGGGCCTCCTTGCTCTGTAGGCCTCCTTGCTCTGTAGGCCTCCTTGCTCTGTAGGCCTCCTTGCTCTGTAGGACTCCTTGCTCTGTAGGCCTCCTTGCTCTGTAGGCCTCCTTGCTCTGTAGGCCTCCTTGCTCTGTAGGCCTCCTTGCTCTGTAGGACTCCTTGCTCTGTAGGACTCCTTGCTCTGTAGGCCTCCTTGCTCTGTAGGCCTCCTTGCTCTGTAGGCCTCCTTGCTCGTAGGCCTCCTTGCTCTGTAGGCCTCCTTGCTCTGTAGGCCTCCTTGCTCTGTAGGCCTCCTTGCTCTGTAGGCCTCCTTGCTCTGTAGGCCGCCTTGCTCTGTAGGCCTCCTTGCTCTGTAGGCCTCCTTGCTCTGTAGGCCTCCTTGCTCTGTAGGCCTCCTTGCTCTGTAGGCCTCCTTGCTCTGTAGGCCTCCTTGCTCTGTAGGACTCCTTGCTCTTTAGGCCTCCTTGCTCTGTAGGCCTCCTTGCTCTGTAGGCCTCCTTGCTCTGTAGGCCTCCTTGCTCTGTAGGCCTCCTTGCTCTGTAGGACTCCTTGCTCTGTAGGCCTCCTTGCTCTGTAGGCCTCCTTGCTCTGTAGGCCTCCTTGCTCTGTAGGACTCCTTGCTCTGTAGGCCTTGGTCTGTAGGCCTCCTTGCTCTGTCATTCAGACAGACAGACAGATGGAGAGAGACATAGAGAGATGGTCACGTGAAAGAAGAAAGAGAGAGAAACTGAGTGTGAGTGGGTTATCCCTGTCATCCCCTTCTGTACCTCTGTGTGTAGTGGGGAGAGGCTCTCCCCCTAGTGGCCAGACTGTGTAACACACGTGTTTGTCAGTCGGACCTGTCAGGATTGTCCATTCTTCCAGCTCTAATTCTTCGCTCCTGTGTCTGTCATGGAGGGAAAGCATCAGGTGCACTACATTGATCGAAAGGTCAAAGTTCAGAACAGTATTCCATTCCAGAGAGTGTGTATGTATGGATCTGGTTAGGAGCCCTCTGCCAATGTTCCCGCTTCTCAGATTGACCTTTTGAAATGTATTTTAACCTTTACTTTACTAGGCAAGTCAGTTAAGAACAAATTCTTATTTTCAACGACAACATCTGGCCTCTATGAGAACGTCAGTGTTGACCCGCTTTAGAGAAGCACATCAGAGAGTAGATTGCTGACATGACACTTTGGATTCTGTCCTCAAGTGCACCCTTTTCTCTATATAGTGAACTACTTTTGACCAAGGGCAATGGAACTCTGGTCAAAAGTAGTGCACTAAATAGGGGACAGGGTGCCACTTGGGATGCAGATTTATAATGAGATTAGTAGAGGGAGGTAGAGATTGAGATGAGTTGAAAGAGAGTGCTGGACATGAGAGAGATACAGAAACGGATGGAGATGATGAGAGGTTAAGTTACATTAATCTGCCAGGTATGTTCACAGCCACTCAGTAATATCTATATCACATTGTTGATACTATTTAAAACTATACGACTTCACGCTACTCTCTACCATTTGATTCGACCCTGCTTTCTTTATTCCCTTCCTGTCGACTTAAAGCATTCCAGTCGTTCCTGTGTCCAAGCTAAGATAGTCTGCGTGCACTTTGTCTCTGAAGGCATTTAGCCCATCCCTGATGTCCCTGTGTATGAATGGACAGTATTGTGTAACCTGGACCTGCTACAATGGCATTACAAAGCAGGTTTCCCACGAGAATTTCATCCTGCTAGCCCAGGAAGGGGCAACTCCAGTCCTAAGTGGGTCCAGAGCATTGTCAGACTTTCCCACAATCCCTAGCAAACACAGCTGATTAAACTAATTGCATTCCAAACTGAAGATCGTGATTAGTTGATTATTGGAGTCAGGTGTTTTAGCTGGGGCAACAGTGTGACATCAATCAGGCTTCCGAGGACTGGGGTTGCCCCTCCCTGTGCTAGCCCAACCACTGTAATGTCATTCCCTCTCCGCGTCTCTCTGTCACTTCGCATCCTATCACACACACAGCCTGACTGTCGGTGTGTGTGTGTGTTTGTGTGTGTGTGTGTGTGTGTGTGTGTGCGTGCGTGCGTGCGTGCGTGCGTGTGTGTTTGCGTGCGTGCGTGCGTGCGTGCGTGCGTGCGTGCGTGTGTGTGTGTGTGTGTGTGTGTGTGTGTGTGTGTGTGTGTGTGTGTGTGTGTGTATGTATGTGTATGTGTGTGAGTGTGTTTTTCGGGGCCCCTCTCTTTTCAGGGGTTGAGATAAAATCAAAAAGAGAGCATTTCCATCCCTGCTGTTCAGTTTAGCCTTCTTTTGGTTGGTTAGCTAGCTTAGCAACTGTCACTAAAGCGGACATAGTTGTATACGGTTGCCATGGCAGTTGGGGGAAAGGGGGTTGCCAAGGCAACAATTTGGACTTTCTTTAATCGACAGGAAAGTGAGCATGATTCCAAACGGTTAATATTTTTCCCACTCTGGCACTTTTATTTTGTCTCTCTCTCTCTCTCCCCAAAACTGTCATCTGCTCTAGATTAGTTCATCCCTCTATCTTTCTCTCTGTTGTGGGGAGGTTGAATTCATCCCTCTATCTTTCTCTCTGTTGTGGGGAGGTTGAATTCATCCCTCTATCTTTCTCTCTGTTGTGGGGAGGTTGAATTCATCCCTCTATCTCTCTCTCTGTTGTGGGGAGTTTGAATTCATCCCTCTATCTCTCTCTCTGTTGTGGGGAGGTTGAATTCATCCCTCTATCTCTCTCTCTGTTGTGGTGAGGTTGAATTCATCCCTCTATCTTTCTCTCTGTTGTGGGGAGGTTGAATTCATCCCTCTATCTCGCTCTCTGTTGTGGGGAGGTTGAATTCATCCCTGTATCTTTCTCTCTGTTGTGGGGAGGTTGAATTCATCCCTCTATCTTTCTCTCTGTTGTGGGGAGGTTGAATTCATCCCTCTATCTCTCTCTCTGTTGTGGGGAGGTTGAATTCATCCCTGTATCTTTCTCTCTGTTGTGGGGAGGTTGAATTCATCCCTGTATCTTTCTCTCTGTTGTGGGGAGGTTGAATTCATCCCTGTATCTTTCTCTCTGTTGTGGGGAGGTTGAATTCATCCCTGTATCTTTCTCTCTGTTGTGGGGAGGTTGAATTCATCCCTCTATCTCTCTCTCTGTTGTGGGGAGGTTTAATTCATCCCTGTATCTCTCTCTCTGTTGTGGGGAGGTTGAATTCATCCTTCTATCTCTCTCTCTGTTGTGGGGAGGTTGAATTCATCCCTGTATCTTTCTCTCTGTTGTGGGGAGGTTGAATTCATCCTTCTATCTCTCTCTCTGTTGTGGGGAGGTTTAATTCATCCCTCTATCTCTCTCTCTGTTGTGGGGAGGTTGAATTCATCCCTGTATGTTTCTCTCTGTTGTGGGGAGGTTGAATTCATCCTTCTATCTCTCTCTCTGTTGTGGGGAGGTTGAATTCATCCCTCTATCTCTCTCTCTGTTGTGGGGAGGTTGAATTCATCCTTCTATCTCTCTCTCTGTTGTGGGGAGGTTGAATTCATCCCTCTATCTCTCTCTCTGTTGTGGGGAGGTTGAATTCATCCCTCTATCTCTCTCTCTGTTGTGGGGAGGTTGAATTCATCCTTCTATCTCTCTCTCTGTTGTGGGGAGGTTGAATTCATCCCTCTATCTCTCTCTCTGTTGTGGGGAGGTTGAATTCATCCCTCTATCTCTCTCTCTGTTGTGGGGAGGTTGAATTCATCCCTCTATCTCTCTCTCTGTTGTGGGGAGGTTGAATTCATCCCTCTATCTCTCTCTCTGTTGTGGGGAGGTTGAATTCATCCCTGTATGTTTCTCTCTGTTGTGTGGAGGTTGAATTCATCCCTCTATCTCTCTCTCTGTTGTGGGGAGGTTGAATTCATCCCTGTATGTTTCTCTCTGTTGTGGGGAGGTTGAATTCATCCCTCTATCTCTCTCTCTGTTGTGGGGAGGTTGAATTCATCCCTGTATGTTTCTCTCTGTTGTGGGGAGGTTGAATTCATCCCTGTATGTTTCTCTCTGTTGTGGGGAGGTTGAATTCATCCCTCTATCTCTCTCTCTGTTGTGGGGAGGTTGAATTCATCCCTCTATCTCTCTCTCTGTTGTGGGGAGGTTGAATTCATCCCTCTATCTCTCTCTCTGTTGTGGGGAGGTTGAATTCATCCCTCTATCTCTCTCTCTGTTGTGGGGAGGTTGAATTCATCCCTGTATCTCTCTCTCTGTTGTGGGGAGGTTGAATTCATCCCTCTATCTCTCTCTCTGTTGTGGGGAGGTTGAATTCATCCCTCTATCTCTCTCTCTGTTGTGGGGAGGTTGAATTAATCCCTGTATGTTTCTCTCTGTTGTGGGGAGGTTGAATTCATCCCTCTATCTTTCTCTCTGTTGTGGGGAGGTTGAATTCATCCTTCTCTCTCTCTCTGTTGTGGGGAGGTTGAATTCATCCCTGTATGTTTCTCTCTGTTGTGGGGAGGTTGAATTCATCCCTTTATCTCTCTCTCTGTTGTGGGGAGGTTGAATTCATCCCTCTATCTCTCTCTCTGTTGTGGGGAGGTTGAATTCATCCCTGTATGTTTGTCTCTGTTGTGGGGAGTTTGTGTCCTACGTTAACCAGCGTGTGTGTATGTGTGTGTTGAGGAGTATGGCCGAGTCTAACTCAGGTCTAATCCAAGCAGTGTGTGAGTGAACATGCTAGCTAGCCACTCTTCCACCATGTAACAAGCTGTCCGTCCTTATTTCAGTCTGTTGTCCATTCTAACATTCCAATGTGTCGACTCAGTTGATATTTTAAAATAAACACACTGTCCCACATCATTTCCATAGTCTTTTCTCTGTTTACATTCTCTCCCTCTCTCTCTCTCTCTCTCTCCTCTCTCTCTCTCTCTCTCTCTCTCTCTCTCTCTCTCTCTCTCTCTCTCTCTCTCTCTCTCTCTCTCTGTCTCTCTCTCTCTCTCTCTCTCTCTCTCTCTCTCTCTCTCTCTCTCTCTCTCTCTCTCTCTCTCTCTCTCTCTCTCTCTCTCTCTCTCTCTCTCTCTCTCTCTCTCTCTCTCTCTCTCTCTGTCTCT
>NC_068455.1:11027409-11187409 GCF_023373465.1 Oncorhynchus keta | reverse complement strand
TGTGCTCCTAATATAATTCATGAGGTTTAAATGTACAGAGAAGACAAGATGGCCAGAGACACTCAGAGCTTGGCTTTTAACAACACTAGTTAGTGAGTAAGCTGCATGACATGATACCGACTGATGGAGGGAACATCTTAACTTAGCAGACTGGTTGGCTGGTAATTGGCTTGGGAGAATGACGAGGCTGAAAGCGATAGTTCACTTTTAAATACAGTTTCAGTGTGTGTACGATTTACCTAGGTCAACTATACCTTTTTTTTAGGAAAGAACAGCATCTGTATGATAATTAATGACAGCTCTTCACCGTTAACACCCCCCCTCAGATCTCTGCCACTCACGGTAGTCATATAGCAGTTATAACAATTCATAAAGATGTTACGATGTTATGACTACGCCAGAGAAATGTGTTTCTGTTAGTGTCTTCACCGCAGACATTAGTGACCTTTGCCCTGTTGCAGTGGTGGGGAAAGTATCTATAAGTCATACTTGAGTAAAAGTAAAGACACCTAAAGAGAAAATGACTCAAGTAAAAGTGAGTCACACAGTAAACTATTACTACTTCAGTAAAAGTCTAAAAGTATTTCATTTTAGTTGCTTATGTATCAAAAGTAAATATAATTGCTAAAATGTACTTAAGTATCAAAAGTAAAGTAAATGTATAAATCATTTCAACTGTATGTATGTATTTTTTACAGATAGCTAGGGGCACACTTCAACACTCAGACATAATTTACACGAAGCATTTGTGTTTTTGTGTTTAGTGAGTCCGCCAGATGAGAGGCAGTAGAGATGATCAGGGATGTTCTCTTGATAAGCGTGTGAATTGGACCACTTTCCTGTCCTGCTAAGCCTTTAAAATGTACTTTTGGGTGTCAGGGAAACTGTATGGAGTAAAAAGTACATTATTTTCTTTAGGAATGTAGTGAGGTAAAAAGTAAAAGTTGTCAAAAATAGAAATAGTAAAGTAAAGTACAGATACTCAAAAAACTACTTAAGTAGTACTTTAAAGTAGTTTTCTTAAAGTACTTCACACCACTGCCCTGTTGTTTGTGTTAGAGATGTGTGAATACCAAAATCTGAGCCTCGTGTCATCACTAAGAGACAAATTCCTGAAGGGTTCTACTTCCTCCTCTCTGCCCCAACAAATTCATTCAAACACTGGCCTCATTACTGATACATCTAATCACCATTTTATTTCAGCGGGCTATCTCTTTGAAACAACCTCTAAGCCTATTCACAATGATATCGGGCCGGATGCTGATAGGGGAAACTTGATGAAAGATAGTCAAAGATTTTCTTTTCGGGCTATTTACAAACATAAGTCCTGAATGCTTTGTTAGCTATAGACAATAAAGAAATCCACAGGGCCCGACTAATTACCTCGAGCCACTTTAAAAATGTAACGGCTGTTGGTGGAAGAAGGTGAGGACCAAGGTGCAGTGTGGTACGTGTACATCTTTTATTAGTTGAACTGAACACTGAATAGCAAAACAACACAGAGAACAACCGAAACAGTTCTGTCTGGTGCAGACACAAAAACAGAAAGCAACTACCCACAAAAACTCAGTGGGATAAAGCTACCTAAGTATGGTTCTCAATTAGAGACAACGATAGACAGCTGCCTCTGATTGAGAACCACACCCGGCCAAACACACAGAAATAGAAAACATAGAACATAAAACAAAGAATGCCCCCAACCCCAACTCACGCCCTGACCAAACCAAAATAGAGACATAAAAAGGATCTCTAAGGTCAGGGCGTGACAAATAATTAAAAATTGGATGTAATAAATGTATCACTAGTCACTTTAAACAATGCCACTATATATAATGTTTACATACCCTACATTACTCATCTCATATGTATATACGCTACTCTATACCATCCACTGCATCTTGCCTATGCCGTTCGGCCATCGCTCATCCATATATTTATATGTAAATATTGTTATTAATTCCTTACACTTGTGTGTATAAAGTAGTTGTTGTGAAATTGTTAGATTACTTGTTAGTTATTACTGAATGGTTGGAACTAGAAGCACAAGCATTTCTCTACACTCGCATTAACATCTGCTAACCATGTGTATGTGACCAATACAATTCGATTTGATTTGATTTTCTATTTGATTTGATTTGATTTCCCCTTTATTTAACCAGGTAGGCAAGTTGAGACCAAGTTCTCATTTGCAACTGCGACCTGGCCAAGATAAAGCATAGCAGTTCGACACATACAAAAACACACGGAATAAACAAACATACACTCAATAATAATACAGTAGAATAATACAATAATACAGATTTGATTAGATCCCGGTCTTCTTAAGTGTGCAGCGCCGTCGTTGGCTCAGTAACTCAGGGTTTTTATTTAACATTGTCATCAGGAACTATTCAAAAACAATGGAAATCTGCTGTTGTGCTGCCTCTCCATAGGGGATCGTAGTGATCTTATTCATTATCGCCCATTTGAAGGCTTCCTCGTCTAGCTAAGATCCTTGGTAAATGTACAACTTTGCTATTTTTTTTCTGAGAAATGTAATGTGAAACAATCAGGGTTTAGACCTTGGCCTGGGCACTATTACTAAGCCAATCAGGGTTTGGGGCTGGACACTACTACTAAACCAATCAGGCTTTAGACCTAGGCCTGGGCACTATTACTAAACCAATCAGGGTTTAGATCTGGCCCTGGGCACTATTACTAAACCAATCAGGTTTTAGGCCTGGGCACTATTACTAAACCAATCAGGGTTTAGATCTGGGCCTGGGCACTATTACTAAACCAATGAGGGTTTAGGGCTGGGCACTATTACTAAACCAATCAGGGTTTAGACCTAGGCCTGGGAACTACTACTAAACCAATCAGGGTTTTGACCTGGGCCTGGTCACTACTACTAAACCAATCAGGGTTTAGACCTGGGCCTGGGCACTACTAGTAAGCCAATCAGGGTTTAGGTCTGAGCAGTACTACTAAACCAATCAGGGTTTAGACCTAGGCCTGGGCACTGGGCACTACTACTACACCAGTCAGGGTTTAGACCTAGGCCTGGGCACTGGGCACTACTACTACACCAATCAGGGTTTAGACCTAGGCCTGGGCACTGGGCACTACTACTAAACCAATCAGGGTTTAGACCTAGGCCTGGGCACTGGGCACTACTACTACACCAATCAGGGTTTAGACCTAGGCCTGGGCACTGGGCACTACTACTACACCAATCAGGGTTTAGACTGGGCACTACTACTAAACCAATCAGGGTTTAGACCTAGGCCTGGGCACTGGGCACTACTACTAAACCAATCAGGGTTTAGACCAGGCCTGGGCACTGGGCACTACTACTACACCAATCAGGGTTTAGACCTAGGCCTGGGCACTGGGCACTACTACTACACCAATCAGGGTTTAGACCAGGCCTGGGCACTGGGCACTACTACTACACCAATCAGGGTTTAGACCTAGGCCTGGGCACTGGGCACTACTACTACACCAATCAGGGTTTAGACCTAGGCCTGGGCACTGGGCACTACTACTACACCAATCAGGGTTTAGAGGCCTGGGCACTGGGCCTGGGCAGGCCTGGGCACTGGGCACTACTACTACACCAATCAGGGTTTAGACCTAGGCCTGGGCACTGGGCACTACTACTACACCAATCAGGGTTTAGACCTAGGCCTGGGCACTGGGCACTACTACTACACCAATCAGGGTTTAGACCTAGGCCTGGGCACTGGGCACTACTACTAAACCAATCAGGGTTTAGACCTAGGCCTGGGCACTGGGCACTACTACTAAACCAATCAGGGTTTAGACCTAGGCCTGGGCACTGGGCACTACTACTACACCAATCAGGGTTTAGACCTAGGCCTGGGCACTGGGCACTACTACTACACCAATCAGGGTTTAGACCTAGGCCTGGGCACTGGGCACTGGGCACTACTACTACACCAATCAGGGTTTAGACCTAGGCCTGGGCACTGGGCACTACTACTACACCAATCAGGGTTTAGACCTAGGCCTGGGCACTGGGCACTACTACTACACCAATCCGGGTTTAGACCTAGGCCTGGGCACTGGGCACTACTACTACACCAATCAGGGTTTAGACCTAGGCCTGGGGGCACTACTTACACCAATCAGGGTTTAGACCTAGGCCTGGGCACTGGGCACTACTACTACACCAATCAGGGTTTAGACCTAGGCCTGGGCACTGGGCACTACTACTACACCAATCAGGGTTTAGACCTAGGCCTGGGCACTGGGCACTACTACTACACCAATCAGGGTTTAGACCTAGGCCTGGGCACTGGGCACTACTACTACACCAATCAGGGTTTAGACCTAGGCCTGGGCACTGGGCACTACTACTACACCAATCCGGGTTAAGAACTGGGCCCTATTACAACAACAACCACTTAGTTAATAGTTAATGATCTTATCAATGCTTTCCACACTCAAATGAAATGTTCGTTCTGAAGCTTGTGATACTGTTGCCATTTTATTGAATAAGTCGTCCTCGATAGGTCTAAGCTCTGAAAACCTGTTCGTGATACCATGATTATCTTAGTGACAGATCCCAGGTCATCGTGATTGATGGAATTTCTTGAAATACATAAAAGTGTACCACAGGGAGTCGATTTTGGGAACCTGTTCTCTTCATTATGTATATAAACACCATTGGTAAATCTGTTAAACATGTTTTGACTTAATCTCTATGCAGATGATAGTATTATGTATTCTATTGCCCTGACTGTTGATATGGCTGTGTCAACACTACAGTCAGATTTTATAGCTGTGCCAGAATCCCTTGCTGATATAAAACTTGTGCTTAATACGGGCAAAACAAAATACATGTTGTTTTCAAAGTCTTGTGAAAAGTGTTTCAGATGATGTAACGGCGTTCTTCGTTTGTCGAAAGAGAGTCGGACCGAAATGCAGCGTGGTGGTTACTCATGTCTTTAATGAAACAAATGACGATACATGAAATAACTTAATAAATACAAAATCAACAAACGGAACGTGAAACCTAATTACAGCCTATCTGGTGAAACTACACAGAGACAGGAACAATCACCCACGAAATACACAGTGAAACCCAGGCTACCTAAATACGGTTCCCCATCAGAGACAACAAGAATCACCTGACTCTGATTGAGAACCGCCTCAGGCAGCCAAGCCTAAACTAGACACACCCCTAATCAACCACAATCCCAATGCCTACAAAAAACCCAATACGACAACACAATAAACCCATGTCACACCATGGCCTGAACAAATATATAACGAAAACACAAAATACAATGACCAAGGCGTGACAGATGAGCTGCATGTTCACACATTAGATGGTTCTTTAATCGAATGCGTTCCCACATACTTAGGCTTTTGGATTGATATGGATTTGACATTTAAACAACATATAGATTAGCTGGATTTAAAGTTGGCTTTTTCTACAGAAAGAAATTGTGCCTTTCAGTGAATTTCATGAAAATAAAAATAGTGAAACAATTTTTTACTTATTATTTTTTGATAAAACTAGACAAAATATTTTCACTTCACCAAATAATTGATTGAAACACACTGCTTTGCCTCAACAGCACTCTGTAGGGTAGCACCATGGTGTACCTCTGGATATATTGGCAAAACCTAGGAGGCTCATGGTTCTTACCCCCTTCCATAGACTTACACAGTAATTATGACAACTTCCGGAGGACGTCCTCCAACCTGTCAAAGCTCTTCAAGCATGAACTGGCATTTTGTCCACCCAATCAAAGGATCAGAGAATTAATCTAGTACTGAAAGCATTAGCTACAGATAGCTAGCACTGCAGTGCATAAAATGTGGTGAGGAGTTGACCCAAAGAGAGAGAGAAAGACAATAGTTAAATGGTTTTGAACAAATTCATTTCTTTCCAAATAGAGGAGAAGCACGAGAGAGAGACCTAGACATATTTTTTAGTATATTTTTGTTCGCTTTCATTTAGCTAGCATTGAATACAGCTAGCTAGTTTACCCTACTTAAACACTCGGCTCAAATAGAGAGGGATGCTATATTAGCTAGCTGGCTATGGCTATCCAACACTGTAACTCTTCCAAGTTAAGGAAAGCGTTTGTATTAATTTATTGCCACCCGTGGCCCACCTCTGTAACTTCTAAACTGCTTGCTGCTGACTGTACACAATACTGCATGATTGTAGCGGGATTACTAACGCATTCGTTCTAGTTCCTATGTTGACTATGACGTGACAACATCACAGTTTTGGGCTCCTGAGTGGCAGCGGTCTACGGCACTGCATCACAGTGCTAGAGGCGTTACTACAGACCCTGCTTCGATCCCAATGTCAAGAGTGTGCACAGCTGTCATCAAGTCAAAGGGTTGCTACTTTGAAGAATCTCAAATATAAGATATATCATATTTGTTTTACACTTCTTTGGTTACTACATGATTCCCGTATGTGTTATTTCATGATTTAGATGTCTTTAATATTATTCTTCAATGTAAAAAAAAATATTTAAAAAAATAAAGAAAAACCCTTGAATGAGTAGGTGTGTCCAAGATATTGACTGGTGCCGTAGATGCAGACAAGAGTGCAAGGCAGTGTTGAATGTATCACTTTCTGTCGCCTTGATTACTTAAAATAATTTCGACCTGCGCACCTACCTTGTAAACACTCTTTCATAGGCTAGGTTGTAGCAACCTCGTGATGGGGTACAGGGACAATTCTAGTATCATGTAGTAGCATAAACCTATGGATGTTACTTTGAGATGGGTGAATGGAATATGAATGACAGTCATCCGATATGCTGTAAAAGAAATAAGGCCATGTTCATGAAAGAAATAATCATCCTCCCTCATCTAAAACGGCACTGGCCGCCACTGCTGTTGAAGTACAGACACCTGAGTTGCTTTATCCATTGACAGGATTGGTTAACTCTTGAGGTGCCCAGGGTCTCCACCTAGCTAGGTAAATCTGTTGACAGGATTGGTTAACTCTTGAGGTTCCTAGGGTCTCCACCTAGCTAGGTAAATCTGTTAACAGGATTGGTTAACTCTTGAGGTTCCTAGGGTCTCCACCTAGCTAGGTAAATCTGTTGACAGGATTGGTTAACTCTTGAGGTTCCTAGGGTCTCCACCTAGCTAGGTAAATCTGTTGACAGGATTGGTTAACTCTTGAGGTTCCCAGGGTCTCCACCTAGCTAGGTAAATCTGTTGACAGGATTGGTTAACTCTTGAGGTTCCTAGGGTCTCCACCTAGCTAGGTAAATCTGTTGACAGGATTGGTTAACTATTGCGGTTCCCAGGGTCTCCACCTAGCTAGGTAAATCTGTTGACAGGATTGGTTAACTCTTGAGGTTCCCAGGGTCTCCACCTAGCTAGGTAAATCTGTTAACAGGTCTGGTTAACTCTTGAGGTGCCCAGGGTCTCCACCTAGCTAGGTAAATCTGTTGACAGGTCTGGTTAACTCTTGAGGTGCCCAGGGTCTCCACCTAGCTAGGTAAATCTGTTGACAGGATTGGTTAACTCTTGAGGTTCCTAGGGTCTCCACCTAGCTAGGTAAATCTGTTGACAGGATTGGTTAACTATTGCGGTTCCCAGGGTCTCCACCTAGCTAGGTAAATCTGTTGACAGGATTGGTTAACTCTTGAGGTTCCCAGGGTCTCCACCTAGCTAGGTAAATCTGTTGACAGGATTGGTTAACTCTTGAGGTTCCTAGGGTCTCCACCTAGCTAGGTAAATCTGCTTTTAGTTTTATTGCCCCGTATTGCTGGAACAAAATTCAAAATACATTTCATCTTGATGTTTTGTTCACATTCGGGCAATTTATAGTATTGATTGGGGAATTACTGTGTACATACACTGATAATCACCAATGTAGGATTTGTAGTGCTGTCAGCCTGTCACAGAAAGTGAATCGACTCGAATTGAATGGTACTTCCATGATCCCCAAGGGGGGGAATTTAATTGTACTTCCATGATCCCCAAGGGGGGAATTGAATGGTACTTCCATGATCCCCAAGGGGGGAATTGAATTGTATTTCCATGATCCCCAAGGGGGGAATTGAATTGTATTTCCATGATCCCCAAGGGGGGAATTGAATTGTATTTCCATGATCCCCAAGGGGGGAATTGAATGGTACTTCCATGATCCCCAAGGGGGGAATTGAATTGTACTTCCATGATCCCCAAGGGGGGGAATTGAATGGTACTTCCATGATCCCCAAGGGGGGAATTGAATTGTATTTCCATGATCCCCAAGGGGGGGAATTGAATGGTACTTCCATGATCCCCAAGGGGGGAATTGAATTGTATTTCCATGATCCCCAAGGGGGGAATTGAATTGTATTTCCATGATCCCCAAGGGGGGGAATTGAATGGTACTTCCATGATCCCCAAGGGGGGGAATTGAATTGTACTTCCATGATCCCCAAGGGGGGAATTGAATGGTACTTCCATGATCCCCAAGGGGGGGAATTGAATGGTACTTCCATGATCCCCAAGGGGGGGAATTGAATGGTACTTCCATGATCCCCAAGGGGGGGAATTGAATTGTACTTCCATGATCCCCAAGGGGGGAATTGAATTGTACTTCCATGATCCCCAAGGGGGGGGAATTGAATGGTACTTCCATGATCCCCAAGGGGGGAATTGAATGGTACTTCCATGATCCCCAAGGGGGGGAATTGAATGGTACTTCCATGATCCCCAAGGGGGGGAATTGAATGGTACTTCCATGATCCCCAAGGGGGGAATTGAATTGTATTTCCATGATCCCCAAGGGGGGGGAATTGAATGGTACTTCCATGATCCCCAAGGGGGGATTGAATGGTACTTCCATGATCCCCAAGGGGGGGAATTGAATTGTCACAGGTTTTATATTGAAATCACAGCCGTTGCAAACATGCAGAGTGTTGTGCTACTTTGCGTGACAGATTCTCGCATCTAGTCAAATGCAGGGAGCTGTAAAGTTTGTAATGTTTGCGTTAGTTAGTGTTAGTTTGTGTCCGCTGTCTGTTTCAGTGTTTGTGTGTGTATGTGTGTTTATGTAAGTGTATCTAACTTGTGTCTCTGTCTCTCTCCAGGTCAGTGCTGTCCGGAGGCTGTCGGAAGCGTAGCGACAGCAATCCCCCCTGTGACTCCCCATTAGTTAGCAGCGACCCCAAGGAGGACCACACCTACAGCACCAACCAATCGGATGACGGCAGCGACTACACCAGCGACTCCAGTCTCCGCCCCATTGCCCGTGACGTCGCCAACGATTCAGACTTTGACTACGAGGACGACGAAGACGACAAGAGCAAGATCCAGCTGGAGATCAAGAAGGAGGAGCCGCGCGATTGGCCTATAGACACGTTAGACTCCACCCTTTCCAGCCAGCAGCACAACAAGAAGCGGCATCACTTCCTGAAAGCCAAGCAGCGGATGGGCGTGGCTAGCGACACCCTCCCGCTAAAAAAACGGCGCTCAGAAAAGCCGCCAGAGAGTGATGACGAGGAGATGAAGGAGGCGGCGGGTTCGCTGCTCCACTTGGCTGGCGTCCGGGCCTGCTTGAACAATATCACCAACAGAACCGCCAAGGGCCAGAAAGAACAGAAAGAACCCACAAAAAACTGACCACAGAAAGACAGAGATAGAGAGAGAGAGACAGAGAGAGAGAGACAGAGAGAGAGAGAGAGAGGGAGAGAGAGACAGAGAGAGAGACAGAGAGAGAGAAACAGAGAGAGAGAGAGACAGAGAGAGAGAGAGAGGGAGAGAGACAGAGAGAGAGACAGAGAGAGAGAGACAGAGAGAGAGAGAGAGAGAGAGCGAGAGAGAGAGAGAGAGAAAGACAGAGAGAGAAAGACGGAGAGAGAGAGACAAGGAGAGAGACAAGGAGAGAGAGACAGAGAGAGAGAGAGACAGGGAGAGAGAGACAGAGAGACAGAGAGAGAGAGAGAGAGAGAGAGAGAGAGAGAGAGAGAGAGAGAGAGAGACAGAGACAGAGCGAGAGAGACAAAGAGAAATACAAAACATCACTTTTAATATAGAAATGTACACTGTCTTTTTTCCAGGACATCAGGTGAATTCTGAAAGATTTGTGGCAATATCAAAAACAATCACTTTGTTTTCCTATCTTTAAAGTTAATGTTTTTGAAGGTTGCAAAAAAATATGTTTTTTTTATTTGTTTTGTTTGTTTTTTTATTTGTTTAAAGGATATTAAAGCCATAGCCAAAACTTTTTCTGATATTCAGCTAAGTTAGCAGGTTTCTGTTGGCTGAAAATAACACGAATGAGAAACAAAAATGAAAACTGCCCCATCCATGGATCGGCTTGGTTGTATGAATAGAGTAGGGGGATCAAATTGTTACTCTTTTCAAAATGTACCCAGTCCCAAACTATTACCCTTTACAGGCTCATCAGACGCAGCTAACACTACATAATACATTTCAGCAGGATCATACACTTGTTATTTCTGTGGAATTTCCTGGTATAAAGTTCTTATGGGGTGCTTATCACTGACTATTTTGTTTTTACAGTGATATAGATCATTAAAATGTAATAAAGTAAGTATTCAGGGTCAGATCTTAACATGAGATTGATGTCTAAGGCCTGCATATTCCTGTTAGGATGTGACCATATACCTCAATATGTCACAATAAATAAGCACAAATACACATGCTATCCTGGCTAAAGCAATGTTATATTAGTCAACTAGTTCACTGAAGTAATACAGGTATATGCTGAAGTAATACAGGTATATGCTGAAGTAATACAGGTATATGCTGAAGTAATACAGGTATATGCTGAAGTAATACAGGTATATGCTGAAGTAATACAGGTATATCCCCTTTGTTCGGCATCAGACTTTCGAAAACAATGGTGCTAATATGTCGGCTATTTAAAAATATATATTTTAAACCTAGTTTGCCAAACTCTGTCTTGTCTGTGTGCGAAGCAGCTTCCCCAGATATATCTTTGACATTAAATGATGTGATGCTGTTAGCTTAGTGACCATTAGCCTAGCTAAGCTCGTAGAAAATATACTCATCAGTTATCCTAGTCTAACTAAGCCCATAGAAAAGACACTCGGTAGCCAGTTTTTGTATGTCCTTCCTTTGTCGTGTCAGTATTGAAACAGTGCCATATAGGTATTGGTCAGCCCACTGATGATGGTAGCACTTCCTTAGCTAGCTGTCTTTCTGACTGCTAATCACATTTAGCCACTGGCACTAGCTAGCATGCCAAGGCAGAGGGGACAGTGTTGTTTTCCCCTTAAAGGTTGACTGTAGGACTGTAGTGAGGTGAAGTTCGCTGGTACAAGTGGGATGAAGGAAGGGTTTTGTTTTGTTCCTGACGTGGTCTTCTCTAAATGTAAGCTAATTGTGTTTGGTAAAAGCCATCGGCTAATAGTCTGGCTCGCGCTTATCAGAGAGGAAAATAACAGAAAATATGTTGAGAGAACCTCAAAATTGTCCCTTTGTCCTTTTATGAAAGCAATGGACAAGAATAACTGGAGTTTTACTCCAGTGATATAGTGATATTCTCCCCGTGGCACAACCACCTGAACACCTTGATGTGTTGGATGGGAAATGATGCTGTGAAACATGTGATTTCGTGTGAGAAGAACAGTCATATGACTGTGGAGCTGTTTATTTTAGTGTTTGTTTGTGTTTACTAACCTACCCTCATGACGTAATAAAGCAATTTCATCCCGTCAGGATAACACTGTATAAAAAGTTAAACTAGAGTTTTAGAATTTTTTTGCTAAGTTTAAGCAATGTAGCCAGCATGATTTCTTTCTCTCCAAATCGTGTTGTATGGGTTCTGTAAAGAAAAAGATAAAAACATGTTTATATTCAGACAAAGATCATGTTTGGTAAATAATGTATCTAGCATGAAGCATGAATTATTTTCATATAAGTATCCTAGCGAGCTAAAAGGTTCTGCCTGGAAGTTCTGTGTCCATAGGTGTGGAATCCTTCTCTGTTGTTTTGTCTTTTTGATTTGCTGGTTCCTTTCTTGTCATCCTCACTCAACCTTGTTTTAACTTGGGCTTTGATACAGTCAGACAAACTTATTCAGGGACAAAAAGCTGGTCTGTTGGGCAAATCTCTGTCTGCGATATGATGGTACCTCTCTATCCTCCCGTTGGTAGATGGCAACTTCCTTCATCCATAGTGGATAAAACTACCATGTCCCAATGTTTGTTTGTGGTCACTAGATGGCCATGTTAGAAAGGACACAACTGACAAAATGGTCAGATCTTCTTGGCATGAAGATGAGTGATTTCTGCGTTAAAAGGACCAAACGTCCTCTGTCTTCTCCAGCATGGCCGTATAGTGACCTTGTGTCTGATGGGTTCTCCCTGACAGGTGAATGTTGAAGCCTGTGTGATTAAAGGTGAGGTTGGGTGGTAGTGAGTGTCTGTTCTCTCACCCTTCCTCCTCTGTGTCTGATGGCTTCTCCCTGACAGGTGAATGTTGAAGCCTGTGTGATTAAAGGTGAGGTTGGGTGGTAGTGAGTGTCTGTTCTCTCACCTTTCCTCCTCTGTGTCTGATGGCTTCTCCCTGACAGGTGAATGTTGAAGCCTGTGTGATTAAAGGTGAGGTTGGGTGGTAGTGAGTGTCTGTTCTCTCACCTTTCCTCCTCTGTGTCTGATGGCTTCTCCCTGACAGGTGAATGTTGAAGCCTGTGTGATTAAAGGTGAGGTTGGGTGGTAGTGAGTGTCTGTTCTCTCACCTTTCCTCCTCTGTGTCTGATGGCTTCTCCCTGACAGGTGAATGTTGAAGCCTGTGTGATTAAAGGTGAGGTTGGGTGGTAGTGAGTGTCTGTTCTCTCACCTTTCCTCCTCTGTGTCTGATGGCTTCTCCCTGACAGGTGAATGTTGAAGCCTGTGTGATTAAAGGTGAGGTTGGGTGGTAGTGAGTGTCTGTTCTCTCACCTTTCCTCCTCTGTGTCTGATGGCTTCTCCCTGACAGGTGAATGTTGAAGCCTGTGTGATTAAAGGTGAGGTTGGGTGGTAGTGAGTGTCTGTTCTCTCACCCTTCCTCCTCTGTGTCTGATGGCTTCTCCCTGACAGGTGAATGTTGAAGCCTGTGTGATTAAAGGTGAGGTTGGGTGGTAGTGAGTGTCTGTTCTCTCACCTTTCCTCCTCTGTGTCTGATGGCTTCTCCCTGACAGGTGAATGTTGAAGCCTGTGTGATTAAAGGTGAGGTTGGGTGGTAGTGAGTGTCTGTTCTCTCACCTTTCCTCCTCTGTGTCTGTTCTTCCATCGCTTCTTTATTTTCTAAGGTTTTAGACGTCGTTGATATTTCAATGTCTTCCTTTTATTTGTTATTTTTGTTTGTTTATGAAACAGGAATTTACCAAAGTGTTTTGGGGTTGTTATTTTATGTATCCGGCTGTGTTGTTGTCCTTTCTACTCTTGTAGCTCTTCAGGTCTTTGTTGTCAGTATTAAGAAGGCTACTATAGACTCGTTGGACAGGTAATAACTCGAAGGAAACTCACAAAATAAGACGGCTAGATAAATACAAACTACATAGTGCGTATTTTTACATTATCTCACCAGATTGCACTAAGATATTAAATGAAAGATTCATTTCAGTGCCAAAGGCTTTAATAATTCCTTATCTACCTGAAATAGATTACAAACATGTGAACACGTCAAACGCTGCCAGTGTGCTGTTACATTTCTGTCAGATGGCCGTCCGACTGTCCCAGTCCTTGTTGTTGGAACCTACCACACTACTCGCTGTGCATTGGCTCCTTGGAATGGATTCCATTTCCAGAACATGCTCATTTTTTTTGTGTGGCCTTTTTAGTTGAATATAACACCCATAATACACTCCATTTGACCAGAGCTAACTAACCCAATGAGGCTCTGGTCGAATTAGTGCACTATATGGACAACATCCCGTATTTTTCCTTCATTAAGTTGAGGTGATGTGTAAATGTGTCTTCCACTGATAATATATTACTAAAGATACGTTATCGTTTGTGGGATACTGCCTGTCTAAAGTCTAACACTCACTAGATAACTCTTCCTCCAATCACAATCCTTCAGGTGCCACAACGTTTGAAGTGTTCTGGAAAAAAACATTTAATATGAATTATTATCAGTGAACTGTCAATACTAGCCAGGCAAATAGTGATGTATCTATTGATGAGTTTTAAAAAAGTGTTTATTTGTTTTATCGTGTTTTTTGATTGTTTTATATCTATTTTTCTTCCATGTTTATTGTTTGGAGGGGTTTTATGAGGAGAAGAATGGTCAATGCATTGCCGGGTACTTATTTGGGGTACATTTTTCACCTGGTCGTCATGGAAACTGCATGGTACTTTATCTCACTTACATCAATAAATTCCGAAAGAATCAGCAACTGCTGGGTTTTAAGAGATCTTTACTGGTGCTTAGTTTTCAACTAATAACTTAAACAACACAGAGCAATTTGTGGTTACAAATATTGAGTGACTTTATTACCCCTGTTGTTGTTTAACAGAGAAACAAAACACCAAAAAGTCCCCATGTAGTTTCTATGTAAATAAGAGGCAGGTAGTGTTCTGTAAAAACATGCTACTGATCATTTCTGTGTCCTGTTCCTGAACCCCGTAGTCTTGATGGCATGACCTTCCAGCTGATCTGGTAATATGGAGTCCTCCGTAGGTGCGTTCTGTATTTCATTGATGTGTATTCATATTGCCAAAGACAAACTACTTCATCAATTCATGTAAATATCACCGTGTCCGTTACTATGACGAACGTATGTTAAAAAAAAAAAAAAAAAAAAAAACGTACCATAAGGTTTCTGTGCTGTATTGTCTTCCAGTTGAAATGAAAACAGTTACTCCTGTGGTCAGGTTCCTTCAATAAGCCTTTAATAAATCTTTATGTATTTGAACTTTCAAACCCACACGAGTGGCTGGACTTTTTATGCCACTTAGCAGCACCTATTTGTGGTTATCATGTACATTTTGTTTGCTGTTCAAACCCCTCCACTTGTGGTTGTTTGGGAATACCTTAAGCACTCCTGCTTCTTCTTTTCATCAAGCCTTTGTATATTTTCTACTCCTCATTTCTACATTTTAGAGACGGTTTCCGGACTTTAGAAAGAAAAGATGGGAAGTGGAAAGAAGGGTGAGGACAGGAAGAAGAGAGGAGAACAGGAAGAGGAAAGAAGGGTGAGGACAGGAAGAAGAGGAGAACAGGAAGAAGAGAGGAGAACAGGAAGAGGAAAGAAGGGTGAGGACAGGAAGAAGAGGAGAACAGGAAGAGGAAAGAAGGGTGAGGACAGGAAGAAGAGGAGAACAGGAAGAAGAGAGGAGAACAGGAAGAAGAGGAGAACAGGAAGAGGAAAGAAGGGTGAGGACAGGAAGAAGAGGAGAACAGGAAGAAGAGAGGAGAACAGGAAGAAGAGGAGAACAGGAAGAGGAAAGAGGAGAACAGGAAGAAGAGAGGAGAACAGGAAGAGGAAAGAAGGGTGAGGACAGGAAGAAGAGGAGAACAGAGAAGAAGAAGAGGAGAACAGGAAGAGGAAAGAAGGGTGAGGACAGGAAGAAGAGGAGAACAGGAAGAGAGGAGAACAGGAAGAAGAGGAGAACAGGAAGAGGAAAGAAGGGTGAGGACAGGAAGAAGAGGAGAACAGGAAGAAGAGAGGAGAACAGGAAGAAGAGGAGAACAGGAAGAGGAAAGAAGGGTGAGGACAGGAAGAAGAGGAGAACAGGAAGAAGAGAGGAGAACAGGAAGAAGAGGAGAACAGGAAGAGGAAAGAAGGGTGAGGACAGGAAGAAGAGGAGAACAGGAAGAACAGAGGAGAAGAAGAAGAGGAGAACAGGAAGAGGAAAGAAGGGTGAGGACAGGAAGAAGAGGAGAACAGGAAGAAGAGAGGAGAACAGAAGAAGAGGAGAACAGGAAGAGGAAAGAAGGGTGAGGACAGGAAGAAGAGGAGAACAGGAAGAAGGAAGAACAGGAAGAAGAGGAGAACAGGAAGAGGAAAGAAGGGTGAGGACAGGAAGAAGAGGAGAACAGGAAGAAGAGAGGAGAACAGGAAGAGGAAAGAAGGGTGAGGACAGGAAGAAGAGAGGAGAACAGGAAGAGGAAAGAAGGGTGAGGACAGGAAGAAGAGGAGAACAGGAAGAAGAGTGGAGAACAGGAAGAGGAAAGAAGGGTGAGGACAGGAAGAAGAGGAGAACAGGAAGAAGAGAGGAGAACAGGAAGAGGAAAGAAGGGTGAGGACAGGAAGAAGAGGAGAACAGGAAGAAGAGAGGAGAACAGGAAGAAGAGGAGAACAGGAAGAGGAAAGAAGGGTGAGGACAGGAAGAAGAGGAGAACAGGAAGAAGAGAGGAGAACAGGAAGAAGAGGAGAACAGGAAGAGGAAAGAAGGGTGAGGACAGGAAGAAGAGAGGAGAACAGGAAGAGGAAAGAAGGGTGAGGACAGGAAGAAGAGGAGAACAGGAAGAAGAGAGGAGAACAGGAAGAAGAGGAGAACAGGAAGAGGAAAGAAGGGTGAGGACAGGAAGAAGAGGAGAACAGGAAGAAGAGAGGAGAACAGGAAGAAGAGGAGAACAGGAAGAGGAAAGAAGGGTGAGGACAGGAAGAAGAGGAGAACAGGAAGAAGAGAGGAGAACAGGAAGAAGAGGAGAACAGGAAGAGGAAAGAAGGGTGAGGACAGGAAGAAGAGGAGAACAGGAAGAAGAGAGGAGAACAGGAAGAGGAAAGAAGGGTGAGGACAGGAAGAAGAGAGGAGAACAGGAAGAGGAAAGAAGGGTGAGGACAGGAAGAAGAGGAGAACAGGAAGAAGAGGAGAACAGGAAGAGGAAAGAAGGGTGAGGACAGGAAGAAGAGGAGAACAGGAAGAAGAGAGGAGAACAGGAAGAGGAAAGAAGGGTGAGGACAGGAAGAAGAGAGGAGAACAGGAAGAGGAAAGAAGGGTGAGGACAGGAAGAAGAGGAGAACAGGAAGACGAGAGGAGAACAGGAAGAGGACAGAAGGGTGAGGAGAGGAAGAAGAGAGGAGAACAGGAAGAGTAAAGAAGGGTGAGGACAGGAAGAAGAGAGGAGAACAGGAAGAGGGAAGAAGGGTGAGGACAGGAAGAAGAGAGGAGAACAGGAAGAGGAAAGAAGGGTGAGGACAGGAAGAAGAGGAGAACAGGAAGAGGAAAGAAGGGTGAGGACAGGAAGAAGAGAGGAAAACAGGAAGAGGAAAGAAGGGTGAGGACAGGAAGAAGAGAGGAGAACAGGAAGAGGAAAGAAGAGTGAGGACAGGAAGAAGAGAGGAGAGGAGAACAGGAAGAGGAAAGAAGAGTGAGGACAGGAAGAAGAGAGGAGAGGAAGAAGAGAGAACAGGAAGAGGAAAGAAGAGTGAGGACAGGAAGAAGAGAGGAGAACAGGAAGAGGAAAGAAGGGTGAGGACAGGAAGAAGCGAGGATAACAGGAGGAGGAGAGAAGAGTAGGGACAGGAAGAAGAGAGGATAACAGGAGGAGTGAAGAGTAGGGACAGGAAGAAGAGAGGAGAACAGGAGGAGTGAAGAGTAGGGACACGAAGAAGAGAGGAGAACAGGAGGAGGAGTGAAGAGTAGTGACATGAAGAAGAGAGGAGAACAGGAGGAGAGAAGAGTAGGGACAGGAAGAAGAGAGGAGAACAGGAGGAGGAGAGAAGAGTAGGGACAGGAAGAAGAGAGGAGAACAGGAGGAGGAGTCAAGAGTAGGGACAGGAAGAAGAGAGGAGAACAGGAGGAGGAGTGAAGAGTACGGACAGGAAGAAGAGAGGAGAACAGGAGGAGGAGTGAAGAGTAGGGACACAAAGAAGAGAGGAAACAGGAGGAGGAGGAAGAGTAGGGACAGGAAGAAGAGAGGAGAACAGGAGGAGGAGTGAAGAGTAGGGACAGGAAGAAGAGAGGAGAACAGGAGGAGGAGTGAAGAGTAGGGACAGGAAGAAGAGAGGAGAACAGGAGGAGGAGTGAAGAGTAGGGACAGGAAGAAGAGAGGAGAACAGGAGGAGTGAAGAGTAGGGACAGGAAGAAGAGAGGAGAACAGGAGGAGGAGAGAAGAGTAGGGACAGGAAGAAGAGAGGAGAACAGGAAGAGGAAAGAAGGGTGAGGACAGGAAGAAGAGGAGAACAGGAAGAAGAGTGGAGAACAGGAAGAGGAAAGAAGGGTGAGGAGAGGAAGAAGAGAGGAGAACAGGAAGAGGAAAGAAGGGTGAGGACAGGAAGAAGAGGAGAACAGGAAGAAGAGTGGAGAACAGGAAGAGGAAAGAAGGGTGAGGACAGGAAGAAGAGGAGAACAGGAAGAAGAGAGGAGAACAGGAAGAGGAAAGAAGGGTGAGGACAGGAAGAAGAGAGGAGAACAGGAAGAGGAAAGAAGGGTGAGGACAGGAAGAAGAGGAGAACAGGAAGACGAGAGGAGAACAGGAAGAGGACAGAAGGGTGAGGAGAGGAAGAAGAGAGGAGAACAGGAAGAGTAAAGAAGGGTGAGGACAGGAAGAAGAGAGGAGAACAGGAAGAGGGAAGAAGGGTGAGGACAGGAAGAAGAGAGGAGAACAGGAAGAGGAAAGAAGGGTGAGGACAGGAAGAAGAGAGGAGAACAGGAAGAGGAAAGAAGAGTGAGGACAGGAAGAAGAGAGGAGAGGAGAACAGGAAGAGGAAAGAAGAGTGAGGACAGGAAGAAGAGAGGAGAGGAAGAAGAGAGAACAGGAAGAGGAAAGAAGAGTGAGGACAGGAAGAAGAGAGGAGAACAGGAAGAGGAAAGAAGGGTGAGGACAGGAAGAAGCGAGGATAACAGGAGGAGGAGAGAAGAGTAGGGACAGGAAGAAGAGAGGAGAACAGGAGGAGTGAAGAGTAGGGACACGAAGAAGAGAGGAGAACAGGAGGAGGAGTGAAGAGTAGTGACATGAAGAAGAGAGGAGAACAGGAGGAGAGAAGAGTAGGGACAGGAAGAAGAGAGGAGAACAGGAGGAGGAGTGAAGAGTAGTGACATGAAGAAGAGAGGAGAACAGGAGGAGAGAAGAGTAGGGACAGGAAGAAGAGAGGAGAACAGGAGGAGGAGAGAAGAGTAGGGACAGGAAGAAGAGAGGAGAACAGGAGGAGGAGTCAAGAGTAGGGACAGGAAGAAGAGAGGAGAACAGGAGGAGGAGTGAAGAGTACGGACAGGAAGAAGAGAGGAGAACAGGAGGAGGAGTGAAGAGTAGGGACACAAAGAAGAGAGGAAACAGGAGGAGGAGTGAAGAGTAGGGACAGGAAGAAGAGAGGAGAACAGGAGGAGGAGTGAAGAGTAGGGACAGGAAGAAGAGAGGAGAACAGGAGGAGGAGTGAAGAGTAGGGACAGGAAGAAGAGAGGAGAACAGGAGGAGGAGTGAAGAGTAGGGACAGGAAGAAGAGAGGAGAACAGGAGGAGTGAAGAGTAGGGACAGGAAGAAGAGAGGAGAACAGGAGGAGGAGAGAAGAGTAGGGACAGGAAGAAGAGAGGAGAACAGGAAGAGGAAAGAAGGGTGAGGACAGGAAGAAGAGGAGAACAGGAAGAAGAGTGGAGAACAGGAAGAGGAAAGAAGGGTGAGGAGAGGAAGAAGAGAGGAGAACAGGAAGAGGAAAGAAGGGTGAGGACAGGAAGAAGAGAACAGGAAGACGAGAGGAGAAGAGGAAGAGGAAAGAAGGGTGAGGAGAGGAAGAAGAGAGGAGAACAGGAAGAGGAAAGAAGGGTGAGGACAGGAAGAAGAGAGGAGAACAGGAAGAGGAAAGAAGGGTGAGGACAGGAAGAAGAGGAGAACAGGAAGAGGAAAGAAGGGTGAGGACAGGAAGAAGAGAGGAAAACAGGAAGAGGAAAGAAGGGTGAGGACAGGAAGAAGAGAGGAGAACAGGAAGAGGAAAGAAGAGTGAGGACAGGAAGAAGAGAGGAGAGGAAGAAGAGAGAACAGGAAGAGGAAAGAAGAGTGAGGAGAGGAAGAAGAGAGGAGAACAGGAAGAGGAAAGAAGGGCGAGGACAGGAAGAAGAGAGGAGAACAGGAAGAGGAAAGAAGGGTGAGGACAGGAAGAAGAGAGGAGAACAGGAAGAGGAAAGAAGGGTGAGGACAGGAAGAAGAGGAGAACAGGAAGAGGAAAGAAGGGTGAGGACAGGAAGAAGAGAGGAAAACAGGAAGAGGAAAGAAGGGTGAGGACAGGAAGAAGAGAGGAGAACAGGAAGAGGAAAGAAGAGTGAGGACAGGAAGAAGAGAGGAGAGGAGAAGAGGAAAGAAGAGTGAGGACAGGAAGAAGAGAGGAGAGGAAGAAGAGAGAACAGGAAGAGGAAAGAAGAGTGAGGACAGGAAGAAGAGAGGAGAACAGGAAGAGGAAAGAAGGGTGGGGACAGGAAGAAGCGAGGATAACAGGAGGAGGAGAGAAGAGTAGGGACAGGAAGAAGAGAGGAGAACAGGAGGAGTGAAGAGTAGGGACAGGAGGAAGAGAGGAGAACAGGAGGAGTGAAGAGTAGGGACAGGAAGAAGAGAGGAGAACAGGAGGAGGAGAGAAGGGTAGGGACAGGAAGAAGAGAGGAGAACAGGAGGAGGAGTGAAGAGTAGGGACAGGAAGAAGGGAGGAGAACAGGAGGAGTGAAGAGTAGGGACAGGAAGAAGAGAGGAGAACAGGAGGAGTGAAGAGTAGGGACAGGAAGAAGAGAGGAGAACAGGAGGAGGAGAGAAGAGTAGGGACACGAAGAAGAGAGGAGAACAGGAGGAGGAGAGAAGAGTAGGGACAGGAAGAAGAGAAGAGAACAGGAGGAGGAGAGAAGAGTAGGGACAGGAAGAAGAGAGGAGAACAGGAGGAGGAGAGAAGAGTAGGGACATGAAGAAGAGAGGAGAACAGGAGGAGGAGAGAAGAGTAGGGACAGGAAGAAGAGAGGAGAACAGGAGGAGGAGAGAAGAGTAGGGACAGGAAGAAGAGAGGAGAACAGGAGGAGTGAATAGTAGGGACAGGAAGAAGAGAGGAGAACAGGAGGAGTGAAGAGTAGGGACACGAAGAAGAGAGGAGAACAGGAGGAGGAGTGAAGAGTAGGGACAGGAAGAAGAGAGGAGAACAGGAGGAGTGAAGAGTAGGGACAGGAAGAAGAGAGGAGAACAGGAGGAGGAGAGAAGAGTAGGGACAGGAAGAAGAGAGGAGAACAGGAGGAGGAGAGAAGAGTAGGGACAGGAAGAAGAGAGGAGAACAGGAGGAGTGAATAGTAGGGACAGGAAGAAGAGAGGAGAACAGGAGGAGTGAAGAGTAGGGACAGGAAGAAGAGAGGAGAACAGGAGGAGAGAAGAGTAGGGACACGAAGAAGAGAGGAGAACAGGAGGAGTGAAGAGTAGGGACAGGAAGAAGAGAGGAGAACAGGAGGAGTGAAAAGTAGGGACAGGAAGAAGAGAGGAGAACAGGAGGAGTGAAGAGTAGGGACAGGAAGAAGAGAGGAGAACAGGAGGAGGAGAGAAGAGTAGGGACAGGAAGAAGAGAGGAGAACAGGAAGAGGAAAGAAGGGTGAGGACAGGAAGAAGAGGAGAACAGGAAGAAGAGTGGAGAACAGGAAGAGGAAAGAAGGGTGAGGAGAGGAAGAAGAGAGGAGAACAGGAAGAGGAAAGAAGGGTGAGGACAGGAAGAAGAGGAGAACAGGAAGACGAGAGGAGAAGAGGAAGAGGAAAGAAGGGTGAGGAGAGGAAGAAGAGAGGAGAACAGGAAGAGGAAAGAAGGGTGAGGACAGAAAGAAGAGAGGAGAACAGGAAGAGGAAAGAAGGGTGAGGACAGGAAGAAGAGAGGAGAACAGGAAGAGGAAAGAAGGGTGAGGACAGGAAGAAGAGGAGAACAGGAAGAGGAAAGAAGGGTGAGGACAGGAAGAAGAGAGGAAAACAGGAAGAGGAAAGAAGGGTGAGGACAGGAAGAAGAGAGGAGAACAGGAAGAGGAAAGAAGAGTGAGGACAGGAAGAAGAGAGGAGAGGAGAACAGGAAGAGGAAAGAAGAGTGAGGACAGGAAGAAGAGAGGAGAGGAAGAAGAGAGAACAGGAAGAGGAAAGAAGAGTGAGGAGAGGAAGAAGAGAGGAGAACAGGAAGAGGAAAGAAGGGTGAGGACAGGAAGAAGAGAGGAGAACAGGAAGAGGAAAGAAGGGTGAGGACAGGAAGAAGAGAGGAGAACAGGAAGAGGAAAGAAGAGTGAGGACAGGAAGAAGAGAGGAGAGGAGAACAGGAAGAGGAAAGAAGAGTGAGGACAGGAAGAAGAGAGGAGAGGAAGAAGAGAGAACAGGAAGAGGAAAGAAGAGTAGGGACAGGAAGAAGAGAGGAGAACAGGAGGAGTGAAGAGTAGGGACAGGAAGAAGAGAGGAGAACAGGAGGAGGAGAGAAGAGTAGGGACACGAAGAAGAGAGGAGAACAGGAGGAGGAGAGAAGAGTAGGGACAGGAAGAAGAGAGGAGAACAGGAGGAGGAGAGAAGAGTAGGGACAGGAAGAAGAGAGGAGAACAGGATTAGGAGAGAAGAGTAGGGACATGAAGAAGAGAGGAGAACAGGAGGAGGAGAGAAGAGTAGGGACAGGAAGAAGAGAGGAGAACAGGAGGAGGAGAGAAGAGTAGGGACAGGAAGAAGAGAGGAGAACAGGAGGAGTGAATAGTAGGGACAGGAAGAAGAGAGGAGAACAGGAGGAGGAGTGAAGAGTAGGGACAGAAGAAGAGAGGAGAACAGGAGGAGGAGTGAAGAGTAGGGACAGGAAGAAGAGAGGAGAACAGGAGGAGTGAAAAGTAGGGACAGGAAGAAGAGAGGAGAACAGGAGGAGTGAAGAGTAGGGACAGGAAGAAGAGAGGAGAACAGGAGGAGGAGAGAAGAGTAGGGACAGGAAGAAGAGAGGAGAACAGGAAGAGGGAGTGAGGACAGGAAGAAGAGGAGAACAGGAAGAAGAGTGGAGAACAGGAAGAGGAAAGAAGGGTGAAGAGGAGAGGAAGAAGAGAGGAGAACAGGAAGAGGAAAGAAGAGTGGGACAGGAAGAAGAGGAGAACAGGAAGACGAGAGGAGAAGAGGAAGAGGAAAGAAGGGTGAGGAGAGGAAGAAGAGAGGAGAACAGGAAGAGGAAAGAAGTGAGGACAGAAAGAAGAGAGGAGAACAGGAAGAGGAAAGAAGAGTAGGGACAGGAAGAAGAGAGGAGAACAGGAAGAGGAAAGAAGAGTAGGGACAGGAAGAAAGAGGAGAACAGGAAGAGGAAAGAAGGGTGAGGACAGGAAGAAGAGAGGAAAACAGGAAAGAGGTGAACAGGAGGAAGTGAGGACAGGAAGAAGAGAGGAGAACAGGAAGAGGAAAGAAGAGTAGGGACAGGAAGAAGAGAGAGAGGAGAACAGGAGGAGGAAAGAAGAGTAGGGACAGGAAGAAGAGAGGAGAACAGGAACAGGAAGAGGAGAAGAGTAGGGACAGGAAGAAGAGAGGAGAACAGGAGGAGGAGTGAAGAGTAGGGACAGAAGAAGAAGAGAGGAGAACAGGAGGAGGAAAGAAGAGTAGGGACAGGAAGAAGAGAGGAGAACAGGAAGAGGAAAGAAGAGTAGGGACAGGAAGAAGAGAGGAGAACAGGAGGAGGAAAGAAGAGTAGGGACAGGAAGAGGAGAGGAGGAGAACAGGAGGAGAGAAGAGTAGGGACAGGAAGAAGAGAGGAGAACAGGAGGAGGAGAAGAGTAGGGACAGGAAGAAGAGAGGAGAACAGGAGGAGGAGAGAAGAGTGGACAGGGACAGAGAAGAGAGGAGGAGAACAGGAGGAGGAGAGAAGAGTAGGGACAGGAAGAAGAGAGGAGAACAGGAGGAGGAGAGAAGAGTAGGGACAGGAAGAAGAGAGGAGAACAGGAGGAGGAGAGAAGAGTAGGGACATGAAGAAGAGAGGAGAACAGGAGGAGGAGAGAAGAGTAGGGACAGGAAGAAGAGAGGAGAACAGGAGGAGGAGAGAAGAGTAGGGACAGGAAGAAGAGGAGAGGAGAACAGGAGGAGTGAATAGTAGGGACAGGAAGAAGAGAGGAGAACAGGAGGAGTGAAGAGTAGGGACAGGAAGAAGAAGAGAACAGGAGGAGAACAGGAGGAGGAGAGAAGAGTAGGGACAGGAAGAAGAGAGGAGAACAGGAGGAGTGAAGAGTAGGGACAGGAAGAAGAGAGGAGAACAGGAGGAGGAAGAAGAGTAGGGACAGGAAGAAGAGAGGAGAACAGGAGGAGAGAGAAGAGTAGGGACAGGAAGAAGAGAGGAGAACAGGAGGAGTGAAGAAGTAGGGACAGGAAGAAGAGAGGAGAACAGGAGGAGGAGGAGTAGGGAAAGAGAGGGAACAGGAGAAGAGTAGGGACAGGAAGAAGAGAGGAGAACAGGAGGAGGAGAGAAGAGTAGGGACAGGAAGAAGAGAGGAGAACAGGAGGAGTGAAGAAGTAGGGACAGGAAGAAGAGGAAGAGAGGAGAACAGGAGGAGTGAGAGAAGAGTAGGGACAGGAAGAAGAGAGGAGAACAGGGAGAAGAGTAGGGACAGAAGAAGAGAGGAGAACAGGAGGAAGAAGAGTAGGGACAGGAAGAAGAGAGGAGAACAGGAGGAGGAGAGAAGAGTAGGGACAGGAAGAAGAGAGGAGAACAGGAGGAGAGAAGAGTAGGGACACGAAGAAGAGAGGAGAACAGGAGGAGAGAAGAGTAGGGACAGGAAGAAGAGAGGAGAACAGGAGGAGGAGAGAAGAGTAGGGACAGGAAGAAGAGAGGAGAACAGGAGGAGAGAAGAGTAGGGACAGGAAGAAGAGAGGAGAACAGGAGGAGTGAAGAGTAGGGACAGGAAGAAGAGAGGAGAACAGGAGGATTGAAGAGTAGGGACAGGAAGAAGAGAGGAGAACAGGAGGAGGAGCGAAGAGTAGGGACACGAAGAAGAGAGGAGAACAGGAGGAGTGAAGAGTAGGGACAGGAAGAAGAGAGGAGAACAGGAGGAGAGAAGAGTAGGGACACGAAGAAGAGAGGAGAACAGGAGGAGAGAAGAGTAGGGACAGGAAGAAGAGAGGAGAACAGGAGGAGGAGAGAAGAGTAGGGACAGGAAGAAGAGAGGAGAACAGGAGGAGAGAAGAGTAGGGACAGGAAGAAGAGAGGAGAACAGGAGGAGGAGCGAAGAGTAGGGACACGAAGAAGAGAGGAGAACAGGAGGAGAGAAGAGTAGGGACACGAAGAAGAGAGGAAAACAGGAGGAGGAAAGAGGAGTTAGAGAACAGAAGAGGGTAGTTGTGTCAATGGACCTGTAGAGGAGGACTCGGTATCAGACAGAGTGTGTGGACAAGTCCTTGTAGAGGAGGAGAGAAGAGGAGGAGAGAGGGAATGGACCTGTAGAGGAGGACTCGGTATCAGACAGAGTGTGTGGACAAGTCCTTGTAGAGGAGGAGAGGAGAGAAGGAGAGAGGGAATGGACCTGTAGAGGAGGACTCGGTATCAGACAGAGTGTGTGGACAAGTCCTTGTAGAGGAGGAGAGGAGAGAAGAGAAGAGGAGGAGAGAGGGAATGGACCTGTAGAATAGGACTCAGTATCAGACAGTGTGTGGACAAGTCCTTGTAGAGGAGGAGAGGAGAGGAGAGAAGAGGAGGAGAGAGGGAATCAACCGCAAGAGGGGATAAGAGAGTTGGTGTCTGTCTGTGTAATCATATTCCGAGACACAGTGGGTCTCTCTCACTGCGGGACATGTTTTCTCCAGCCTGTTTGTGTTGCAGTGCACATTGTGGATACACACTAATTACAGACCCACAGATCTCATCATAGACCACCTTAAATCGTTCTCTCTCTCCCTCTTTCTCCCACGCTCTCTCTCTATCTCTCCCTTTCTCTTGTTTTCCCTCTCTATCTATCTATCTTTCTTTTTTATTTATTATTTTAATTTCACCTTTATTTAACCAGGTAGGCAAGTTGAGAACAAGTTCTCATTTACAACTGCGACTTGGCCAAGATAAAGCAAAGCAGTGTGACACAGACAACAACACAGAGTTACACGTGGAGTAAACAATAAACAAGCCAATAACACAATAAACAAGTCAATGACACAGGAGAAAAAATATATACAGTGGTGCAAAAGGCATGAGGAGGTAGGCAATGAATAGGCCATAGTAGTGAATAATTACAATTTAGCAGATTAACACTGGAGTGATAAATGAGCAGATGATGTGCACCTAGAGATACTGGTGGGCAAAAGAGCTGAAAAGTAAATAAAAACAGTATGGGGATGAGGTTGGTAGATTGGGTGGGCTATTTACAGATGGACTAAGTACAGCTGCAGCGATCGGTTAGCTGCTCAGATAGTTGATGTTTAAAGTTGGTGAGGGAAATAAAAGTCTCCAACTTCAGAGATTTTTGCAATTCATTCCAGTCACTGGCAACAGAGAACTGGAAGGAAAGGTGGCCAAATGAGGTGTTGGCTTTAGGGATGATCAGTGAGATATATCTGCTGAAACGTGTGCTACGGGTGGGTGTTGTTATCATGACCAGTGAACTGAGATAAGGCAGAGTTTTACCTAGCATAGATGTATAGATGACCTGGAGCCAGTGGGTCTGGCGGCGAATATGTAGCGAGGGCCAGCTGACTAGAGCATACAGGTCGCAGTGGTGGGTAGTATAAGTTGATTTAGTAACAAAATGGATGGCATTGTGAGAGACTGCATCCAGTTTTCTAAGTAGAGTATTGGAAGCTGTTTTGTAGATGACATCGCCGAAGTCGAGGAGCGGTAGGATAGTCAGTTTTACCAGGGTAAGTTTGGCAGCGCGAGTGAGGGAGAATTTTTTTGCGAAATAGATAGCCGATTCTAGATTTGATTTTGGATTGGAGATGTTTAATGTTTAATATGAGTCTGGAAGGAGAATTTACAGTCTAACCAGACACCTAGGTATTTATAGTTGTCCACATATTCTAGGTCGGAACCGTCCAGGGTGGTGATGCTAGCCGGGCGCGTCTGAGGAGCGAATGGTTGAAAAGCATGCATTTGGTTTTACTAGCGTTTAAGAGCAGTTGGAGGCCACGGAAGGAGTGTTGTATGGCATTGAAGCTCGTTTGTAGGTTAGTTAGCACAGTGTTCATGGAAGGGCCAGAGGTATACAGAATGGTGTCGTCTGCGTAGAGGTGGATCAGGGAATCGCCCGTAGCAAGAACGACATCATTGATATATACAGAGAAAAGAGTCGGCCCAAGAATTGAACCCTGTGGTACCCCCATATAGACTGCCAGAGGTCCGGACAACATGCCCTCCGATTTGACACACTGAACTCTGTCTGCAAAGTAGTTGGTGAACCAGGCAAGGTAGTCATTTTAAAAAACAAGGCTATTGAGTCTGCCGATAAGAATACGGTGAATGACAGAGTCGAAAGCCTTGGCCAGGTCAATGAAGACGGCTGCACAGTACTGTCTTTATCGATGGCAGTTATGATATTGTTCAGTTCTTTGAGTGTGGCTGAGGGTCACCCGTGACCGGCTCGGAAACCGGATTGCACAGCGGAGAAGGCACGGTGGGATTCGAAATGGTTAGTGATCTGTTTATTAACCTGGCTTTCGAAGACTTTAGATAGGCAGGGCAGGATGGATATAGGTCTGTAACAGTTTGGGTCTAGGGTGTCACCCCCTTTGAAGAAGGGGATGACCGCGGTAGCTTTCCAATCTTTAGGGATCTCGGGCGATACGAAAGAGAGGTTGAACAGGCTGGTAATAGGGGTTGCAACAATGGCGGCTGATAGTTTTAGAAAGAGAGGGTCCAGATTGTCTAGCCCAGATGATTTGTACAGTTCAAGGTTTTCCAGCTCTTTCAGAGCATCTGCTCTCTGGATTTGGGTGAAGGAAAAGCTGGGGAGGCTTGGGCGAGTAGCTGCGGGGGGAGTGAGCTGTTGGCATGGGGATGGAGTAGCCAGGAGGAAGGCATGGCCAGCCGTTGAGAAATGCTTATTGAAATTGTCTATTATCATGGATTTATCAGTGGTGACCGTGTTACCTAGACTCAGTGCAGTGGGCAGCTGGGAGGAGGTGCTCTTGTTCTCCATGGACTGTACAGTGTCCCAAAACTTTTTGGAGTTAGAGCTACAGGATGAAAATTTCTGCTTGAAAAAGCTAGCCTTTGCTTTCCAGACTGACTGCGTGTATTGGTTCCTGACTTCCCTGAACAGTTGCATATCGCGGGGACTATTCGATGCTATGGCAGTCTGCCACAGGATGGTTTTGTGCTGGTCAAGAGCAGTCAGGTCTGGAGTGACCCAGGTGCTATATCTGTTCTTAGTTCTGCCTTTTTTGAACGGGGCATGCTTATCTAAGATGGTTGAGGAAATTACTTTTAAAGAATGACCAGGCATCCTCGACTGACGGGATGAGGTCAATATCCTTCCAGGGTACCCTGGCCAGGGCCATTAGAAAGGCTGCTCGCAGAAGTGTTTTAGGGAGCATTTGACAGTGATGAGGGGTGGTTGTTTGACCGCGGATCCATAGCGGATACAGGCAATGAGGCAGTGATCGCTGAGATCCTGATTGAAAACAGCAGAGGGCAAGTTGGTTAGGATAATGTCTATGAGGGTGCCCATGGTTACTGGTTTAAGGTTGTACCTGGTTGGTTCCTTGATGATTTGCGTGAGATTGAGGGCATCTATCTTAGATTGTAGGACTGCCGGGGTGTTAAGCATATCCCAGTTTAGGTCACCTATCAAATCAAATCAAATATATATATATAGCCCTTCGTACATCAGCTGATATCTCAAAGTGTTGTACAGAAACCCAGCCTAAAACCCCAAACAGCAAGCAATGCAGGTGTAGAAGCACGGTGGCTTGGAAAAACTTCCTAGAAAGGCCAAAACCTAGGAAGAAACCTAGAGAGGAACCAGGCTATGTGGGGTGGCCAGTCCTCTTCTGGCTGTGCCAGGTGGAGATTATAACAGAACATGGCCAAGATGTTCAAATGTTCATAAATGACCAGCATGGTCGAATAATATTAAGGCAGAACAGTTGAAACTGGAGCAGCAGCACGAAGCCGTGGAGTAGTCGCTACTACGCTAGCACAGGGTTTAAAGTTCGTAGGCCGGAGGCCGGTTGAAGGCACAGCGGATGGAGTATTCGTCTGCAGACCAGTCGTGGTGGTGCGGCGGGGCGCCGTATCGACAAAGGATCCAAGCCAGATGGCGAAAGAGGCATTGTAGTTGTAGTAATTTAGTTTGCTAGCCTGGAGATGCGCCTGGCTCATGGCTAACTGGTGCTAGCTTTGGGGCAGGGGCATTAGCCGCTATAGCCACTCGGTAGCAGCGGTGATTCGGTGCCAAGGTCCAGAGTTTACGGCAAGGATCCGGTGGAGTAGTGTGTTCTTGCCGTGTTTGTGTGGAGTCCGGGTGAACAACTGAATAGGCCGGGAGGTGGGCCTCAGGGGTAGCTTCAGTATTGGGTAACTCGGTTGGTGCTAGCTAGCTGTGAAGATCAGGAGTAATGGTCCAGGGATTATGGCAGGAATCCAGGAATCCAGCGTTGTAGTGGAGAGACAATCCGGTACTGGTAGACTGGCGAGTATTATCCAGGCTAAAAAAAATCTATAAAAAAAATGTCTGGTGTCTGTGTAGAAGGTAAAGGCCGCTAGCAGTGGCTAACAATAACTAAATAGCTTGTAGCTAATTAGCTGGTTAGCTTCTGATGGCTAGGTGGTCCTTGCTATAAGGTAATAGTGGTTCCGTATCACATTGGGTGAGGCAGGTTACCTGAAGCCATAACTGAATTAAAATGGAAAAGAGATTGAAAATAAAATTGAAATATATACAAAAAAAGACGAAAAATACAAAAGTACACGAGAGGACGAACAAAACACGTCTGCACTCCTTCTCTCTCTCTCTCTCTCTCTCTCTCTCTCTTTCTCACAGACACACGCACACACACACATGCGCCACACCCTCTGCCAACGCAGTTGCTATGCAACAGCTGCAATAAAGAAAGGGGAGAAAGTGTGCATTGAGCCAGTCAGTGTTCCACCTCTCTCTCTCACATCTGACCCCAGTCTCACATCAAGTCAACCAAGCATGGATCTCCACGATGGGAAGGCTGCCCTATCATCCAACCTGAGAGGTAAACTACAAAGCAAGATCAGTGGTGGATAAAGTATCCAAATGTCCTTCCTGAGTAAAAGTCAAGATAACTTAATAGAAAATGACTCAAGTAAAAGTGAAATTCACCCAGTAAACTTGTGCTACCTCTCCGGTGCTCTAGGTCACCAGGCTGCTCGTTATGGCGCACACCTGTCACCATTGTTACGCGAACCTGCGCATCGTCAGACTCACCTGGACTCCGACACCTCCTTGATTACCTGCCATATCTACTGTTGATGTCGGAAGTTTACATACACCTTAGCCAAATATATTTAAACTCTGTTTTTCACAATTCCTGACATTTAATCCTAGTAAAAAAGTCCTGTCTTATGTCAGTTAGGCTCACCACTTTGTAAGAATGTGAAATGTCAGAATAATAGTAGAGAGAATTATTTATTTCAGCTTCTATTTCTTTCATCACATTCCCAGTGGGTCAGAAGTTTACATACACTCAATTAGTATTTGGTAGCATTGCCTTTAAATTGTTTAAATGGGGTCAAACGTTTCGTGTAGCCTTCCACAAGCTTCCCACAATAAGTTGGGTGAATTTTGGCCCATTCCTCCTGACAGAGCTGGTGTAACTGAGTCAGGTTTGTAGATGTCCTTGCTCGCATACTCTTTTTCAGTTCTGTCCACAAATTTTCTATAGGATTGAGGTCAGGGCTTTGTGATGGCCACTCCGATACCATGACTTCGTTGTCATTAAGCCATTTTGCCACAACTTTGGAAGTATACTTGGGGTCATTGTCCATTTGGAAGACGCATTTGCGACCAAACTTTAACTTCTTGACTGATATCTTGAGATGCGGATTCAATATATCCACATAATTGTCTGTCCTCATGATGCCATCTATTTTTTGAAGTGCACCAGTCCCTCCTGCAGCAAAGCACCCCAACAACATGATGCTGCCACCCTCGTGGTTCACGGTTGGGAGGGTGTTTTTCGGTTTGCAAGCCTCCCCCTTTTTCCTCCAAACTTAAGGATCATTATGGCCAAACAGTTATATTTTTGTTTCATCAGACCAGAGGACATTTCTCCAAAAAGTATAATTTTTGTCCCCATTTGCAGTTGCAAACCGTAGTCTGGCTTTTTTTAATGGCGGTTTTGGAGCAGTGGCTTCTTCCTTGCTGAGCCACCTTTCAGGTTATGTCGATATAGGACTCGTTTTACTGTGGATATAGATACTTTTGTACCTGTTTCTTCCAGCATCTTCAGAAGGTCCTTTGCTGTTGTTCTGGGGATGATTTTCACTTTTTGCACCGAAGTACATTCATCGCTCAGAGACAGAACGGTTCCCCTTCCTGAGCGGTATAACGGCTGCGTGGTCCCATGGTGTTTATACTTGCGTACTATTGTTTGTACAGATGAACGTGGCACCTTCAGCCATTTGGAAATTGTTCCCAAGGATGAACCAGACTTGTGGAGGTCAACAATTTTTTTTCTGAGGTCTTGGCTGATTTAATTTGATTTTCCCATGACGTCAAGCTAAGAGGCACTGACTTTGAAGGTAGGCCTTGAAATACATCCGCGGGTAGACCTCCAATTGACACAAATGATGTGGATTAGCCTATCAGAAGATTCTAAAGCAATGATATAATTTTCGGGAATTTTCCAAGCTGTTTAAAGGCACAGTCAACTTAGTGTATGTAAACTTCTGACCCACTGGAATTGTGATACAGTGAATTATAAGTGAAATAATCTGTCTGTAAACAATTGTTGGAAAAATTACTTGTGTCATGCACGAAGTAGATGTCCTAACCAACTTACCAAAAACTATAGTTTGTTAACAAGAAATTTGTGGAGTGGTTGAAAAACGAGTTTTAATGACTCCAACCTAAGTGTATGTAAACTTCCAACTTCAACTTTATTCCACTCTTTTTGGTTCCATTCACCAGGCCTCATTGTTTCTGTTTCATGTCTGTGCGTTGTTCGTGGTTCTTGTTTTGTATCATCTTCCGTTTATTTGATTAAAACACTCCCTGAACTTACTTCCTGACTCTCGGCGCACATCGTTACAGAATAACACCTCACCTAAGGGAAGCATCAGGGAGTGTTGTTTTGTTTATTGTGTCGCTGTGGATGACGTCGGGTCCAGGAGCCGCTACAGGCTCCCCTGCCTCAGCCGGTCTGTCAGGTTCCCACGCCTCAGCCGGTCTGTCAGGTTCCCACGCCTCAACCGGTCTGTCAGGTTCCCAAGCCTCAGCCGGTCTGTCAGGTTCCCACGCCTCAGCCGGTCTGTCAGGTTCCCACGCCTCAGCCGGTCTGTCAGGTTCCCACGCCTCAGCCGGTCTGTCAGGTTCCCACGCCTCAGCCGGTCTGTCAGGCTCCCACGCCTCAGCCGGTCTGTCAGGCTCCCACGCCTCAGCCGTTCTGTCAGGCTCCCACGCCTCAGCCGGTCTGTCAGGTTCCCACGCCTCAGCCGGTCTGTGAGGTTCCCACGCCTCAGCTGGTCTGTCAGGTTCCCACACCTCAGCTGGTCTGTCAGGTTCCCACGCCTCAGCCGGTCTGTGAGGTTCCCACGCCTCAGACGGTCTGTCAGGTTCCCACGCCTCAGCCGGTCTGTCAGGTTCCCACGCCTCAGCCGGTCTGTGAGGTTCCCACACCTCAGCTGGTCTGTCAGGTTCCCACGCCTCAGCCGGTCTGTGAGGTTCCCACGCCTCAGACGGTCTGTCAGGTTCCCACGCCTCAGACGGTCTGTCAGGTTCCCACGCCTCGGCAGTTGACAGATTCCTCACTTCAGCAGGGGTAAATAAAGCATGTGTTTAGTGAGTCCGCCAGATGAGATGCAGCATTCAAAATGTAAAGAGTACTTTTGGGTGTCAGGGAAAATGCATGGAGTAATTATTATTTATTATTTAGGAATGTAGTGCAGTAAAAGTTGTCAAAATTATAAATTGTAAAGTAAAGTACAGATACCCCCAAAATCTACTTAAGTGGTACTTTCAAGTGTTTTTACTTAAGAAATGTACACAACTGCCAAAAATACATTTCTAGGTTTAAGCTTTCTTAATGGACAATAGTCAGTAGTTATTTCTGTTTTTTTATATTAAAGTTAGCCGGCTAACTCATTGATCCTGCTTAGCAATATACCCCTCTAGTTGTTGACTGTATTTGTTGTGTCTGTTCTGTTAGTTGGCTCTCTTTTTGTGTCGTGTATGTGTGTGTGTGAAAAAGACATTGAGAACAAAACATTTTCTAACGTGTCATTTGCTTTTTGTTAAATTATTATCCACTAATGTTTTTCTGACAGTCAACCACCTGTGTCAGAAATCACATTCTTTTCCCTATGTAGTGCACTACTTTTAACCAGACCCCTATGTGGTTAACCCAATAAGGCCCCTTGTCAAATGTAGAGCACTATACAGGGAATAGGATGTGATTTCAGTATTCCAGAAGAGCCGCAGGACTGATGTCTTACTTCCTGGATGGTGACATCATCCCATGGGCCCTGTCCTTCCGAGACACTTGATTGGTTACAGGTCACCTCCAGCGACATGCTCCCTGACAACACCAGTCCTATCTCTAAACACGTGTTGCTAGCCTTTGTTGCCAGGGAAACAAACCCGAGGTGAGCTTCTTGTTTTCCTAGATCTGACAAGAAGAAAGAAAAGCTCTATCTTTTCTTATTTTGTTTATCCTGATACTCGCTAGGCTCGGCTCGGGTCGCCATGGAGACCAAACACTTGTTTTCGGAAAAGGGCGGGGTAAGGTGGTAACTGGTGAACATTATGATTCAGACCCACCATCTAACACTCAGCTAAATAGGCTCCTGAGTGGTGCAGCGGTCTAAGGAACTGCATCTCAGTGCTACAGGTAATCATTACAGACACCCCGGTTCAAATCCAGGCTGTATCACAACTGTATCACAACTGGCTGTGCTTGGGAGTCCCATAGTGGGCGATGCACAATTGCCCCAGGTTTGGCCGGTCTAAATGAGTATTTGTTCCTAACTGAGTTGCCTGGTTAAATAAAAAACGAAATAATACTAACTCTCACCTGCTGTGTTGATGTTTGGTTGATCATCTCAGTTATCTGTCATCTTTGTCCCTCCCTACAGAGCTGTGTGTGTGTGTGTGTGTGTGTGTGTGTGTGTGTGTGTGTGTGTGTGTGTGTGTGTGTGTGTGTGTGTGTGTGTGTGTGTGTGTGTGTGTGTGTGTGTGTGTGTGTGTGTGTGTGTGTGTGTGTGTGTGTGTGTGTGTGTGTGTGTGTGTGTGTGTGTGTGTGTGTTCCCTCATGCCTGTCTTGCTGGAATGCCAGATGTCTCCTTGTCCACACCAACACCCCACAATTCTTGAAACAGAGGTGTTCATCGCCTCAACGAATGAATAACCCCTCCTTGTAGACAGAAACACACACACACCAAGTGTGTCCCCCTAATTCGTCCCAGGGTCCCTAAGTCAGACACAAATCTAGTGTGTCCCCCTAATTCGTCCCAGGGTCCCTAAATCAGACACAAATCTAGTGTGTCCCCCTAATTCATCCCAGGGTCCCTAAGTCAGACACAAATCCAGCAGCATTACATGAAAAGCCCTGGTATTAGGCAGCCTGTGTTTAAATACGTTTGCAAGTCTCCTTATCTGTGGGGAGAGAGCTTAATTTGCATGGGGGCTGTGGGCTAGGGGGATTTGAGAAAAGATGGAGGGCTTTGTAAAGAGACCGACTGGTGTCTGTGATGAATGGGACGGGATGGAGGGTGTGGATGCTTCGGTACTGTCGCTGTCACTAACTGGGCAAGAGGTGTGTGGTGCAGAGCAGGGAGTGGACCACTCTGCTGCAGACGAGGCTGGCTTTTGTCTCAATGAATCACCGCGTCATGGTCGTCACTTCACTTCGGGTGTGCTGGAGCAGGGCTAGAACAAAATGCTGCACACACTGTTAAGTCAGCATTGTTGAGCTGTGACTCCACTGTACCCCAGAGGTTATGAGAAGACAGTTGGCGTCATCACATTGTAAACTAAACACATCATAACACACTATCTGTTTGGAGGCTTTTGTGACTGCATGGAGGCAAGGTATTGAAGTTAGCTTGCTTTCCATGCAGAAGCCACTGCTGACAAAGCTCCTGCAAATGCCAATCTATGTGACTCCCCCTCGCCCCGTCTCTCTCTCTCTCTCTCTCTCTCTCTCTCTCTCTCTCTCTCTCTCTCTCTCTCTCTCTCTCTCTCTCTCCCTCCCTCCCTCCCTCCCTCCCTCCCTCCCTCCCTCCCTCCCTCCCTCCCTCCCTCCTCCCCCTCCCTCCCCCTCCCTCCCTCCTCCCCCCTCCCTCCCTCCCTAATGTTCCCTCCACTGGGCCCTCCTCCGTTAGGAGTCTACCTATGGCACCTCCTGAGCTGGGGAGGAGAGAGAGAAAGAGAAGAGAAGAGAGAAAGAATATATTCCCTCCCTACCATTCACTCCCTACCCTGAAGTTGGAAGTTTCCCTCCCTAGCCAAATACATTTAAACCCTCCCTGACATTTAATCCTGGCCCTCCCTCTTAGGTAAGTTAGAATCCCTTTATTTTAAGAATGTGACATGTTAGAATAATCCTAAAGAAATGTTAGAATAATCCTAAAGAGATTTATTTCAGCTTTTATTTATTTCCCCATTCCCCCATTTCCCTCAATTAGTATTGGGTAACCTGCCCTCCCTCCCTCCCCCCTGACCCCTCCCTCCCTCAGGTTTCCCTCCCTCTCCCCCTCCGTTACAAATGAGGCTGCGGTAAAGTTAATGTTCTGTTTCCACTGGGCTAATTCCTTTATCATTTGTTAGGAGTCTACCTATGGGGTCATTGTTCATTAGGGGAAGACCCAGGAACTTCCTGACTGATGTCTTGAGATGTTGCTTCAATATATCCACATAATTTTCCTGCCTCACGATGCCATCTATTTTGTGAAGTGCACCAGTCCCTCCTGCAGCAAAGCACCCCCACACTATGATGCTGCCACCCCTGTGCTTCACGGTTGAGATGATGTTCTTCGGCTTGCAAGACTCCCCCTTTTTCCTCCAAACATTATGGCCAAACAGTTCTATTTGTGTTTCATCAGACCAGAGGATATTTAAAAAAATAATAATAATCTTTGTCCCGATGTGCAGCTGCAAACCGTAGTCTGGCTTTTGTTTTATGTTGGTTTTGGAGCAGTGGGTTCGTCCTTGCTCAGCGGCCTTTCAGGTTATGTCGATATAGGACTTGTTTTTATTGTGGATATAGATACTTTTGGACCTGGATTTTCCCGACAAAAATACTGACCGAATGATTTCATTTCTTTCTGAACAGAGAGCATAATTCTATAACTTTATATATCAACACTGACTGAATGATTTAATTTCTTTCTGAACAGAGAGCATAATTCTATAACTTTATATATCAACACTGACTGAATGATTTAATTTCTTTCTGAACAGAGAGCATAATTCTATAACTTTATATATCAACACTGACTGAATGATTTAATTTCTTTCTGAACAGAGAGCATCATTCTATAACTTTATATATCAACACTGACTGAATGATTTAATTTCTTTCTGAACAGAGAGCATCATTCTACAACTTTATATATCAACACTGACCGAATGATAACTACTTTATTGAGGGAAGTAATGTACTACGACTGTGACATGTGGTTGTCTCACCATCTCTGGATCAGAGCGTCTGCTAAATGACTCAAAATGTGTAACAGCGGGGAAGAGATTAGCATGTGAATGTGTGTGAAAACATACTAGCCTGCCTCTCCGTGTCTGATAGAGGTATGCCTGGTGTCTCGACAACTGTGACGCCATCATCTTCTGTTTCAGAGATGAGCACAAGCCTTGTTAGATAGTTCAATGACCCTTCTCAGGAGAACAGAGCAGCACAGTGCTACACTGTAGTGTTTATGTGTGTGTTTGTCCCTGTGTGGGTGCATACGTTTGTTGTGTGTGTGTGTGTGTGTGTGTGTGTGTGTGTGTGTGTGTGTGTGTGTGTGTGTGTGTGTGTGTGTGTGTGTGTGTGTGTGTGTGTGTGTGTGTGTGTGTGTGTGTGTGTGTGTGTGTGTGTGTGTGTGTGTGTTTGCATGCGTACCTATACAGTGTATCCTGTTTAATTGATTACACAGACAGAGAGAGGGAGGGGGAGAGAGAGACAGAGAGAGAGACAGAGAGAGAGACAGAGAGAGGGAGGGGATGAGAGAGAGACAGAGAGAGAGAGAGAGAGAGAGACAGAGAGAGAGACAGAGAGAGAGAGAGAGAGAGAGAGAGAGAGAGAGAGAGAGAGGAGATGAGAGAGAGACAGAGTGAGAGAGAGAGAGAGGGGATGAGAGAGAGACAGAGAGAGAGACAGAGAGAGTGAGACAGAGAGAGAGAGAGAGAAAGAGAGAGACAGAGAGAGAGAGAGAGAGAGAGAGAGAGAGAGAGGATGAGAGAGAGACAGAGAGAGAGAGAGAGAGAGAGAGAGAGAGAGGGGGGGAGCGAGCCTTGGGCATTTTAATTGCTTTGAAACTAGGTTAACCAGAGGGAAGAATTAGCTGCATGTGGAGTGAATACAAAGGAGGAGGAGAGGAGAGGTAGAGAAGAGAGGAAAGAGTATTGCATGAGAGATAAGAGAAGGGGAGGAGAGGTAGAGAGAGGAAAGGAGCTGTAGAGGGAGAAGTTTGAGTAGTGTGTGTGTGTGAGTGCGTGCATGTGTGTGTGTGTGTGTGCGTCAGGTTTTCCTTTCTGAATATGTGGCGCCGGACATTAGACCAGCAGAATTTAAATTAGACCAGACATCTGAGACATGTACCAGACTCGTATGCATTGGGTATGCAACCTGACTCGGGTGTAGACCCAAGGTGCTCCGAAATCCCATTTAGATTATGGTAATTGATCTTAACAGAACATGTAAATGGTGGATGCAATGGCGCACTTTGAAGCTGTTAGAATAATTGTACATATTAACTTTTCCCTCAGCCACCAAGAGGACTAATGAACAGTGAAATCAAGCACCTATGCATACGCAACGCACCAGTATGAAGTTGTTGGGGAAGTACATTTTCACCAGAAAAATTTATATAATCATTCCATGTACCATTGCATTTGCAGACTAATGTAATATGGTCTACTATTCCTAATGTGATGCATGGAGAGTCATAACTTAGGCTAAAAATATAACTCAATCACTGTTCGCAAACAAAGAGAAGACAGTTCAATGTAGAGTATGAGCACATATAGAGTAGAGGCCAGGGCTACATGCTGCATCAGATGCATTTCTTCTTTTATTTCTAAATTAGACTCAACTTTATTGTCATTGAACAAGTACAAGTACAACGAAATGCAGTTAGCATCTGACCAGAAGTGCAAATTTGCACAGGAAAAACACATTTCATGCAATTCTACTACACTTTAAATAACTGGAGACATTTTGGTGAATGTTTTATTTAATGCGACAAATTACAGGGTAGCCTACTTTGACAAATAGATCAATAAAAACACCGTTGTCCATACAACAGGCCTACGAGAACAGGACACACAAATATAATTATTGTCCATTAAGAAACTTTTAAGTAGCACTGATCCAACAATGATAAAGAGTGAATATGTGCAGGGAGCACTCACTGATGATATGGAGCACTCACTGATGATATGGAGCACTCACGGTGGATAAAGAGCACTCACTGATGATATGGAGCACTCACTGATGATATGGAGCACTCACTGATGATATGGAGCACTCACTGATGATATGGAGCTCTCACGGTGGATAAAGAGCACTCACTGATGATATGGAGCACTCACGGTGGATATGGAGCACTCACTGATGATATGGAGCACTCACGGTGGATATGGAGCACTCACTGATGATATGGAGCACTCACGGTGGATATGGAGCACTCACTGATGATATGGAGCACTCACTGATGATATGGAGCACTCACTGATGATATGGAGCACTCACTGATGATATGGAGCACTCACTGATGATATGGAGCACTCACTGATGATATGGAGCACTCACTGATGATATGGAGCACTCACTGATGATATGGAGCACTCACGGTGGATAAAGAGCACTCACTGATGATATGGAGCACTCACGGTGGATATGGAGCACTCACTGATGATATGGAGCACTCACGGTGGATATGGAGCACTCACTGATGATATGGAGCACTCACGGTGGATATGGAGCACTCACTGATGATATGGAGCACTCACAGGTGGATATGGAGCACTCACAGGTGGATATGGAGCACTCACAGGTGGATATGGAGCACTCACAGTGGATATGGAGCACTCACAGTGGATATGGAGCACTCACAGGTGGATATGGAGCACTCACAGGTGGATATGGAGCACTCACAGTGGATATGGAGCACTCACAGTGGATATGGAGCACTCACAGGTGGATATGGAGCACTCACAGGTGGATATGCAGCACTCACAGGTGGATATGGAGCCCTCACAGGTGGATATGGAGCCCTCACTGTGGATATGGAGCACTCACGGTGGATATGGAGCACTCACGGTGGATATGGAGCACTCACGGTGGATATGGAGCCCTCACAGTGGATATGGAGCACTCACGGTGGATATGGAGCACTCACGGTGGATATGGAGCACTCACGGTGGATATGGAGCACTCACGGTGGATATGGAGCACTCACAGTGGATATGGAGCACTCACGGTGGATATGGAGCACTCACGGTTGATATGGAGCCCTCACTGAGGATATGGCAGGAAGACTCTGCTGCTGCCAATAAGATAGTTGTTTGCTCGATTAACCTGATCATTTTGAGAACTAAAATACTAATTAGAGTATTTTCATTGTCTTCTCCTTACAGCAATAGCCATTTGCTCTACAAGCTATGTTTTACCCCCCAATTTAACTTGAAAATATTGTGATATTGACACAGTCTCAACTCAACAATAGCCTGTATTGTATTTGCCTCAGGGCGCTGAATTTCCTTTCAACTTTCTTTCTAACTGCAATTTAAAACAGGCTAGGGGAAGATAATTATCTAATTATCCGCTGTGGCCAAGTCATGGTTTAGTAGCATATTCTGAATTAGTTTATTCATTTCTGTATAGAGAGAAGTAGGCTAATTACGCTATATCATTTTAACAATTCAATTTACTTTAGGCAAAGCTTGGCTTCCCCTAGCCTTATGGATGTGTCGTCTATGAGCCTGTGTCAATCTACTGCCCCCCACAGTAGAAAAGTTTACCTATTCTATCGGTCAGCTTGTCGAGAAAGAAATAACCCAAACAGACTCTGGGACAGTTGTGGGACGATAGAGCCCATATTCATACAACCAGTAGACATAACATACAAAAACACACGTTAAAAAGCTATGAATCTGATGCAACACATCAGAACGTTTAGCTTCTAATATTGATAAACTATTATTTCTTCACGTTATTAACGCAGCGATGCAGACAAGGCAGGAGCTACGAGTGAATGTTCATGTTGGCTACCCGACAATGACAGACAGTTGATGACCAATAGAACAGAGGAAGCTGGTTTCAATGGCAAAGCCTTCATAAAATAACTACCTCCACTGATATGGTGTGATGTTGCCGTGGCTACTGAGAATCAAGCTACAACATGCCTCATAAAATAACTACCTCCACGGATATGGTGTGATGTTGCCGCGGCTACTAAGAATCAAACTACAACATGCCTCATAAAATAACTACCTCCACGGATATGGTGTGATGTTGCCGCGGCTACTAAGAATCAAGCTACAACATGCCTCATAAAATAACTACCTCCACGGATATGGTGTGATGTTGCCGCGGCTACTAAGAATCAAGCTACAACATGCCTCATAAAATAACTACCTCCACGGATATGGTGTGATGTTGCCGTGGCTACTAAGAATCAAGCTACAACATGCCTCATAAAATAACTACCTCCACGGATATGGTGTGATGTTGCCGTGGCTACTAAGAATCAAGCTACAACATGCCTCATAAAATAACTACCTCCACTGATATGGTGTGATGTTGCCGCGGCTACTAAGAATCAAACTACAACATGCCTCATAAAATAACTACCTCCACGGATATGGTGTGATGTTGCCGTGGCTACTAAGAATCAAGCTACAACATGCCTCATAATATAACTACCTCCACGGATATGGTGTGATGTTGCCGCGGCTACTAAGAATCAAACTACAACATGCCTCATAATATAACTACCTCCACGGATATGGTGTGATGTTGCCGCGGCTACTAAGAATCAAGCTACAACATGCCTCATAAAATAACTACCTCCACGGATATGGTGTGATGTTGCGGAGGCTACTAAGAATCAAGCTAAAACATGCCTCATAATATGTGGTAAAACATTCAAGTTTCAAAAAATTAAGTAGCTATACTTTTTGAAAATGCATATAGTTCCTCTAGCTCATTGAAACGTGATGTGTGACGCGTTGACGAAGTCTGCCTTGCGCTGTCTGTCTTCTGTTGCATTTGAATGGGGAAGTGGTCAGATGACGGGACGGGGCTGCTACGGTATCTCTACTGTACGATTGTTCTGCTAGCACAGACTGGAATTACGTTCCATGATTGATCCAATGGCATTGAGGAGTTTATCCCAACCAGAAGCCATTGATGTTAGGCAGCAACATCCGCACCGAGCTAAAGGCTAGAGCTTCTGCTTTCAAGGAGTGGGACACTAATCCGGACACTTATAAGAAATCCAGCTATGCCCTCAGATGAAGCATTGAACAGGCAAAGTATCAATACAGGACTGATTGAATCCCACTCCACCGGCTCAGACGCTTGTCAGATGTGGCAGTGCTTGCAAACTATTAGGGACTACAAAAGGAAACCGAGCCACGGACTGTTCAGTGACGCTAGCCTACCAGACAAGCTAAATGCTTTTAATGCTCACTTCGAGGTAAGCAACACTGAAGCAACACTGAAGCATGCATGAGAGCACCAGCTGTTCCGGACGACTGTGTGATCACGCACTTTGTAGCCGATGTGAGCAAGACCTTTAAAAAGGTCAACATTCACAAGTCCCCGTGGCCAGATGGATTACCAGGGCGTATACTCAGAGCAAATTATTATTTCATTTTTTCACCTTTATTTAACCAGGTAGGCAAGTTGAGAACAAGTTGTCATTTACAACTGCGACCTGGCCAAGATAAAGCAAAGCAGTTCGACAAAAACAACAACACAGAGTTACACATAAACAAACATACAGTTAAAAACGCAATAGAAAAGAAATGCAATGCTCTGACCAACACAACAAAGATAATTACCTTCAGGTTGTTCTCCCACTATTCCTGGTACCTGTCAAGGGACTTGCCCCATCACAGTCTTTAGGGTCTGGTTGGTCCATTAACCAAACCTGGAGGAGGGGGTAGGATATGGAGGAAGAAAAAAACTAAACATCTCTCTCTCTCTCTCTCTCTCTCTCTCTCTCTCTCTCTCTCTCTCTCTCTCTCTCTATATATATATATACTATTGAACTTTGTTGTAGTCAAACAAAGCAAACCGTACAAAACAACCTATCAGGGCAAAATGTTAATTGGGACACTTACCGATCAGTTGCCATGGTGAAACAACTGATGGGCTTCAACTCCGGCAACACAGTCTTCACCCTCTCACTACTGACCTTTCTCTCTAAACTCCCCAAACTATAATCTTGCAATAAAGCCGAATTTAGGGGATGTCAGGAATGCAATATGAACAACCTGTCAATACATCGTGAAGCATCTGCACGACTCTAGCGCCATCTATCATGAGGACTACACTGTTACAGTTTTTCTCAATTTGACCATTTCTGAAACCTTGCTCCATTTCCTGAAAACATTAAACACAAAACCTCATCTTCAAGCACTATTTACATAACCTCTGACTCCTCTCGCATAAATTAATAATTCGCCTCAAAACAGTTTTACCTGTGTTCAAAATCAAACACTGCTCTCAAATCATAGACCAAGTGATCAAAATGATATACACCCTCAAGCAGTCAGTAAACAATACACTGAAAAATAGAAAACACATTATTCAAAACATACAATCCTCAGGGAGAAGTACATTTTTTATCGAAAAAAATATTCATATTTTTCCATCATTGCATTTTGATGATCGAAAACATGTTCTATCATAGTAGCTCAAAATTGATCAGAAATTACTACTCTGCTTTGCTCTTTGCAATGTTTGTTTTTCCTCCTCCTTGTACCCCTATTTTTACAGTACTGTACCCTGCATCTCACAAACTTGTCGTTTGTCTCTGTGATACTGTAATTCTTGTTCTTTGTTGATATGAACCTGCAACCAGTCAAAATCTATTGAGCAGTCAGTACTGTTAATAAATGGAAAGCACAATGTTCAGGGCCATACAACCTGTCCATTGTACAGTAAACAGCCTACAATGCACTGTACTACAGTATACAATACTACAAGGGACAAGAATCAAAGGAGTAAACATGTGATCAATGTGCTTCTTCTTGTCTTTGGGCTGAGTCAGGCCAGAGCACTTCGTCGACATCACAAGCTATATTGTCCCTCCTGAGGCAACGGGGGAAGAAGCCTCTTGTGTGCCATATCCAGCCCTGACATGATTCCTCACCTATATCACCACAGGCTAAATCCATGGCTTGCAGCAGGTTTACTCTGGTGTAGGGTTGTCTATCATACACTTTCCATCTCCAAGAGGAGAAAAACTCCTCAATCGGATTCAGGAAAGTTGAGTATGGAGGGAGGTACAAGATCATAAACTGGCCAGTCAGCCAATCAGGCAAACTGCCCATTCCCTTACCTGAGCAGCTCGGTGGAAACTGACATTGTCCCACACTGAAATAATGTTGCGTGCAAGTGCGACATGGTGACTCAGGTCGGCCAGCTGATCAACAGGTTTCTGCAAAGAAAGAGCCAACTGTAGTGAGTACCGATCGATAATTTGTCCCTAACCTGGTAGGAACAGTGTAAACTGCTGATATATATATATGTTTAGATGCATGCCAGCAAAGCCACGACACAACACTAAACAATACATTAATTGCACTATAACGGTGACAAACGGTACCCACAAACTGTTAGGGCCTAGATAAAGCTGTCCCAACAGCAGTCCCAACACCTTACAACTGTGTCTTTCCAAATCATTTCCATTCAATTGATGTTACCACCGGAGGACTCAAATCAAGCTGTTAGAAAAATCTCAAGGATGATCAATGAAAACAGGATGCACCTGAGCTCAATGCCGAGTCTCAACTTCGCCCCTCAACAGAGTGAGGTGAGGAGAACTTCACCCCTCAACAATGTGAGGTGTAGAGAACTTCACCCCTCAACAATGTGAGGTGTGGAGAACTTCACCCCTCAACAATGTGAGGTGTGGAGAACTTCACCCCTCAACAATGTGAGGTGTGGAGAACTTCACCCCTCAACAGAGTGAGGTGAGGAGAACTTCACCCCTCAACAATGTGAGGTGAGGAGAACTTCACCCCTCAACAATGTGAGGTGTAGAGAACTTCACCCCTCAACAATGTGAGGTGTGGAGAACTTCACCCCTCAACAATGTGAGGTGTGGAGAACTTCACCCCTCAACAATGTGAGGTGTGGAGAACTTCACCCCTCAACAATGTGAGGTGAGGAGAACTTCACCCCTCAACAATGTGAGGTGAGGAGAACTTCACCCCTCAACAATGTGAGGTGAGGAGAACTTCACCCCTCAACAATGCGAGGTGAGGAGAACTTCACCCCTCAACAATGTGAGGTGTGGAGAACTTCACCCCTCAACAATGTGAGGTGTGGAGAACTTCACCCCTCAACAATGTGAGGTGTGGAGAACTTCACCCCTCAACAATGCGAGGTGAGGAGAACTTCACCCCTCAACAATGCGAGGTGTGGAGAACTTCACCCCTCAACAATGTGAGGTGTGGAGAACTTCACCCCTCAACAATGCGAGGTGAGGAGAACTTCACCCCTCAACAATGCGAGGTGAGGAGAACTTCGCCCCTCAACAATGCGAGGTGAGGAGAACTTCGCCCCTCAACAATGCGAGGTGAGGAGAACTTCACCCCTCAACAATGCGAGGTGAGGAGAACTTCGCCCCTCAACAATGCGAGGTGAGGAGAACTTCACCCCTCAACAATGCGAGGTGAGGAGAACTTCACCCCTCAACAATGCGAGGTGTGGAGAACTTCACCCCTCAACAATGTGAGGTGTGGAGAACTTCACCCCTCAACAATGCGAGGTGAGGAGAACTTCACCCCTCAACAATGTGAGGTGAGGAGAACTTCACCCCTCAACAATGCGAGGTGAGGAGAACTTCACCCCTCAACAATGCGAGGTGAGGAGAACTTCACCCCTCAACAATGCGAGGTGTGGAGAACTTCACCCCTCAACAATGCGAGGTGAGGAGAACTTCACCCCTCAACAATGCGAGGTGAGGAGAACTTCACCTCTCAACAATGCGAGGTGTGGAGAACTTCACCCCTCAACAATGCGAGGTGTGGAGAACTTCGCCCCTCAACAATGTGAGGTGAGGAGAACTTCACCCCTCAACAATGCGAGGTGTGGAGAACTTCACCCCTCAACAATGCGAGGTGAGGAGAACTTCACCCCTCAACAATGTGAGGTGAGGAGAACTTCACCCCTCAACAATGTGAGGTGTGGAGAACTTCACCCCTCAACAATGCGAGGTGTGGAGAACTTCACCCCTCAACAATGCGAGGTGAGAAGAACTTCACCCCTCAACAATGCGAGGTGTGGAGAACTTCACCCCTCAACAATGCGAGGTGTGGAGAACTTCACCCCTCAACAATGCGAGGTGAGAAGAACTTCACCCCTCAACAATGTGAGGTGTGGAGAACTTCACCCCTCAACAATGCGAGGTGAGGAGAACTTCACCCCTCAACAATGCGAGGTGAGAAGAACTTCACCCCTCAACAATGCGAGGTGTGGAGAACTTCACCCCTCAACAATGCGAGGTGTGGAGAACTTCGCCCCTCAACAATGCGAGGTGTGGAGAACTTCACCCCTCAACAATGCGAGGTGTGGAGAACTTCGCCCCTCAACAATGCGAGGTGAGGAGAACTTCACCCCTCAACAATGCGAGGTGTGGAGAACTTCGCCCCTCAACAATGCGAGGTGTGGAGAACTTCACCCCTCAACAATGCGAGGTGTGGAGAACTTCGCCCCTCAACAATGCGAGGTGTGGAGAACTTCACCCCTCAACAATGCGAGGTGAGAAGAACTTCACCCCTCAACAATGCGAGGTGTGGAGAACTTCGCCCCTCAACAATGTGAGTGTGGAGAACTTCGCCCTCAACAATGCGAGGTGTGGAGAACCCCTCAACAATGCGAGGTGTGGAGAACTTCACCCCTCAACAATGCGAGGTGTGGAGAACTTCACCCTCAACAATGAGGTGAAGAACTTCACCCCTCAACAATGCGAGGTGTGGAGAACTTCACCCCTCAACAATGCGAGGTGTGGAGAACTTCACCCCTCAACAATGCGAGGTGAGGAGAACTTCACCCCTCAACAATACGAGGTGAGGAGAACTTCACCCCTCAACAATACGAGGTGTGGAGAACTTCACCCCTCAACAGAGCGAGGTGAGGAGAACTTCACCCCTCAACAATGCGAGGTGAGGAGAACTTCACCCCTCAACAATGCGAGGTGTGGAGAACTTCGCCCCTCAACAATGCGAGGTGTGGAGAACTTCACCCCTCAACAATGCGAGGTGTGGAGAACTTCACCCCTCAACAATGCGAGGTGTGGAGAACTTCACCCCTCAACAATGCGAGGTGTGGAGAACTTCACCCCTCAACAATGCGAGGTGAGGAGAACTTCACCCCTCAACAATGCGAGGTGAGAAGAACTTCACCCCTCAACAGAGTGAGGTGAGGAGAACTTCACCCCTCAACAATGTGAGGTGAGGAGAACTTCACCCCTCAACAATGCGAGGTGTGGAGAACTTCACCCCTCAACAATGTGAGGTGTGGAGAACTTCACCCCTCAACAATGTGAGGTGAGGAGAACTTCACCCCTCAACAATGCGAGGTGAGGAGAACTTCACCCCTCAACAATGTGAGGTGAGGAGAACTTCACCCCTCAACAATGCGAGGTGAGGAGAACTTCACCCCTCAACAATGCGAGGTGAGGAGAACTTCACCCCTCAACAATGCGAGGTGTGGAGAACTTCACCCCTCAACAATGCGAGGTGAGAAGAACTTCACCCCTCAACAATGCGAGGTGAGGAGAACTTCACCCCTCAACAATGCGAGGTGTGGAGAACTTCACCCCTCAACAATGCGAGGTGAGAAGAACTTCACCCCTCAACAATGTGAGGTGAGGAGAACTTCACCCCTCAACAATGCGAGGTGTGGAGAACTTCACCCCTCAACAATGCGAGGTGAGGAGAACTTCACCCCTCAACAATGCGAGGTGTGGAGAACTTCACCCCTCAACAATGCGAGGTGAGAAGAACTTCACCCCTCAACAATGCGAGGTGTGGAGAACTTCACCCCTCAACAATGCGAGGTGAGAAGAACTTCACCCCTCAACAATGCGAGGTGAGGAGAACTTCACCCCTCAACAATGCGAGGTGTGGAGAACTTCGCCCCTCAACAATGCGAGGTGTGGAGAACTTCACCCCTCAACAATGCGAGGTGTGGAGAACTTCGCCCCTCAACAATGCGAGGTGTGGAGAACTTCGCCCCTCAACAATGCGAGGTGAGGAGAACTTCACCCCTCAACAGAGCGAGGTGAGGAGAACTTCACCCCTCAACAATGCGAGGTGTGGAGAACTTCGCCCCTCAACAATGCGAGGTGTGGAGAACTTCGCCCCTCAACAATGCGAGGTGAGGAGAACTTCACCCCTCAACAGAGCGAGGTGAGGAGAACTTCACCCCTCAACAATGCGAGGTGTGGAGAACTTCGCCCCTCAACAATGCGAGGTGTGGAGAACTTCGCCCCTCAACAATGCGAGGTGAGGAGAACTTCACCCCTCAACAGAGCGAGGTGAGGAGAACTTCACCCCTCAACAATGCGAGGTGTGGAGAACTTCGCCCCTCAACAATGCGAGGTGTGGAGAACTTCGCCCCTCAACAATGCGAGGTGTGGAGAACTTCGCCCCTCAACAATGCGAGGTGAGGAGAACTTCACCCCTCAACAGAGCGAGGTGAGGAGAACTTCACCCCTCAACAATGCGAGGTGAGGAGAACTTCACCCCTCAACAATGCGAGGTGAGGAGAACTTCGCCCCTCAACAATGCGAGGTGAGGAGAACTTCGCCCCTCAACAATGCGAGGTGTGGAGAACTTCGCCCCTCAACAATGCGAGGTGTGGAGAACTTCACCCCTCAACAGAGTGAGGTGAGGAGAACTTCACCCCTCAACAATGTGAGGTGAGGAGAACTTCACCCCTCAACAATGCGAGGTGAGGAGAACTTCACCCCTCAACAATGCGAGGTGTGGAGAACTTCACCCCTCAACAATGCGAGGTGTGGAGAACTTCACCCCTCAACAATGCGAGGTGTGGAGAACTTCGCCCCTCAACAATGCGAGGTGAGGAGAACTTCACCCCTCAACAATGCGAGGTGAGGAGAACTTCACCCCTCAACAATGCGAGGTGTGGAGAACTTCACCCCTCAACAATGCGAGGTGTGGAGAACTTCGCCCCTCAACAATGCGAGGTGAGGAGAACTTCACCCCTCAACAATGCGAGGTGTGGAGAACTTCACCCCTCAACAATGCGAGGTGAGGAGAACTTCACCCCTCAACAATGCGAGGAGAGGAGAACTTCGCCCCTCAACAATGCGAGGTGTGGAGAACTTCACCCCTCAACAATGCGAGGTGAGGAGAACTTCACCCTCAACAATCACCGCCCCTCAACAATGTGAGGTGAGGAGAACTTCACCCCTCAACAATGCGAGGAGAGGAGAACTTCACCCCTCAACAATGCGAGTGTGGAGAACTTCACCCCTCAACAATGCGAGGTGTGGAGAACTTCACCCCTCAACAATGCGAGGTGTGGAGAACTTCACCCCTCAACAATGCGAGGTGTGGAGAACTTCACCCCTCAACAATGCGAGGTGAGGAGAACTCAACAATGCGAGGAGAGGAGAACTTCGCCCCTCAACAATGCGAGGTGAGGAGAACTTGCCCCTCAACAATGCGAGGTGTGGAGAACTTCGCCCCTCAACAATGCGAGGTGAGAACTTCACCCCTCAACAATGCGAGGTGAGGAGAACTTCACCCCTCAACAATGCGAGGTGTGGAGAACTTCACCCCTCAACAATGCGAGTGTGGAGAACTTCACCCCTCAACAATGCGAGGTGTGTGGAGGTGTGGAGAACTTCACCCCTCAACAGAGTGAGGTGAGGAGAACTTCGCCCCTCAACAATGAGGTGGAGAACTTCACCCCTCAACAGAGTGAGGTGAACTTCACCCCTCAACAATGCGAGAACTTCACCCCTCAACAATGCGAGGTGAGGAGAACTTCACCCCTCAACAGAGTGAGGTGAGGAGAACTTCGCCCCTCAACAATGCGAGGTGAGGAGAACTTCACCCCTCAACAGAGTGAGGTGAGGAGAACTTCACCCCTCAACAATGCGAGGTGTGGAGAACTTCACCCCTCAACAATGCGAGGTGAGGAGAACTTCACCCCTCAACAGAGTGAGGTGAGGAGAACTTCACCCCTCAACAATGCGAGGTGAGGAGAACTTCACCCCTCAACAGAGTGAGGTGAGGAGAACTTCACCCCTCAACAATGCGAGGTGAGGAGAACTTCACCCCTCAACAGAGTGAGGTGAGGAGAACTTCGCCCCTCAACAATGCGAGGTGAGGAGAACTTCACCCCTCAACAGAGTGAGGTGAGGAGAACTTCACCCCTCAACAGAGTGAGGTGAGGAGAACTTCACCCCTCAACAATGCGAGGTGAGGAGAACTTCACCCCTCAACAGAGTGAGGTGAGGAGAACTTCGCCCCTCAACAATGCGAGGTGAGGAGAACTTCACCCCTCAACAGAGTGAGGTGAGGAGAACTTCACCCCTCAACAGAGTGAGGTGAGGAGAACTTCGCCCCTCAACAATGCGAGGTGAGGAGAACTTCACCCCTCAACAGAGTGAGGTGAGGAGAACTTCGCCCCTCAACAATGCGAGGTGAGGAGAACTTCACCCCTCAACAGAGTGAGGTGAGGAGAACTTCACCCCTCAACAATGCGAGGTGAGGAGAACTTCACCCCTCAACAGAGTGAGGTGAGGAGAACTTCACCCCTCAACAATGCGAGGTGTGGAGAACTTCACCCCTCAACAATGCGAGGTGAGGAGAACTTCACCCCTCAACAGAGTGAGGTGAGGAGAACTTCGCCCCTCAACAATGCGAGGTGAGGAGAACTTCACCCCTCAACAGAGTGAGGTGAGGAGAACTTCGCCCCTCAACAATGCGAGGTGTGGAGAACTTCACCCCTCAACAATGCGAGGTGAGGAGAACTTCACCCCTCAACAGAGTGAGGTGAGGAGAACTTCACCCCTCAACAGAGTGAGGTGTGGAGAACTTCGCCCCTCAACAATGCGAGGTGAGGAGAACTTCACCCCTCAACAGAGTGAGGTGAGGAGAACTTCGCCCCTCAACAATGCGAGGTGTGGAGAACTTCACCCCTCAACAGAGTGAGGTGAGGAGAACTTCGCCCCTCAACAATGCGAGGTGTGGAGAACTTCACCCCTCAACAGAGTGAGGTGAGGAGAACTTCACCCCTCAACAATGCGAGGTGAGGAGAACTTCACCCCTCAACAATGTGAGGTGTGGAGAACTTCACCCCTCAACAATGTGAGGTGAGGAGAACTTCACCCCTCAACAATGTGAGGTGTGGAGAACTTCACCCCTCAACAGAGTGAGGTGAGGAGAACTTCACCCCTCAACAATGCGAGGTGAGGAGAACTTCACCCCTCAACAATGCGAGGTGAGGAGAACTTCACCCCTCAACAATGCGAGGTGTGGAGAACTTCACCCCTCAACAATGCGAGGTGAGGAGAACTTCACCCCTCAACAATGCGAGGTGTGGAGAACTTCACCCCTCAACAATGCGAGGTGTGGAGAACTTCACCCCTCAACAATGTGAGGTGAGGAGAACTTCACCCCTCAACAATGCGAGGTGAGGAGAACTTCACCCCTCAACAATGCGAGGTGAGGAGAACTTCACCCCTCAACAATGCGAGGTGAGGAGAACTTCACCCCTCAACAATGCGAGGTGAGGAGAACTTCACCCCTCAACAATGCGAGGTGAGGAGAACTTCACCCCTCAACAATGTGAGGTGAGGAGAACTTCACCCCTCAACAATGCGAGGTGAGGAGAACTTCACCCCTCAACAATGCGAGGTGTGGAGAACTTCACCCCTCAACAATGTGAGGTGAGGAGAACTTCACCCCTCAACAATGTGAGGTGAGGAGAACTTCACCCCTCAACAATGCGAGGTGAGGAGAACTTCACCCCTCAACAATGTGAGGTGAGGAGAACTTCACCCCTCAACAATGCGAGGTGAGGAGAACTTCACCCCTCAACAATGCGAGGTGAGGAGAACTTCACCCCTCAACAATGCGAGGTGAGGAGAACTTCACCCCTCAACAATGTGAGGTGTGGAGAACTTCACCCCTCAACAATGCGAGGTGAGGAGAACTTCACCCCTCAACAATGCGTGAGAGGTGAGGAGAACTTCACCCCTCAACAATGTGAGAGGTGAGGAGAACTTCACCCCTCAACAGCGTGAGGTGAGAGAACCCCTCAACAATGCGAGGTGAGAGAACTTCGCCCCTCAACAGCGTGAGGCGTAGAGAACTTCGCCCCTCAACAGCGTGAGGCGTGAGGCCCCTCAACAGCGTGAGGGAGAGAACTTCGCCCCTCAACAGCGTGAGGCGTAGAGAACTTTGCCCCTCAACAGCGTGAGGCGTAGAGCGCCCCTCAACAGCGTGAGGCGTAGAGAACTTCGCCCCTCAACAGCGTGAGGCGTAGAGAACTTCGCCCCTCAACAATGAACTTCGCCCCTCAACAATGCGAGGTGTGGAGAACTTCACCCCTCAACAATGCGAGGTGAGGAGAACTTCACCCCTCAACAATGCGAGGTGTGGAGAACTTCACCCCTCAACAATGCGAGGTGTGGAGAACAATGCGAGGTCACCCCTCAACAATGCGAGGTGTGGAGAACTTCACCCCTCAACAATGTGAGGTGTGGAGAACTTCACCCCTCAACAATGCGAGGTGAGGAGAACTTCACCCCTCAACAATGTGAGGTGAGGAGAACTTCACCCCTCAACAATGTGAGGTGAGGAGAACTTCACCCCTCAACAATGCGAGGTGAGGAGAACTTCACCCCTCAACAATGTGAGGTGAGGAGAACTTCACCCCTCAACAGCGTGAGGCGTAGAGAACTTCGCCCCTCAACAATGCGAGGCGTGGAGAACTTCGCCCCTCAACAATGCGAGGTGAGAAGAACTTCAACCCTCAACAATGCGAGGTGAGGAGAACTTCACCCCTCAACAATGTGAGGTGAGGAGAACTTCACCCCTCAACAGCGTGAGGCGTAGAGAACTTCGCCCCTCATAAATGCGAGGCGTGGAGAACTTCGCCCCTCAACAATGCGAGGTGAGGAGAACTTCACCCCTCAACAATGTGAGGTGAGGAGAACTTCACCCCTCAACAGCGTGAGGCGTAGAGAACTTCACCCCTCAACAGCGTGAGGCGTAGAGAACTTCGCCCCTCAACAGCGTGAGGCGTAGAGAACTTCGCCCCTCAACAGCGTGAGGCGTAGAGAACTTCGCCCCTCAACAGCGTGAGGCGTAGAGAACTTCGCCCCTCAACAGCGTGAGGCGTAGAGAACTTCGCCCCTCAACAGCGTGAGGCGTAGAGAACTTCGCCCCTCAACAGCGTGAGGCGTAGAGAACTTCGCCCCTCAACAGCGTGAGGCGTGAGAGAACTTCGCCCCTCAACAGCGTGAGAAGGCCCCTCAACAGCGTGAGGCGTAGAGAACTTCGCCCCTCAACAGCGTGAGGCGTAGAGAACTTCGCCCCTCAACAGCGTGAGGCGTAGAGAACTTCGCCCCTCAACAGCGTGAGGCGTAGAGAACTTCGCCCCTCAACAGCGTGAGGCGTAGAGAACTTCGCCCCTCAACAGCGTGAGGCGTAGAGAACTTCGCCCCTCAACAGCGTGAGGCGTAGAGAACTTCGCCCCTCAACAATGCGAGGTGAGGAGAACTTCACCCCTCAACAATGCGAGGTGAGGAGAACTTCACCCCTCAACAATGCGAGGTGTGGAGAACTTCACCCCTCAACAATGCGAGGTGTGGAGAACTTCACCCCTCAACAATGCGAGGTGTGGAGAACTTCACCCCTCAACAATGTGAGGTGAGGAGAACTTCACCCCTCAACAATGCGAGGTGAGGAGAACTTCACCCCTCAACAATGCGAGGTGTGGAGAACTTCACCCCTCAACAATGCGAGGTGTGGAGAACTTCACCCCTCAACAATGTGAGGTGTGGAGAACTTCACCCCTCAACAATGCGAGGTGAGGAGAACTTCACCCCTCAACAATGTGAGGTGTGGAGAACTTCACCCCTCAACAATGAGAGGTGAGGAGAACTTCACCCCTCAACAATGTGAGTGAGGTGTGGAGAACTTCACCCCTCAACAATGTGAGGTGTGTGAGGAGAACTTCACCCCTCAACAATGTGAGGTGAGGAGAACTTCACCCCTCAACAATGTGAGGTGTGGAGAACTTCACCCCTCAACAATGTGAGGTGAGGAGAACTTCACCCCTCAACAATGTGAGGTGTGGAGAACTTCACCCCTCAACAATGTGAGGTGTGGAGAACTTCACCCCTCAACAATGTGAGGTGAGGAGAACTTCACCCCTCAACAATGCGAGGTGTGGAGAACTTCACCCCTCAACAATGTGAGGTGTGGAGAACTTCACCCCTCAACAATGCGAGGTGTGGAGAACTTCACCCCTCAACAATGTGAGGTGAGGAGAACTTCACCCCTCAACAATGCGAGGTGTGGAGAACTTCACCCCTCAACAATGTGAGGTGTGGAGAACTTCACCCCTCAACAATGTGAGGTGTGGAGAACTTCACCCCTCAACAATGTGAGGTGTGGAGAACTTCACCCCTCAACAATGTGAGGTGTGGAGAACTTCACCCCTCAACAATGTGAGGTGTGGAGAACTTCACCCCTCAACAATGTGAGGTGTGGAGAACTTCACCCCTCAACAATGCGAGGTGTGGAGAACTTCACCCCTCAACAGCATGAGGCGTAGAGAACTTCACCCCTCAACAGCATGAGGCGTAGAGAACTTCGAGAACAATGTGAGGTGAGGAGAACTCTTGATAGCAACAACGTTCCATCTTTGGTGTGTCAGTAACATTCGCAGTTCGGCAAGAATGAAAAAGCCCAGGAATAGTTAAAGCCTCGTAGCAGCCAAAGGTCGATAAGAAGGAATCAATATCTAAACAGTAGACAGTAAAAAACATAGGAAATTCAGACTAAATAAGAAGATTATAGTCGTATAAACAGCAGAAGGCTGCAGAAATATTACTACTCTTATAGAGCCCAGTGGAAGGACCAAGGGAACAGAGCTTCGAGGTAAATATATGGGTGTTTGTTTTGTTTAAAGTGTCATAAAGAAGTGTGTTAAGCTTTTTACCTTTGCAAAATATTACGTGGCATAGCATAGTGCATTAAGGATTGATTGTATAGCATAGCGCATTAAGGATTGATTGAGCATTATTGATGTATTGGGAAACTGTAGAACCATTGAATTGTAATAACGTGTATAAAGACCAAAAAAAGGTTGACTTGATAAAAGCTTGAAACTTTGACAACTAGGCCAGATTAACGATCTGGAGAGAAAACGCCTCTGACACTCTCACGGAACAGAAAGTGACCCTGGGTATAGGTTAAAGTGATTGCACGAAAGAATATTTCATTGTGTGGACAATAATATATATTTGGAAAAGTCAAATACATACAACAATACTAGTTTCCAAGTGACTACTAGCTGACGAGCATAATAACTAACAGAAGATGAGTTATTAGGTATTGATATATAAAGAGGACCCAAGGTTAGGGAGTATAGGAAGAGTCTATAAACATAGTGACTACTAGCTGACGAGCATAATAACTAACAGAAGATGAGTTATTAGGTATTGATATATAAAGAGAAGACAAGGTTAGGGAGTATAGGAAGAGTCTATAAACATAAAGTAATAAAGTCCTCATCTATCCAAGGCCTCATACTAGACTACTGTTATTAGGTATTGATATATAAGAGAAGAGGACCCAAGGTTAGGGAGTATAGGAAGAGTCTATAAACATAAAGTAATAAAGTCCTCATCTATCCAAGGCCTCATACTAGACTACTGTTATTAGGTATTGATATATAAAGAGAAGAGGACCCAAGGTTAGGGAGTATAGGAAGAGTCTATAAACATAAAGTAATAAAGTCCTCATCTATCCAAGGCCCCATACTAGACTACTGTTATTAGGTATTGATATATAAGAGAAGAGGACCCAAGGTTAGGGAGTATAGGAAGAGTCTATAAACATAAAGTAATAAAGTACTCATCTATCCAAGGCCCCACACTAGACCGGGAAATAAGGGAGTGACAAGGTGAACGAAGGAACAAACCCAACTCACGCGAAGGGCCATTACGAATAAATAGAAGAGTTGGTAGGGTCGCACGGCAAGGCCCCTGTTACACCGAAGTGAGTAATATCCTAAAGTACTCTGCTAGGGGATGGGATAGAGGCTTTTACTGCAGTCAGCACCGTGACAGATGAACCTCATCTACCTGGCAAGGAGATGTCAGGGGGTCAGTATGCTGACAGAGGGAATTTGGCAGATAACATTTTGCATGTGTGTGGGTGTGTTTTGGCACATTAGTGTGTGTTATCACAATGGTGATACATTCCCATTCTTGTCCACTTAACTCCAGAGTCAGAGTGAGAGTGAGAGTGAGAGTGAGAGAGAGAATTCAGGAGACAGAGAGAGTGAGAGAGAGTGAAAGCTGGAGTCAGAGAGAGAGAGAGCGGGCAAGCTGGAGTTAAACAGAGAGAGAATTCTGGAGACAGGGAGAGTGAGAGAGAGTGCAAGCTGGAGTCAGAGAGAGAGAGAGAGGGCAAGCTGGAGTCAGAGAGAAAGAGAGGGTAAGCTGGAGTCAAAGAGAGAGAGAGGGCAAGTTGGAGTCAGAGAGAGAGAGAGAGAGGGCAAGCTGGAGTCAAAGAGAGAGAGAGAGGGCAAGCTGGAGTCAAAGAGAGAAAGAGAGAGAGAGAGAGAGAGAGAGGGCAAGCTGGAGTCAAAGAGAGAGAGAGAGAGAGGGGGCAAGCTGGAGTCAGAGAGAGAGAGAGAGGGCAAGCTGGAGTCAGAGAGAGAGAGGGCAAGCTGGAGTCAAAGAGAGAGAGAGAGAGGGCAAGCTGGAGTCAAGAGAGAGAGAGAGAGAGAGAGAGAGAGAGAGAGAGAGAGAGAGAGAGAGAGAGAGAGGGCAAGCTGGAGTCAGAGAGAAAGAGAGGGCAAGCTGGAGTCAGAGAGAGAGAGGGGCAAGCTGGAGTCAGAGAGAAAGAGAGGGCAAGCTGGAGTCAGAGAGAGAGAGAGGGGCAAGCTGGAGTCAGAGAGAAAGAGAGGGCAAGCTGGAGTCAAAGAGAGAGCGAGAGAGAGAGAGAGGGCAAGCTGGAGTCAAAGTGAGAGAGAGAGAGCAGGATGGAGTCAGAGAGAGAGAGAGGGGCAAGCTGGAGTCAGAGAGAAAGAGAGGGCAAGTTGGAGTCAAAGAGAGAGCGAGAGAGAGAGAGAGGGCAAGCTGGAGTCAAAGTGAGAGAGAGAGAGCAGGATGGAGTCAAAGAGATAGAGAAGGCAAGCTGGAGTCAAAGAGAGAGAGAGAGGGCAAGCTGGAGTCAGAGAGAAAGAGAGGGCAAGCTGGAGTCAGAGAGAGAGAGAGGGGCAAGCTGAGGTCAGAGAGAAAGAGAGGGCAAGCTGGAGTCAAAGAGAGAGCGAGAGAGAGAGAGAGGGCAAGCTGGAGTCAAAGTGAGAGAGAGAGAGCAGGATGGAGTCAAAGAGATAGAGAAGGCAAGCTGGAGTCAAAGAGAGAGAGAGGGGGCAAGCTGGAGTCAAAGAGAGAGAGAGAGAGGGCAAGCTGGAGCCAAAGAGAGAGAGAGAGAGAGAGGGGGCAAGCTGGAGTCAGAGAGAGAGAGAGAGAGAGAGAGAGAGAGAGAGAGAGAGAGAGAGAGAGAGAGAGAGAGAGAGAGAGAGAGAGAGAGGGCAAGCTGGAGTCAGAGAGAGAGAGAGTGAGGGCAAGCTGGAGTCAGAGAGAGAGAGAGAGAGGGCAAGCTGGAGTCAGAGCGAGAGAGAGAGGGCAAGCTGGAGTCAGAGAGAGAGAGAAGAGGGCAAGCTGGAGTCAGAGAGAGAGAGAGAGAGAGAGAGAGAGAGAGGGCAAGTTGGAGTCAGAGAGAGAGAGAGAGAGGGGACGCTGGAGTCAGAGAGAGAGAGAGAGGGCAAGCTGGAGTCAAAGAGAGAGAGAGAGGGCAAGCTGGAGTCAAAGAGAGAGAGAGAGAGGGCAAGCTGGAGCCAGTCAAGAGAGAGAGAGAGAGGGCAAGCTGGAGTCAGAGAGAGAGAGAGAGAGAGAGAGAGAGAGAGAGAGAGAGAGAGAGAGAGAGAGAGAGAGAGAGAGAGAGTGAGGGCAAGCTGGAGTCAGAGAGAGAGAGAGAGAGGGCAAGCTGGAGTCAGAGAGAGAGAGAGAGAGGGCAAGCTGGAGTCAGAGAGAGAGAGAGAGGGCAAGCTGGAGTCAGAGAGAGAGAGAGAGAGAGGGCAAGCTGGAGTCAGAGTTGGAGAGAGAGAGAGAGAGAGAGAGGGCAAGCTGGAGTCAGAGAGAGAGAGAGGGCAAGCTGGAGTCAGAGAGAGAGAGAGAGAGGGCAAGCTGGAGTCAAAGAGAGAGAGAGAGAGGGCAAGCTGGAGTCAGAGAGAGAGAGAGAGAGAGAGAGGGCAAGCTGGAGTCAGAGAGAGAGAGAGAGAGGAGCTGGAGTCAGAGAGAGAGAGAGAGAGCTGGAGTCAGAGAGAGAGAGAGAGAGAGAGGGCAAGCTGGAGTCAGAGTCAGAGAGAGAGAGGGCAAGCTGGAGTCAAAGAGAGAGCGAGAGAGGGCAAGCTGGAGTCAGAGAGAGAGAGAGAGGGGACGCTGGAGTCAGAGAGATAGAAAGGGCAAGCTGGAGTCAAAGAGAGAGAGAGAGGGCAAGCTAGAGTCAGAGAGAGAGAGAGAGGGCAAGCTGGAGTCAGAGAGAGAGGGCAAGCTGGAGTCAGAGAGAGAGAGAGAGAGGGCAAGCTGGAGTCAAAGAGAGAGAGAGGGCAAGCTGGAGTCAAAGAGAGAGATAGAGAGGGTAAGCTGGAGTCAAAGAGAGAGAGAGAGAGAGAGAGAGGGCAAGCTGGAGACAGAGAGAGAGATAGAGAGGGTAAGCTGGAGTCAAAGAGAGAGAGAGGGCAAGCTGGAGTCAAAGAGAGAGCGAGAGAGGGCAAGCTGGATTTTATAATGCTGTATGTTTTACCCCCAACACAACTTTCCATCAATTTGTATAGCAGACCCTTATCCAAATTGAGTCAAATGCTTTTTTGAAATCAACAAAGCATGAGAAGACTTTGCCTTTGTTTTGGTTTGTTTGGTTGTCAATTAGGGTGTGCAGGGTTAATACATGGTCTGTTGTACGGTAATTTGGTAAAAAGCCAATTTGACATTTGCTCAGTACATTGTTTTCATTGAGGAAATGTACGAGTCTGCTGATAATGATAAAGCAGAGGATTTCCCCAAGGTTACTGTTGACGCATATCCCACGGTAGTTTTTCGGGTCAGATTTGTCTCCACTTTTGTGGATTGGGGTGATCAGTCCTTGGCTCCAAATATTGGGGAAGGTGCCAGAGCTAAGGATGATGTTAAGGAAGAACGAACTGCAAAAATCTCTGAAGCTGGAGACTCATATCTCCCTCACCAGCTGTCAGAGCAGCTCACAGATCACTGCACCTGTACATTGCCCATCTATCTACCTACCTCATCCCCATACAGTATTTATTCATTTATTTTGCTCCTTTGTACCCCAGTATCTCTACTTGCACATTTACCATTCCAGTGTTTAATTGCTATATTGTAATTACTTTGCCACCACGGCCTATTTATTAACTTAACTCCCTTAACTTACCTCATTTGCATTCACTGTATATAGACTTTTTGATTTTCTTTTGATCTGCTGTGTTATTGACATGTTTTTGTTTACTCCATGTGTAACTCTGTGTTGTTGTCTGTGTCACACTGCTATGCTTCATCTTGATCAGGTCACAGTTGTAAACTAGAACTTGTTCTCAACTAGCCTACCTGGTTAAATAAAGGTGAAATAAAAGAAATAGCCAATTGGAATTTGTCTGTATATTTGATCATTTCATTAAGGATACCAATCAACACCACAGGCCTCTTTGGGTTGGAGGGTTTTTATTTTGTCCTGTAACTCATTCAAGGTAATTGGAGAATCCAGTGGGTTCTGGTCATCTTTAATAGTTGATTCTAAGATCTGTATTTGATCCTGTATTTGTTTTTCCTCTTTATTCTTTGTTATAGAACCAAAAAGACTGGAGAAGTGGTTTACCCATACATCTCCATTTTGGACAGATAATTCTTCGTGTTGTTGTTTGTTTAGTGTTTTCCAATTTTCCCAGAAGTGGTTAAATACTTAAACCACCTAAAAGGAAGCGATTCCCAAACCTTCCATAACAAAGCCATCACCTACAGAGAGATGAACCTGGAGAAGAGTCCCCTAAGCAAGCTGGTCCTGGGACGCTGTTCACAAACACAAAAACACCCCACAGAGCCACAGGACAGCAGCACAATTAGACACAACCAAATCATGAGAAAACAAAAAGATAATTACTTGACACATTGGAAAGAATTAACAAAAAAACAGAGCAAACTAGAATGCTATTTGGCCCTAGACAGAGAGTACACAGTGGCAGAATACCTGACCACTGTGACTGACCCAAAATTAAGGAACGCTTTGACTATGTACAGACTCAGTAAGAGAGACTGAGACAGAGAGATAGAGAGATAGAGAGAAGGATAGAGAGATAGAGACTGAGACTGAGACTGAGAGAGATAGAGAGATAGAGAGAGTGATATGGAGAGAGAGATGAGGTGGAAACTGAGCTGTACTTCCTAACCTCCTGCCCAATGTATGACCATATTAGAGAGACATATTTCCCTCAGATTACACAGATCCACAAAGAATTCGAAAACAAATCCAATTTTGATAAACTCCCATATCTACTGGGTGAAATTCCACAGTGTGCCATCACAGCAGCAAGATTTGTGACCTGTTGCCACGAGTAAAGGGCAACCAGGGAAGAACAAAGGAGGGCGAGAGAGAGAGAGAGAGAGAGGGCGAGAGAGAGAGAGAGAGAGGGCGAGAGAGAGAGGGCGAGAGAGAGGGCGAGGGCGAGAGAGAGAGGGCGAGAGAGAGAGGGCGAGAGAGAGAGAGGGCGAGAGATCGCTCGATTCAGATTTTCTAGGAGGGATAGGGCTGAGTAGTTGTCTATAGAAAGACAGTGTGTGTACTAGATGGTTTATTTATTACAGATTAATTGTGTTTATAGAAAGACATTGTGCACCAGATGGTTTATTTATTACAGATGTGAACAGGAGCTTGTGGAAGTCAAGCCCCGCCCCTTCTCAGAGCCCCTCCAGGGTGGACCTGTTAGCCCCTCCCACTCAGCAGAGTGTCTGGGATTCTACTTGAGTAGAAATCCCCCCTTTGTTTTTACACTGCTGCTACTCACAGTTTATTATCTATACGTAGTCACTTTGCCCCTACATACATGTACAAATTACCTCGACTAACCTTTTCCCTACACAAAGCCTTGTTATTGTTCTTTTATTTTGTTATTGTTACTTTTTATTTAATTACATTTTTTACTTTAGTTTATTTAGTAAATGTTTTCTTAACTTTTTAAGTAAGCATTTAACGGTAAGGTGATACCTGTTGTATACGGCGCATGTGACAAATACAATTTGAATTGATAATAGATAAGGGACTACCACTATCACTCACTAGCATTGTGTTGTGTATTGTTATAGGGACTACCACTATCACTCACTAGCATTGTGTTGTATATTGTTATAGGGACTACCACTATCACTCACTAGCATTGTGTTGTATATTGTTATAGGGACTACCACTATCACTCACTAGCATTGTGCTGTATATTGTTATAGGGACTACCACTATCACTCACTAGCATTGTGTTATATATTGTTATAGGGACTACCACTATCACTCACTAGCATTGTGTTGTATATTGTTATAGGGACTATCACTATCACTCACTAGCATTGTGTTGTGTATTGTTATAGGGACTACCACTATCACTCACTAGCATTGTGTTGTATATTGTTATAGGGACTACCACTATCACTCACTAGCATTGTGTTGTGTATTGTTATAGGGACTATCACTATCACTCACTAGCATTGTGCTGTATATTGTTATAGGGACTACCACTATCACTCACTAGCATTGTGTTGTATATTGTTATAGGGACTACCACTATCACTCACTAGCATTGTGCTGTATATTGTTATAGGGACTACCACTATCACTCACTAGCATTGTGCTGTATATTGTTATAGGGACTACCACTATCACTCACTAGCATTGTGTTGTATATTGTTATAGGGACTACCACTATCACTCACTAGCATTGTGTTGTATATTGTTATAGGGACTACCACTATCACTCACTAGCATTGTGTTGTATATTGTTATAGGGACTACCACTATCACTCACTAGCATTGTGCTGTATATTGTTATAGGGACTACCACTATCACTCACTAGCATTGTGTTATATATTGTTATAGGGACTACCACTATCACTCACTAGCATTGTGTTGTATATTGTTATAGGACTATCACTATCACTCACTAGCATTGTGTTGTGTATTGTTATAGGGACTACCACTATCACTCACTAGCATTGTGTTGTATATTGTTATAGGGACTACCACTATCACTCACTAGCATTGTGTTGTGTATTGTTATAGGGACTATCACTATCACTCACTAGCATTGTGCTGTATATTGTTATAGGGACTACCACTATCACTCACTAGCATTGTGTTGTATATTGTTATAGGGACTACCACTATCACTCACTAGCATTGTGCTGTATATTGTTATAGGGACTACCACTATCACTCACTAGCATTGTGCTGTATATTGTTATAGGGACTACCACTATCACTCACTAGCATTGTGTTGTATATTGTTATAGGGACTACCACTATCACTCACTAGCATTGTGTTGTGTATTGTTATAGGGACTACCACTATCACTCACTAGCATTGTGCTGTATATTGTTATAGGGACTACCACTATCACTCACTAGCATTGTGTTGTATATTGTTAAAGGGACTACCACTGTCACTCACTAGCATTGTGTTGTATATTGTTATAGGGACTATCACTATCACTCACTAGCATTGTGTTGTATATTGTTAAAGGGACTACCACCATCACTCACTAGCATTGTGTTGTATATTGTTAAAGGGACTACCACTGTCACTCACTAGCATTGTGTTGTATATTGTTATAGGGACTATCACTATCACTCACTATCTGTATATTGTTATAGGGACTACCACCATCACTCACTAGCATTGTGTTGTATATTGTTATAGGGACTATCACTATCACTCACTATCTGTATATTGTTATAGGGACTATCACTATCACTCACTATCTGTATATTGTTATAGGGACTACCACCATCACTCACTAGCATTGTGTTGTGTATTGTTATAGGGACTATCACTATCACTCACTATCTGTATATTGTTATAGGGACTATCACTATCACTCACTATCTGTATATTGTTATAGGGACTACCACCATCACTCACTAGCATTGTGTTGTATATTGTTATAGGGACTACCACCATCACTCACTAGCATTGTGTTGTGTATTGTTATAGGGACTATCACTATCACTCACTAGCATTGTGTTGTATATTGTTATAGGGACTACCACTATCACTCACTAGCATTGTGTTGTATATTGTTATAGGGACTATCACTATCACTCACTAGCATTGTGTTGTATATTGTTATAGGGACTACCACTATCTCTCACTAGCATTGTGCTGTATATTGTTATAGGGACTATCACTATCACTCACTAGCATTGTGTTGTATATTGTTAAAGGGACTACCACTATCACTCACTAGCATTGTGTTGTATATTGTTAAAGGGACTATCACTATCACTCACTAGCATTGTGTTGTATATTGTTATAGGGACTATCACTGTCACTCACTAGCATTGTGTTATATATTGTTATAGGGACTACCACTGTCACTCACTAGCATTGTGCTGTATATTGGTAAAGGGACTACCACTGTCACTCACTAGCATTGTGCTGTATATTGGTAAAGGGACTACCACTGTCACTCACTAGCATTGTGCTGTATATTGGTAAAGGGACTACCACTGTCACTCACTAGCATTGTGCTGTATATTGGTAAAGGGACTACCACTGTCACTCACTAGCATTGTGCTGTATATTGGTAAAGGGACTACCACTGTCACTCACTAGCATTGTGCTGTATATTGTTATAGGGACTACCACTATCACTCACTAGCATTGTGTTGTATATTGTTATAGGGACTATCACTATCACTCACTAGCATTGTGCTGTATATTGTTATAGGGACTACCACTGTCACTCACTAGCATTGTGCTGTATATTGTTATAGGGACTACCACTGTCACTCACTAGCATTGTGTTGTATATTGTTATAGGGACTACCACTGTCACTCACTAGCATTGTGTTATATATTGTTATAGGGACTACCACTGTCACTCACTAGCATTGTGTTGTGTATTGTTATAGGGACTACCACTATCACTCACTAGCATTGTGTTGTGTATTGTTATAGGGACTACCACTGTCACTCACTAGCATTGTGTTATATATTGTTATAGGGACTACCACTATCACTCACTAGCATTGTGTTGTGTATTGTTATAGGGACTACCACTATCACTCACTAGCATTGTGCTGTATATTGTTATAGGGACTACCACTATCACTCACTAGCATTGTGTTGTATATTGTTAAAGGGACTACCACTGTCACTCACTAGCATTGTGTTGTATATTGTTATAGGGACTATCACTATCACTCACTAGCATTGTGTTGTATATTGTTAAAGGGACTACCACCATCACTCACTAGCATTGTGTTGTATATTGTTAAAGGGACTACCACTGTCACTCACTAGCATTGTGTTGTATATTGTTATAGGGACTATCACTATCACTCACTATCTGTATATTGTTATAGGGACTACCACCATCACTCACTAGCATTGTGTTGTATATTGTTATAGGGACTATCACTATCACTCACTATCTGTATATTGTTATAGGGACTATCACTATCACTCACTATCTGTATATTGTTATAGGGACTACCACCATCACTCACTAGCATTGTGTTGTGTATTGTTATAGGGACTATCACTATCACTCACTATCTGTATATTGTTATAGGGACTATCACTATCACTCACTATCTGTATATTGTTATAGGGACTACCACCATCACTCACTAGCATTGTGTTGTATATTGTTATAGGGACTACCACTGTCACTCACTAGCATTGTGCTGTATATTGGTAAAGGGACTACCACTGTCACTCACTAGCATTGTGCTGTATATTGGTAAAGGGACTACCACTGTCACTCACTAGCATTGTGCTGTATATTGGTAAAGGGACTACCACTGTCACTCACTAGCATTGTGCTGTATATTGGTAAAGGGACTACCACTGTCACTCACTAGCATTGTGCTGTATATTGGTAAAGGGACTACCACTGTCACTCACTAGCATTGTGCTGTATATTGTTATAGGGACTACCACTATCACTCACTAGCATTGTGTTGTATATTGTTATAGGGACTATCACTATCACTCACTAGCATTGTGCTGTATATTGTTATAGGGACTACCACTGTCACTCACTAGCATTGTGCTGTATATTGTTATAGGGACTACCACTGTCACTCACTAGCATTGTGTTGTATATTGTTATAGGGACTACCACTGTCACTCACTAGCATTGTGTTATATATTGTTATAGGGACTACCACTGTCACTCACTAGCATTGTGTTGTGTATTGTTATAGGGACTACCACTATCACTCACTAGCATTGTGTTGTGTATTGTTATAGGGACTACCACTGTCACTCACTAGCATTGTGTTATATATTGTTATAGGGACTACCACTATCACTCACTAGCATTGTGTTGTGTATTGTTATAGGGACTACCACTATCACTCACTAGCATTGTGCTGTATATTGTTATAGGGACTACCACTATCACTCACTAGCATTGTGTTGTATATTGTTAAAGGGACTACCACTGTCACTCACTAGCATTGTGTTGTATATTGTTATAGGGACTATCACTATCACTCACTAGCATTGTGTTGTATATTGTTAAAGGGACTACCACCATCACTCACTAGCATTGTGTTGTATATTGTTAAAGGGACTACCACTGTCACTCACTAGCATTGTGTTGTATATTGTTATAGGGACTATCACTATCACTCACTATCTGTATATTGTTATAGGGACTACCACCATCACTCACTAGCATTGTGTTGTATATTGTTATAGGGACTATCACTATCACTCACTATCTGTATATTGTTATAGGGACTATCACTATCACTCACTATCTGTATATTGTTATAGGGACTACCACCATCACTCACTAGCATTGTGTTGTGTATTGTTATAGGGACTATCACTATCACTCACTATCTGTATATTGTTATAGGGACTATCACTATCACTCACTATCTGTATATTGTTATAGGGACTACCACCATCACTCACTAGCATTGTGTTGTATATTGTTATAGGGACTACCACCATCACTCACTAGCATTGTGTTGTGTATTGTTATAGGGACTATCACTATCACTCACTAGCATTGTGTTGTATATTGTTATAGGGACTACCACTATCACTCACTAGCATTGTGTTGTATATTGTTATAGGGACTATCACTATCACTCACTAGCATTGTGTTGTATATTGTTATAGGGACTACCACTATCTCTCACTAGCATTGTGCTGTATATTGTTATAGGGACTATCACTATCACTCACTAGCATTGTGTTGTATATTGTTAAAGGGACTACCACTATCACTCACTAGCATTGTGTTGTATATTGTTAAAGGGACTATCACTATCACTCACTAGCATTGTGTTGTATATTGTTATAGGGACTATCACTGTCACTCACTAGCATTGTGTTATATATTGTTATAGGGACTACCACTGTCACTCACTAGCATTGTGCTGTATATTGGTAAAGGGACTACCACTGTCACTCACTAGCATTGTGCTGTATATTGGTAAAGGGACTACCACTGTCACTCACTAGCATTGTGCTGTATATTGGTAAAGGGACTACCACTGTCACTCACTAGCATTGTGCTGTATATTGGTAAAGGGACTACCACTGTCACTCACTAGCATTGTGCTGTATATTGGTAAAGGGACTACCACTGTCACTCACTAGCATTGTGCTGTATATTGTTATAGGGACTACCACTATCACTCACTAGCATTGTGTTGTATATTGTTATAGGGACTATCACTATCACTCACTAGCATTGTGCTGTATATTGTTATAGGGACTACCACTGTCACTCACTAGCATTGTGCTGTATATTGTTATAGGGACTACCACTGTCACTCACTAGCATTGTGTTGTATATTGTTATAGGGACTACCACTGTCACTCACTAGCATTGTGTTATATATTGTTATAGGGACTACCACTGTCACTCACTAGCATTGTGTTGTGTATTGTTATAGGGACTACCACTGTCACTCACTAGCATTGTGTTATATATTGTTATAGGGACTACCACTATCACTCACTAGCATTGTGTTGTATATTGTTATAGGGACTATCACTATCACTCACTAGCATTGTGTTATATATTGTTATAGGGACTACCACTGTCACTCACTAGCATTGTGCTGTATATTGGTAAAGGGACTATCACTATCACTCACTAGCATTGTGTTATATATTGTTATAGGGACTACCACTGTCACTCACTAGCATTGTGTTGTATATTGTTATAGGGACTACCACTATCACTCACTAGCATTGTGTTATATATTGTTATAGGGACTATCACTATCACTCACTAGCATTGTGTTGTATATTGTTATAGGGACTATCACTCACTAGCATTGTGTTGTGTATTGTTATAGGGACTACCACTATCACTCACTAGCATTGTGTTGTATATTGTTATAGGGACTATCACTCACTAGCATTGTGTTGTGTATTGTTATAGGGACTACCACTATCACTCACTAGCATTGTGCTGTATATTGTTATAGGGACTACCACTATCACTCACTAGCATTGTGTTGTATATTGTTATAGGGACTATCACTATCACTCACTAGCATTGTGTTATATATTGGTAAAGGGACTACCACTATCACTCACTAGCATTGTGTTGTATATTGTTATAGGGACTATCACTCACTAGCATTGTGTTGTGTATTGTTATAGGGACTACCACTATCACTCACTAGCATTGTGCTGTATATTGTTATAGGGACTACCACTATCACTCACTAGCATTGTGTTGTATATTGTTATAGGGACTATCACTCACTAGCATTGTGTTGTGTATTGTTATAGGGACTACCACTATCACTCACTAGCATTGTGCTGTATATTGTTATAGGGACTACCACTATCACTCACTAGCATTGTGTTGTATATTGTTATAGGGACTATCACTATCACTCACTAGCATTGTGCTGTATATTGGTAAAGGGACTATCACTATCACTCACTAGCATTGTGTTATATATTGTTATAGGGACTACCACTGTCACTCACTAGCATTGTGTTGTATATTGTTATAGGGACTACCACTATCACTCACTAGCATTGTGTTATATATTGTTATAGGGACTATCACTATCACTCACTAGCATTGTGTTGTATATTGTTATAGGGACTATCACTCACTAGCATTGTGTTGTGTATTGTTATAGGGACTACCACTATCACTCACTAGCATTGTGTTGTGTATTGTTATAGGGACTACCACTATCACTCACTAGCATTGTGTTGTATATTGTTATAGGGACTATCACTCACTAGCATTGTGTTGTGTATTGTTATAGGGACTACCACTATCACTCACTAGCATTGTGCTGTATATTGTTATAGGGACTACCACTATCACTCACTAGCATTGTGTTGTATATTGTTATAGGGACTATCACTCACTAGCATTGTGTTGTGTATTGTTATAGGGACTACCACTATCACTCACTAGCATTGTGCTGTATATTGTTATAGGGACTACCACTATCACTCACTAGCATTGTGTTGTATATTGTTATAGGGACTACCACTATCACTCACTAGCATTGTGTTGTATATTGTTATAGGGACTATCACTATCACTCACTAGCATTGTGTTGTATATTGGTAAAGGGACTACCACTGTCACTCACTAGCATTGTGCTGTATATTGTTATAGGGACTACCACTGTCACTCACTAGCATTGTGTTGTATATTGTTATACGGACTACCACTATCACTCACTAGCATTGTGTTGTATATTGTTATAGGGACTACCACCATCACTCACTAGCATTGTGTTGTATATTGTTAAAGGGACTACCACTGTCACTCACTAGCATTGTGCTGTATATTGTTATAGGGACTATCACTGTCACTCACTAGCATTGTGTTGTATATTGTTATAGGGACTATCACTATCACTCACTAGCATTGTGTTGTATATTGTAAAGGGACTACCACTCTCACTCACTAGCATTGTGCTGTATATTGGTAAAGGGACTATCACTATCACTCACTAGCATTGTGTTGTATATTGTAAAGGGACTACCACTGTCACTCACTAGCATTGTGCTGTATATTGTTATAGGGACTACCACTGTCATTCACTAGCATTGTGCTGTATATTGGTAAAGGGACTACCACTGTCACTCACTAGCATTGTGCTGTATATTGGTAAAGGGACTATCACTATCACTCACTAGCATTGTGTTGTATATTGGTAAAGGGACTACCACTGTCACTCACTAGCATTGTGCTGTATATTGGTAAAGGGACTATCACTATCACTCACTAGCATTGTGCTGTATATTGGTAAAGGGACTACCACTGTCACTTACTAGCATTGTGCTGTATATTGTTATAGGGACTACCACTGTCACTCACTAGCATTGTGCTGTATATTGGTAAAGGGACTACCACTGTCACTCACTAGCATTGTGCTGTATATTGTTAAAGGGACTACCACTGTCACTCACTAGCATTGTGCTGTATATTGTTATAGGGACTACCACTATCACTCACTAGCATTGTGTTGTATATTGATTGTTATAGGGACTATCACTATCACTCACTAGCATTGTGCTGTATATTGTTATAGGGACTACCACTGTCACTCACTAGCATTGTGCTGTATATTGTTAAAGGGACTACCACTGTCACTCACTAGCATTGTGCTGTATATTGGTAAAGGGACTATCACTATCACTCACTAGCATTGTGTTGTATATTGGTAAAGGGACTACCACTGTCACTCACTAGCATTGTGCTGTATATTGGTAAAGGGACTATCACTATCACTCACTAGCATTGTGCTGTATATTGGTAAAGGGACTACCACTGTCACTTACTAGCATTGTGCTGTATATTGTTATAGGGACTACCACTGTCACTCACTAGCATTGTGTTATATATTGTTATAGGGACTACCACTGTCACTCACTAGCATTGTGTTGTATATTGTTATAGGGACTACCACTATCACTCACTAGCATTGTGTTATATATTGTTATAGGGACTATCACTATCACTCACTAGCATTGTGTTGTATATTGTTATAGGGACTATCACTCACTAGCATTGTGTTGTGTATTGTTATAGGGACTACCACTATCACTCACTAGCATTGTGTTGTATATTGTTATAGGGACTATCACTCACTAGCATTGTGTTGTGTATTGTTATAGGGACTACCACTATCACTCACTAGCATTGTGCTGTATATTGTTATAGGGACTACCACTATCACTCACTAGCATTGTGTTGTATATTGTTATAGGGACTATCACTATCACTCACTAGCATTGTGTTATATATTGGTAAAGGGACTACCACTATCACTCACTAGCATTGTGTTGTATATTGTTATAGGGACTATCACTCACTAGCATTGTGTTGTGTATTGTTATAGGGACTACCACTATCACTCACTAGCATTGTGCTGTATATTGTTATAGGGACTACCACTATCACTCACTAGCATTGTGTTGTATATTGTTATAGGGACTATCACTCACTAGCATTGTGTTGTGTATTGTTATAGGGACTACCACTATCACTCACTAGCATTGTGCTGTATATTGTTATAGGGACTACCACTATCACTCACTAGCATTGTGTTGTATATTGTTATAGGGACTATCACTATCACTCACTAGCATTGTGCTGTATATTGTAAAGGGACTATCACTATCACTCACTAGCATTGTGTTATATATTGTTATAGGGACTACCACTGTCACTCACTAGCATTGTGTTGTATATTGTTATAGGGACTACCACTATCACTCACTAGCATTGTGTTATATATTGTTATAGGGACTATCACTATCACTCACTAGCATTGTGTTGTATATTGTTATAGGGACTATCACTCACTAGCATTGTGTTGTGTATTGTTATAGGGACTACCACTATCACTCACTAGCATTGTGTTGTGTATTGTTATAGGGACTACCACTATCACTCACTAGCATTGTGTTGTATATTGTTATAGGGACTATCACTCACTAGCATTGTGTTGTGTATTGTTATAGGGACTACCACTATCACTCACTAGCATTGTGCTGTATATTGTTATAGGGACTACCACTATCACTCACTAGCATTGTGTTGTATATTGTTATAGGGACTATCACTCACTAGCATTGTGTTGTGTATTGTTATAGGGACTACCACTATCACTCACTAGCATTGTGCTGTATATTGTTATAGGGACTACCACTATCACTCACTAGCATTGTGTTGTATATTGTTATAGGGACTACCACTATCACTCACTAGCATTGTGTTGTATATTGTTATAGGGACTATCACTATCACTCACTAGCATTGTGTTGTATATTGGTAAAGGGACTACCACTGTCACTCACTAGCATTGTGCTGTATATTGTTATAGGGACTACCACTGTCACTCACTAGCATTGTGTTGTATATTGTTATACGGACTACCACTATCACTCACTAGCATTGTGTTGTATATTGTTATAGGGACTACCACCATCACTCACTAGCATTGTGTTGTATATTGTTAAAGGGACTACCACTGTCACTCACTAGCATTGTGCTGTATATTGTTATAGGGACTATCACTGTCACTCACTAGCATTGTGTTGTATATTGTTATAGGGACTATCACTATCACTCACTAGCATTGTGTTGTATATTGGTAAAGGGACTACCACTCTCACTCACTAGCATTGTGCTGTATATTGGTAAAGGGACTATCACTATCACTCACTAGCATTGTGTTGTATATTGGTAAAGGGACTACCACTGTCACTCACTAGCATTGTGCTGTATATTGTTATAGGGACTACCACTGTCATTCACTAGCATTGTGCTGTATATTGGTAAAGGGACTACCACTGTCACTCACTAGCATTGTGCTGTATATTGGTAAAGGGACTATCACTATCACTCACTAGCATTGTGTTGTATATTGGTAAAGGGACTACCACTGTCACTCACTAGCATTGTGCTGTATATTGGTAAAGGGACTATCACTATCACTCACTAGCATTGTGCTGTATATTGGTAAAGGGACTACCACTGTCACTTACTAGCATTGTGCTGTATATTGTTATAGGGACTACCACTGTCACTCACTAGCATTGTGCTGTATATTGGTAAAGGGACTACCACTGTCACTCACTAGCATTGTGCTGTATATTGTTAAAGGGACTACCACTGTCACTCACTAGCATTGTGCTGTATATTGTTATAGGGACTACCACTATCACTCACTAGCATTGTGTTGTATATTGATTGTTATAGGGACTATCACTATCACTCACTAGCATTGTGCTGTATATTGTTATAGGGACTACCACTGTCACTCACTAGCATTGTGCTGTATATTGTTAAAGGGACTACCACTGTCACTCACTAGCATTGTGCTGTATATTGTTATAGGGACAATCACTATCACTCACTAGCATTGTGCTGTATATTGTTAAAGGGACAACCACTGTCACTCACTAGCATTGTGCTGTATATTGTTATAGGGACTACCACTATCACTCACTAGCATTGTGTTGTATATTGATTGTTATAGGGACTACCACTATCACTCACTAGCATTGTGTTGTATATTGTTATAGGGACTACCACTATCACTCACTAGCATTGTGCTGTATATTGTTATAGGGACTACCACTGTCACTCACTAGCATTGTGTTGTATATTGTTATAGGGACTACCACTGTCACTCACTAGCATTGTGTTGTATATTGTTATAGGGACTATCACTATCACTCACTAGCATTGTGTTGTATATTGTTATAGGGACTACCACTGTCACTCACTAGCATTGTGTTGTATATTGTTATAGGGACTATCACTATCACTCACTAGCATTGTGCTGTATATTGTTATAGGGACTACCACTGTCACTCACTAGCATTGTGTTGTATATTGTTATAGGGACTACCACTGTCACTCACTAGCATTGTGTTATATATTGTTATAGGGACTACCACTATCACTCACTAGCATTGTGTTGTATATTGTTATAGGGACTATCACTATCACTCACTAGCATTGTGCTGTATATTGTTATAGGAACTATCACTATCACTCACTAGCATTGTGTTGTATATTGTTATAGGGACTATCACTATCACTCACTAGCATTGTGCTGTATATTGTTATAGGGACTACCACTATCACTCACTAGCATTGTGTTATATATTGTTATAGGGACTACCACTGTCACTCACTAGCATTGTGCTGTATATTGTTAAAGGGACTACCACTGTCACTCACTAGCATTGTGCTGTATATTGTTAAAGGGACTACCACTATCACTCACTAGCATTGTGTTGTATATTGTTATAGGGACTATCACTATCACTCACTAGCATTGTGCTGTATATTGTTATAGGGACTACCACTATCACTCACTAGCATTGTGTTATATATTGTTATAGGGACTACCACTGTCACTCACTAGCATTGTGCTGTATATTGTTAAAGGGACTACCACTGTCACTCACTAGCATTGTGCTGTATATTGTTAAAGGGACTACCACTATCACTCACTAGCATTGTGCTGTATATTGTTATAGGGACTACCACTATCACTCACTAGCATTGTGCTGTATATTGTTAAAGGGACTACCACTATCACTCACTAGCATTGTGTTGTATATTGTTATAGGGACTATCACTATCACTCACTAGCATTGTGTTGTATATTGGTAAAGGGACTACCACTGTCACTCACTAGCATTGTGTTGTATATTGTTATAGGGACTACCACTGTCACTCACTAGCATTGTGTTGTATATTGTTATAGGGACTACCACTGTCACTCACTAGCATTGTGTTCTATATTGTTATAGGGACTACCACTGTCACTCACTAGCATTGTGTTGTATATTGTTATAGGGACTACCACTGTCACTCACTAGCATTGTGTTGTATATTGTTATACGGACTACCACTATCACTCACTAGCATTGTGTTGTATATTGTTATAGGGACTACCACCATCACTCACTAGCATTGTGTTGTATATTGTTAAAGGGACTACCACTGTCACTCACTAGCATTGTGCTGTATATTGTTATAGGGACTATCACTGTCACTCACTAGCATTGTGTTGTATATTGTTATAGGGACTATCACTATCACTCACTAGCATTGTGTTGTATATTGGTAAAGGGACTACCACTCTCACTCACTAGCATTGTGCTGTATATTGGTAAAGGGACTATCACTATCACTCACTAGCATTGTGTTGTATATTGGTAAAGGGACTACCACTGTCACTCACTAGCATTGTGCTGTATATTGTTATAGGGACTACCACTGTCATTCACTAGCATTGTGCTGTATATTGGTAAAGGGACTACCACTGTCACTCACTAGCATTGTGCTGTATATTGGTAAAGGGACTATCACTATCACTCACTAGCATTGTGTTGTATATTGGTAAAGGGACTACCACTGTCACTCACTAGCATTGTGCTGTATATTGGTAAAGGGACTATCACTATCACTCACTAGCATTGTGCTGTATATTGGTAAAGGGACTACCACTGTCACTTACTAGCATTGTGCTGTATATTGTTATAGGGACTACCACTGTCACTCACTAGCATTGTGCTGTATATTGGTAAAGGGACTACCACTGTCACTCACTAGCATTGTGCTGTATATTGTTAAAGGGACTACCACTGTCACTCACTAGCATTGTGCTGTATATTGTTATAGGGACTACCACTATCACTCACTAGCATTGTGTTGTATATTGATTGTTATAGGGACTATCACTATCACTCACTAGCATTGTGCTGTATATTGTTATAGGGACTACCACTGTCACTCACTAGCATTGTGCTGTATATTGTTAAAGGGACTACCACTGTCACTCACTAGCATTGTGCTGTATATTGTTATAGGGACTATCACTATCACTCACTAGCATTGTGCTGTATATTGTTAAAGGGACAACCACTGTCACTCACTAGCATTGTGCTGTATATTGTTATAGGGACTACCACTATCACTCACTAGCATTGTGTTGTATATTGATTGTTATAGGGACTACCACTATCACTCACTAGCATTGTGTTGTATATTGTTATAGGGACTACCACTATCACTCACTAGCATTGTGCTGTATATTGTTATAGGGACTACCACTGTCACTCACTAGCATTGTGTTGTATATTGTTATAGGGACTACCACTGTCACTCACTAGCATTGTGTTGTATATTGTTATAGGGACTATCACTATCACTCACTAGCATTGTGTTGTATATTGTTATAGGGACTACCACTGTCACTCACTAGCATTGTGTTGTATATTGTTATAGGGACTATCACTATCACTCACTAGCATTGTGCTGTATATTGTTATAGGGACTACCACTGTCACTCACTAGCATTGTGTTGTATATTGTTATAGGGACTACCACTGTCACTCACTAGCATTGTGTTATATATTGTTATAGGGACTACCACTATCACTCACTAGCATTGTGTTGTATATTGTTATAGGGACTATCACTATCACTCACTAGCATTGTGCTGTATATTGTTATAGGAACTATCACTATCACTCACTAGCATTGTGTTGTATATTGTTATAGGGACTATCACTATCACTCACTAGCATTGTGCTGTATATTGTTATAGGGACTACCACTATCACTCACTAGCATTGTGTTATATATTGTTATAGGGACTACCACTGTCACTCACTAGCATTGTGCTGTATATTGTTAAAGGGACTACCACTGTCACTCACTAGCATTGTGCTGTATATTGTTAAAGGGACTACCACTATCACTCACTAGCATTGTGTTGTATATTGTTATAGGGACTATCACTATCACTCACTAGCATTGTGCTGTATATTGTTATAGGGACTACCACTATCACTCACTAGCATTGTGTTATATATTGTTATAGGGACTACCACTGTCACTCACTAGCATTGTGCTGTATATTGTTAAAGGGACTACCACTGTCACTCACTAGCATTGTGCTGTATATTGTTAAAGGGACTACCACTATCACTCACTAGCATTGTGCTGTATATTGTTATAGGGACTACCACTATCACTCACTAGCATTGTGCTGTATATTGTTAAAGGGACTACCACTCACTGTGTATACTTGCAAAAATAACATTTATTAGAAGTGCACAGGCTTTCGTCACAGGTTCTCCGTATCATGATGACTTGATTATCACCTCCTGTTTCTCTTCTTCTTCTTCCCTAACATCCCTCTCTTCTCTCTCCATCACTTTCCTCTCCTCCGTCGTCATCTCAGTCATCTCAACACCAACGTCCTCTTCCCTCTCTCTGTTCACTCTTTCCTCTCCTTTGTCTCTATTGCAACCTTTCTCGATCTCACTCACATCTTTCTCCTCCTCCTCCTCCTCCTCCTCCTCCTCCTCCTCCCCTCACCCCTCTCTCTTTTCACTCTTCTTTGTCCTCGGTCTTTATCGCTACCTTCCTCTTTCTTTCCCTCTTCCCCCTCTTCTCTATCTTCCTCCTGTTTCCCTCTGGCATCTCCCTTGACAATGACAGACAGAGACAGGTGACGGTTGACATCTATCCAGTGCAGTAGAGGATGCTGGGTAACGGCGCCCTGTTCGATGGCAGCCACCCAGAAGTGTGTTTGTCGTTCTCTCTGCTGGTCTCTGAAGCGGTGCACTAACACGCATGACACAGTCAGCACCAACACACACACCATCAGGGCCGAGAAGTAGCCGATGTACCACACATACCCACCTGGAGGGAGAGGAGAGAGTTTTAAGGATCAGGGTATTTGATCATTGATAGATATCTCAAAAGATTGGCTGTATACATACTCTATACAACCAATGTTAAACTCACAGAATTGCCTTTTTGGTTGTTTATGGATGACATTCTTTCCTACCAAAACTGCATTTAAACTAACAGACATTCTTTCCAACCAAAACTGCATTTAAACTAACAGACATTCTTGCTTACCAAAACTGCATTTAAACTAACAGACATTTTTTCCAACCAAAACTGCATTTAAACTAACAGACATTCTTGCTTACCAAAACTGCATTTAAACTAACAGACATTCTTTCCTACCAAAACTGCATTTAAACTAACAGACATTTTTCTTTGTTATTGGTTGTATCAGTGGCCCATACTAGTTTTCAAAGGTTTTGGGTAACGTTAGTGGATAGTCACTAGAACACAATAAATCTCTGACTTTGTTGTCATTGTTTAGAAACATATAGTTGGTTTAGTTTGACTTTTCTACTTACTCTTATGAAGTGTCATTGGATGGAGCTTCTGTACAAGTTCCAGGTGGCTCTAGGATGCAGCTCTCTGTTTCTGCAGTGAGATTGCACCTATCAAGGATCCAAGGATGGTTTGGTTGCTAAGGGACACAAACATTCTCAGCACAGAATGTGCATGTTTTGAAATGTTTTGCATTCTGTTAGAACTCTTCTATTTCTGGGACTCTGATGTTCTGATTCTCTCATTAATAATCATGGTGAAATGGGTTAATGGGTTTATCAAAGGGAGTCATACATCTAGAAATCTGAGGCTGATGTTACTAGACTTGGTTGAGTATTGTGATCTATTGGATAACTTCACTGTTATCTTATTTGGGGATTTTCAGAAAGCTTTTGATTCAGTAAGTCACAGTTTCATCTTTGATTGTCTTTAGCATTTGAAGTTTGGTCATTTTTGATGCTATTAAAACTCTGTATAATGATGGCAATTGCTGTATCAAACTCAGTCATGGATCATCCTCAAGGTTGAACATTTACAAAGGAATTACGACAAGGTTGTCCAATCTCACCTTTTATATTTTTGTTAGTATCTCAAATCTTATGCTCATTAGTTCATCAAAGTCAATTTGAAGGCATGACATCTCACTTTTTTTGGGGAAAAATGTGTCACAAACTAGATTAGCATTGGATATTGTGAAGCAGTACTCCATAATCTCGGGTTTGGTATTAAATCTTTCCAAATGTGAGATGAATGTTCTGAAGGGAGCTGTCTATCCAGCAGATTGTAACATCTCTGAAAAAGATACTGTAACCTACCTCGGTGGAAAGATCACCAAAATCTTAAGGTGATCCTATTTCTCAGGACCAGATGCTAGAATATGCATATAATTGACAGTTTAGGATAGAAAACACTCTAAAGTTTCCAAAATCCTTATCAACAGCGCAATACATCAAACTCAACAAATGTATCGATAAGGGGATTTGCTGTTTAGGTTGGCGCAATGTGTTCTTGTTACGACAAAACATGTATTATTATATACTGTTAATGTTTTTCCTCATAGTCCTGGACTATCGGACCACAATTTTATTACGTTTGCAATCGCAACAAATAATCTGCTCAGACCCCAACCAAGGAGCATCAAAAGTTGTGCTATAAATTTTCAGACAACCCAAAGATTCCTTGTTGCCCTTCCAGACTCCCTCTGCCAACCCAAAGACGTCAGAGGACAAAAATCTGTTAACCACCTAACTGAGGAACTCAATTTAACCATGCGTAATACCCTAGATGCAGTTGCACCCCTAAAAACTAAAAACATTTGTCATAAGAAACTAGCTCCCTGGTTTACAGAAAATACCCGAGCTCTGAAGCAAGCTTCCAGAAAATTGGAACGGAAATGGCGCCACACCAAACTGGAAGTCTTCCGACTAGCTTGGAAAGACAGTTCTGTGCAGTATCAAAGAGATCTCACTGCTGCTCGATCATCTTATTTTTCCAACTTAACTGAAGAAAATAAGAACCATCCAAAATGTATTTTTGATACTGTCGCAAAGCTAACTAAAAAGCAGCATTCCCCAAGAGAGGTTGGCTTTCACTTTAGCAGTAAGAAATTCATGAACTTCTTTGAGGAAAAGATCATGATCATTGGAAAGCAAATTACGGACTCCTCTTTAAATCTGCGTATTCCTTCAAAGCTCAGTTGTCCTTAGTCTGGACAACTCTGCCAGGACCTAGGATCAAGAGAGACACTCAAGTGTTTTAGTACAATATCTCTTGACACAATGATGAAAATAATCATGGCCTCTAAACCTTCAAACTGCATACTATTCCGACTAAACTACTGAAAGAGCTGATTCCTGTGCTTGGCCCTCCTATGTTGAACATAATAAACGTCTCTCTATCCACCGGATGTGTACCAAACTCACTAAAAGTGGCAGTAATAAAGCCTCTCTTGAAAAAGCCAAACCTTGACCCAGAAAATAAATTAAAAGTATCGGCCTATATCGAATCTTCCATTCCTCTCAATTTTTTAGGAAAAAGCTGTTGCGCAGCAACTCACTGCCTTCCTGAAGACAAACAATGTATACGAAATGATTCAGTCTGTTTTTAGACCCCATCACAGCACTGAGACGGCACTTGTGAAGGTGGTAAATTACCTTTTAATGGTGTCAGACCGAGGCTCTTCCTCTGTCCTCGTGTTCCTAGATCTTAGTGCTGCTTTTGATACCATCGGTCACCACATTCTTTTGGAGAGATTGGAAACCCAAATTGGTCTACATGGACAAGTTCTGGCCAGGTTTAGATCTTGTCTGTCGGACAGATATCAGTTTGTCTCTGTGAATGGTTTGTCCTTTTACAAATCAACTGTAAATTTCGGTGTTCCTCAAGGTTCCATTTTAGGACCACTATTGTTTTCATTATATATTTTACCTCTTGGGGATGTCATTTGAAAACATAATGTTAACTTTCACTGCTATGCAGATGACACACAGCTCTACATTTCAATGAAACTTGGTGAAGCCAAGTTCTATCTTTCTGATTTGGTCCTGTCGTACATACTTACACGTACGCTACGGTCACAAGACGCAGGCCTCCTAATTGTCCCTAGAATTTCTAAGCAAACAGCTAGATGCAGGGCTTTCTCCTATAGAGCTCAATTTTTATGGAATGGTCTGCCCACCCATGTGAGAGATGCAGACTCGCTCTCAACCTTTAAGTCTTTACTGAAGACTCCTCTCTTCAGTGGGTCATATGATTGAGTGTACTCTGGCACAGGAGTGTGAAGGTGAACGGAAAGGCTCTGGAGCAACGAACCACACTTGCTGTCTCTGCCTGGCCAGTTCCCCTCTCTCCACTGGGATTCTCTGCCTCTAACCCTATTACAGGGGCTGAGTAACTGGCTTACTGGTGCTCTTCCATGCCATCCCTAGGAGGGGGGCGTCACTTGAGTGGGTTGAGTCACTGACGTGATCTTCCTGTCTGGGTTGGTGCCCCCCCCCCCCTTGGGTTGTGCCATGGCGGAGGTCTTTGTTAGCTATACTCGGCCTTGTCTCAGGATGGTAAGTCTCAGGATGGTAAGTGGTGTGGGGGCTGTGCTTTGGCAAAGTGGATGGGGTTGTATCCTGCCTGTTTGGCCCTGTCTGGGGGAATAATCGGATGGGGCCACAGTGTCTCCTGACCCCTCCTGTCTCAGCCTCCAGTATTTATGCTGCAGTAGTTTATGTATCGGGGGCTAGGGTCAGTCTGGAGTACTTCTCCTGTCTTATCCGGTGTCCTGTGTGAATTTATGTATGGTCTCTCAAATTCTCTCTCTCTGAGGACCTGTGCCCTCGTTCCATGCCTCAGGACTACCTGGCTTGATGACTCCTTGCTGTCCCAAGTCCACCTGGCCGTGATGCTGCTCCATTTTCAACTGTTCTGCCGGTGGCTGTGGAACCCTGACCTGTTCACCGGACATGCTACCTGTCCCAGACCTGCTGTTTTCAACTCTCTAGAGACAGCAGGAGCGGTAGAGATACTCTTAATGATCGGCTATGAAAAGCCAACTGACATTTACTCCTGAGGTGCTGACTTGTTGCACCCTCGATAACTACTCTGATTATTATTATTTCACTATACTGGTCATTTATGAACATATGAACATCTTGGCCATGTTCTGTTATAATCTCTATCTGGCACAGCCTGAAGAGGACTGGCCACCCCTCATAGCTTGGTTCCTCATAGCACTTTGAGATATCAGCTGATGTAAGAAGGGCTATATAAATACATTTGATTTGATCTGAATGGAAATGAGTCCAGAGAATGATGTATAAATTGAGCATTTGTAATCCTTTTATTTCAACTTTTCCACTCTTTTGAGACCTCGAAGATCAATTTCCTAACAAAAGCCTGTTGTATAAGCGAAGTACATTTCAATGGTTTTACAAAAACTTCAACATAAATGAAACAACCACAGTAACTGATGCAGTCTGGTAAATCTATGGAATTTCTGTTCTTCATGACCATTTCCTTATAGGTACTATAATTGATTGTGCTCTGCTTTTGTGCACTTGTACCCTGAAGAGATGTTTTCAGAGACATTGGTTCAGTCTGTCATGGTAACAAGGTTTTGTGTTTTGTCATTTGCAACTGTTTATATTAGTAGTTGCATCCTGTACATTTTATTTGTTTATTCAACATTTATTTTGACTGGGAATTAATACTGAGACTAGGATCTCTTTTATAGAAGAGCCCTGCATAAATCCATCAAACATATACAACATATATTAAGAAAAACAGACACATTTATCAACATAGAGGTCTCTGATCACTACTCTGAACTGACCGAGGGGGACTGAACATCTCATTTCAGACAACTCTGTAAATTGTTCCAAAAATAATCCCCCCCATGCAACATTATTATTATTATATATATTATTATTATTATTATTATTATATTATTATTATTATTATTATTATATTATTACAATGAAGATATAATCTGTTCCTTTCCACAGACCCAACTGGAGAACTCAAAACCGCTGAAGAGGTACAGCATATCCGATGAATGTGTTGATACTTCAAACTGGAAAAATCAACTAACTATATATACTGTATTTATGTTTGCTTTTTCAGATTGTTGAACTCTACACTAGTGGGTGCTGTGTATTAATATACAGTGTTATCTGAAATTATTCACAACTATTGACACCCTTAATAAAGATGAGCAATAATTGTCATGCATAGGTGTAATAGGTGGCAGGGAAGTCAGGCGCAGGAGAGTCAAATGGAGTGTAAATATGGAGTCTTTTAATAAAGTTCCACGAGTATGCTCCATAACAATAAATGTACAAACAAACAAAACATGGGTACGAAGACCCGACGCGCACCTATACAAACAATAACACTACACTGACAACAAATCAATCTCTGACAAAGACATGAAGGGAAACAGAGGGTTAAATACACAACAGGTAATGAATGGGATTGAAAACAGGTGTGTGGGAAGACAAGACAAAACCAATGGAAAATGAAAAAAGGATCAATGATGGCTCGAAGACCGGTGACGTCGAACGCCGAGCACCGCCCGAACAAGGAGAGGCAACGACTTTGGCAGAAGTCGTGACAATAATACTGATCTATATTGTTTGTTCAAATTCATGAGGGAAATTATATATATTTTTTATACTAATATAATTGCTTCAGATAAAAAGATATGTTGTTTCACAGGTAATACATTTTTTTCTCAAAAAATATGGTCAAAATGATTGACAACCCTAAATATTCTTATAAATACAATAGTCAAACGTTTATTTGATCCCATATTCCTTGCACACAATGACTTCATTCAACTTGCGACTACAAACGTTTTGAATGCATACACAGTTCGTTTTGGTGGTTTCAGATAATTTTGTGCCCAATATAAATGCATGGTAAATGTATTGTGTCATTTTGAAGGCACTTTTATTGTAAATACGTATATAATGGTTCTAAATACTACATTAATTTTGGATGCTACTATGATTACTGATAATCCAGAATAAATCCAGAATAATCATGCGTGATAAAGTTAGAGGGTGAAAGATCCTAACCTCTTGTTATTGGAAAGGGCGAGAGGTTAGCATGTTGTTACTTTACAATAGTGCATCTAAATGTTTTAAGGGGGGGGGGGTGAGAAGGATTACTTTATCCTACCCTAGGTATTCCTTAAAGAGGTGGGGTTTCAGGTGTCTCCGGAAGGTGGTGATTGACTCCGCTGTCCTGGCGTCGTGAGGGAGTTTGTTCCACCATTGGGGGGCCAGAGCAGCGAACAGTTTTGACTGGGCTGAGCGGGAACTGTACTTCCTCAGTGGTAGGGAGGCGAGCAGGCCAGAGGTGGATGAACGCAGTGCCCTTGTTTGGGTGTAGGGCCTGATCAGAGCCTGGAGGTACTGAGGTGCCGTTCCCCTCACAGCTCCGTAGGCAAGCACCATGGTCTTGTAGCGGATGCGAGCTTCAACTGGAAGCCAGTGGAGAGAGCGGAGGAGCGGGGTGACGTGAGAGAACTTGGGAAGGTTGAACACCAGACGGGCTGCGGCGTTCTGGATGAGTTGTAGGGGTTTAATGGCACAGGCAGGGAGCCCAGCCAACAGCGAGTTGCAGTAATCCAGACGGGAGATGACAAGTGCCTGGATTAGGACCTGCGCCACTTCCTGTGTGAGGCAGGGTCGTACTCTGCGGATGTTGTAGAGCATGAACCTACAGGAACGGGCCACCGCCTTGATGTTAGTTGAGAACGACAGGGCGTTGTCCAGGATCACGCCAAGGTTCTTAGCGCTCTGGGAGGAGGACACAATGGAGTTGTCAACCGTGATGGCGAGATCATGGAACGGGCAGTCCTTCCCCGGGAGGAAGAGCAGCTCCGTCTTGCCGAGGTTCAGCTTGAGGTGGTGATCCGTCATCCACACTGATATATCTGCCAGACATGCAGAGATGCGATTCGCCACCTGGTCATCAGAAGGGGAAAGGAGAAGATTAATTGTGTGTCGTCTGCATAGCAATGATAGGAGAGACCATGTGAGGTTATGACAGAGCCAAGTGACTTGGTGTATAGCGAGAATAGGAGAGGGCCTAGAACAGAGCCCTGGGGGACACCAGTGGTGAGAGCGCGTGGTGAGGAGACAGATTCTCGCCACGCCACCTGGTAGGAGCGACCTGTCAGGTAGGACGCAATCCAAGCGTGGGCCGCGCCGGAGATGCCCAACTCGGAGAGGGTGGAGAGGAGGATCTGATGGTTCACAGTATCGAAGGCAGCCGATAGGTCTAGAAGGATGAGAGCAGAGGAGAGAGAGTTAGCTTTAGCAGTGCGGAGCGCCTCCGTGATACAGAGAAGAGCAGTCTCAGTTGAATGACTAGTCTTGAAACCTGACTGATTTGGATCAAGAAGGTCATTCTGAGAGAGATAGAGGGAGAGCTGGCCAAGGACGGCACGTTCAAGAGTTTTGGAGATAAAAGAAAGAAGGGATACTGGTCTGTAGTTATTGACATCGGAGGGATCGAGTGTAGGTTTTTTCAGAAGGGGTGCAACTCTCGCTCTCTTGAAGACGGAAGGGACGTAGCCAGCGGTCAGGGATGACTTGATGAGCGAGGTGAGGTAAGGGAGAAGGTCTCCGGAAATGGTCTGGAGAAGAGAGGAGGGGATAGGGTCGAGCGGGCAGGTTGTTGGGCGGCCGGCCGTCACAAGACGCGAGATTTCATCTGGAGAGAGGGGAGAAAGAGGTCAGAGCACAGGGTAGGGCAGTGTGAGCAGAACCAGCGGTGTCGTTTGACTTAGCAAACGAGGATCGGATGTCATCGACCTTCTTTTCAAAATGGTTGACGAAGTCATCTGCAGAGAGGAGGAGGGGGGAGGGGGAGGAGGATTCAGGAGGGAGGAGAAGGTGGCAAAGAGCTTCCTAGGGTTAGAGGCAGATGCTTGGAATTTAGAGTGGTAGAAAGTGGCTTTAGCAGCAGAGACAGAGGAGGAAAATGTAGAGAGGAGGGAGTGAAAGGATGCCAGGTCCGCAGGGAGGCGAGTTTTCATCCATTTCCGCTCGGCTGCCCGGAGCCCTGTTCTGTGAGCTCGCAATGAGTCGTCGAGCCACGGAGCGGGAGGGGAGGACCGAGCCGGCCTGGAGGATAGGGGACATAGAGAGTCAAAGGATGCAGAAAGGGAGGAGAGGAGGGTTGAGGAGGCAGAATCAGGAGATAGGTTGGAGAAGGTTTGAGCAGACCTGGCCAAGATAAAGCAAAGTAGTTTGACACTTACAACAACACAGAGTTACACATGGAAAAAACAAACATACAGTCAATAATACAGTAGAAAAAGTCTATATACAGTGTGTGCAAATGAGGTAAGGTAAGGGAGGGAAGGAAGGCAATAAATAGGTTGTAGTGGTGAAGTAAGTAGAATATAGCAAATTAAACACTGGAGTGATAGATGGGCCAGACGTTGAGCTAAATGATTGATTCTTATTATATTATTATTTATGCCCCTATAAGAGCTCTTTGTCACTTCTCACGAGCCGGGTTGTTACAAAAACTCACACTCAAAAACTCACACAAACGTATCGTATAGTGTGGGTGAGGCAGGCTTAGAATGATCCCATAAAACATCATTTGAGAGTGCGCTGACCCTGGTGCTAGAGGGGGTATGCAGCTGGAGGTTGAATGTTTGAAGGGGTACGGGACTATAAAAAGTTTGGGAAACACTGATGTAGAGGAAGATAATGAGTCAGATGACCAAAAAACAGATGCAATCTAAGGTTGAACAATAACGTGTTACATCTCACAGGTTCATTCAGGCAAAACATTTTTTTTTAAATTAACCTTAAGGCAGCTCCACTCAGTAATGAGCCATTGACATATGACCCCGGCCATACAATTAAATGTCAACTAGACACAGGATCAAAAGTGAATGCCATAAGCTATGGAGACCTACTGTACAGCGAGTCATGCAAGACGACAATCCACTTCTCCAACCCAGCAAAGCTACACTCAAGCTATATGACGTCACACTGATAAAGCCAACAGGAGAATGCAATCTCAAATGAGACCACGATGGAAAAATGTTTCATATAAAATGTCAGGTCATGGAGACATCCCAGCTTCCTCTGCTGTCACCTGACACGTGTGAACAGCTCAGCCTACTACAGCCTCTAATTTGGAATATTTTTTTGGCGTTGTCATGACCGCAGTTTCCGGTGGATTTCTCAACCAAACGTGAAGAACAAACGGAGGTATTTCGGCTATAAAAATAATCTTTATGGAACAAGGTCCAAACGCCAACAGGTGACTCATAAACGGCAAATCCAGCCAATCTCTATTGTCTCTTTCTCTATGGTTCATAGATCCTCCCAGTCCCCCCTGGTTTTTCTTGACCCTTATCTGTGGGTCGGCTCCACCGACAAGGGTTCCCCATTGCTTCTGGGACTTGTAGTTTTGGCAGTCGGCCATTTTGTGATCTGTAGTTCTGATCGGGGTGGCCATTTTAGTAATCGGGCAGAGCCAGTTTATTATTTCTGCTCTCACATATCTGCCATTTATCACTCGACCCCCTTCTTTGCCATTAATATTAAAGTTGATGCTTATTGAAAGTACTTTAAATAAGAACACAGTTATATTTTTTTGTTAACAGTGTAATGTTTTCATTGGCAAGGGCCTAACCCCAGTTCTCCTGTTTATGAGGAGTTATCTTAATTTGTTGTGTGAAGGAAGACGTTATGAGATGTTGCCAAGCCAATAGACGGCGCCGCTGATATGTGTATCTGAGTGTGATACTATATGGTACGAGTGAGCCAAGTTCGGCATTACTTACTATACACTGAATGGAGATGTATGCATGCTACACAGTGAGGGTAATCAACATTACCTCCCTCTTGTATAGAAGATTTTTGAACCTCACTTTCTCACCTGTGTTCATAAAGGGCCTGATTGGGCCTGATTGGGATTTCTTACGCACTTCTCAGTAGTTTGTATTGAGACTTACCTTATGAAGGCACATAACAGGCTTTGCAGGCGTGGTTCCATTTTGCATGATGAATAAATGCAATTCAACTGCTGAAAACCCTCCCACTTGGTGCCCAACAGATTTTCTCGTGGAGTTTTCATTCAGCAGGGATTTCAGTACATTTATTATAAGCCATCCCTTTAAATACGGTGTACACTTTAATTTGAATTTTGTCAATACACACAACATTTTTGGGGGAGAATGGGTTCAGAAAATAGGGATCAATGAAAGAATGCCATCTATGCATATTCGTCTCCGTAGAAACTCTGGTTTTGTTGATTATTTAGGGTCATTTTAGGGTCAGGATAGTATGTATGATTCATGAAATAAAACTGGTTTTGAGATCATTTACGCAATAAATATATTGATGAATAAAAAATACAGTGGTTTGATTCATCCTGAAAGTTATCATATTCAAATTCAATCCATATAATATTGGAAGGATGATAAAACATGTAAATAGGGGTTGAACAATAGTCCTATAAATCTACCATAATTCCCACCAATCATGGAACTGTATGGCAACCTTCCAGCCGTTGTGAACCGTTAGCCAGGTGCCAGGTTTTTTTTTTTTTTTACCTTTATTTAACCAGGCAAGTCAGTTAAGAACATATTCTTATTTTCAATGACGGCCTGGGAACAGTGGGTTAACTGCCTGTTCAGGGGCAGAACGACAGATTTGTACCTTGTCAGCTCGGGGGCTTGAACTCGCAACCTTCCGGTTACTAGTCCAACGATCTAACCACTAGGCTACGCTGCCATAACCTGCTATGTGGTGGTCTGAGTTCCATAATGATTCAAAATGGGCTACATATCCTAAATTACTACACAACGTTAGCCTAATATAATCCACTAATGCTAGTGACCCTCAGGAACAACGACAAGGACATGACAGAGGAAAGAAAGGTTAAAGGAATGATGCTAAATGATGCTAAATGTAAGGTACAAATTGAAGACCTCTCCATCCCGGTTGACAACTCCAGTGTCGCCCTCCCAGAGTGCAAAGAACCTTGGCGTGACCCTGGACAACACCCTGTCGTTCTCTGTAAAACATCAAAGCAGTGACTCCCTCCTGCAGGTTCGTGCTCTACAACATCCGTAGAGTACAACCCCACCTCACACAGGAAGCGGCGCAGGTCCTAATCCAGGCACCTGTCATCTCCCATCTGCACTACTGCAGGTTCGTGCTCTACAACATCCGTAGAGTACAACCCCACCTCACACAGGAAGCGGCGCAGGTCCTAATCCAGGCACCTGTCATCTCCCATCTGCACTACTGCAGGTTCTGGGCTCTACAACATCCGTAGAGTACAACCCCCTCACACAGGAAGCGGCGTTTTCCAGGCACCTGTCATCTCCCATCTGCACTACTGCAGGTTGCCTACAACATCCTCAACCCCCCTCACACTCGGCGCAGGTCCTAATCCAGGCACCTGTCATCTCCCATCTGCACTACTGCAGGTTCGTGCTCTACAACATCCGTAGAGTACAACCCCACCTCACACAGACCAGGTCCCTAATCCAGGCACCTGTCATCTCCCATCTGCACTACTGCAGGTTCGTGCTCTACAACATCCATGGAGTACAACCCCACCTCACACAGGAAGCGGCGTAAAACCTGTCATCTTCATCTGCACTACTGCAGGTTCGTGGCTGTCCCAACATCCGTAGAGTATCTTACCTCACACAGGAACTGTAAGTCACTCTTGATCCAGGCACCTGTCATCTTCCATCTGCACAAATGTCTACAAATGTAGAGTAAAGTGACCGTTATAAATGTATGGAGTATTACTGAGGGTGGCTCCTGATAGTGGCCAATGTCATTTAACATGACAAAAATTGCAAAACAAAAACGTGAAGAAAGCCTGGGCTATAATTAACACATTCTAAAGCATATACATGGACTCCGCAGGTTCAGCCTGTCATCTCCCATCTGCACTAACGCAAGCCTATGGCTTGCTGTCAATTCAAATCCTGGGTTTTCAACTTTCTCAAGTTCTCTCACAATTCAAATTCCACGTGTCCACTGGCTTCCAGCCCTTCCACTACAAGACCTTCTCTGACTCTAAAAACAAATATATCTTCATTTCTCTGCCAGACATGTCCGAGGATACCAGCTGGTTCTCTGAACTAAGTCACCTCTAAGAGCTGTCTGTTCTCAAATGTAAATCTAAGTAAAGTGACCGTTATAAATGTATGTGAGTATTACTGAGGGTGGCTCCTGCTAGTGGCCAATTTTTAACATGACAAAAATTGCAAAACAAAAACGTGAAGAAAGCCTGGGCTATAATTAACACGTTCTAAAGCATATACATGGACTCCGCAGGTTCAGCCCAACAGAAGCCTATAGCTTTGCTGTCAATTTCATCCATGTAAATTACGAGGGCACACAATTCAAATTCCACGTGTTAAGAGAGCCCTTGTAAAGCCTCTGCAAAAACAATATATCTAACACACTCAGACAGTCCGAGGATACCAGCTGGTTCTCTACTACTCACCTCTAGCTGGTTCTCTACTACACACCTCTCGCTGGTTCTCTACTACTCACCTCTAGCTGGTTCTCTACTACACATGTCTAGCTGGTTCTCTACTACTCACCTCTAGCTGGTTCTCTACTACTCACCTCTAGCTGGTTCTCTACTACTCACCTCTAGCTGTTTCTCTACTACACACGTCTAGCTGGTTCTCTACTACTCACGTCTCGCTGGTTCTCTACTACTCACCTCTAGCTGGTTCTCTACTACACACGTCTAGCTGGTTCTCTACTACACACGTCTAGTTGGTTCTCTACTACACACATCTAGCTGGTTCTCTACTACACACCTCTAGCTGGTTCTCTACTACACACCTCTAGCTGGTTCTCTACTACACACCTCTAGCTGGTTCTCTACTACACACCTCCAGCTGGTTCTCTACTACACACCTCTAGCTGGTTCTCTACTACACACCTCTAGCTGGTTCTCTACTACACACCTCTAGCTGGTTCTCTACTACACACCTCTAAGCTGGTTCTCTACTACACACCTCTAGCTGGTTCTCTACTACACACCTCTAGCTGGTTCTCTACTACACACCTCTAGCTGGTTCTCTACTACACACCTCTAGCTGGTTCTCTACTACACACCTCTAGCTGTTTCTCTACTACACACCTCTAGCTGGTTCTCATTCTAGTCAACTCAGAAATGCAATATACAACACGAATTTAAAAACAACACAATATATAAATTAAAAGGGCCATTTAAATTCCATGTCCAGTTCCTCAATTTACAATTCCTGGTTGGTCATAATGGCCAGTCAAGCTTAGATCATGGATCAAGACTCAATTCAATCCGTATTGCGAAAGATACACATTGAAATTTAAAGGCAATGTTCCTGCATTCACAAAGACTGCATTCACTATAAACGCTGCATATGTCGGCTCAAACAAAAATTACCTTTACATTTGAATGCAGACCTTCCGTGATACTTCTGCAATATGGATTGAATCCAGCCCTTAATTGGGACCTGATACATGGTTTTGTCTGTCCGAAAGGTGCGGGAACCACCATTCAACTGGAGAACCAACAAAATCCAGCCTCTCAGCTGTGGTTGTAATTCTCCCTGGTGTTCGGCATCGCGTTGGGACCTTCCAGTTCGATGACCTGCTCCTTGGTGTCATTACAGTCTCTGCCTCTTGCGGAGCTCCAGGATCTGGGGTATGTGGGCTCCAAGACGGGGGACCCCTTGGCGCCTCTTGACCCCAGCGGGGCTGCCCACGTCGAACTGCGCTCCTCGGAAGAGCTGGGCCTGACGTTGACACAGCCCCAAGCGGCTCAGCAGAATCAGGACGTCCCCGTGGAAGGCTCGTGTCAGGATACCGTACAAGAAGGGGTTGGCACATGAGTTCAACGGGTAAAATAGCACCAGCAGCACCTGGAAGAGATGGAGGGATAATAAGATGAGTCAATAAATGAGGATGATGATGAGCAGATTTATTAAGTTGATAATGAAGATGAGGATGAATGATGAGATGATGATGATAATGAGATAATGGATAGATGATGATGATGGATGACGTTGATCAGAGGATGATGGTAAAGAGAGAATGGATGATGATGAGAGGATGGATGGATGGATGGATGATGATGAGAGGATGGATGATGATGATAGGATGAATAAATGGATAAAAAGAGGAGTGATGTGGAGGACCTTGGAGTCGGTGACGGTGATGAGTGGGTGGTGCAGCACAGCAGACAGGCCATAGAAGGAGATGGGTGCCAGACACAGGAAATTGGTGAAGATAAGCACGGCCATGCGTTTGGCCATGCTGGCGTCCCCTCGGCTCGACGGGTGCTGTGGGTTGTGCACCATGCAGTAGATGTGTATGTAGCACACGCTCACCAACACGAATGCGAGCACGTTCAGCATTAGCAGGGTGACCACGTAGACCATGGCCGCGGTTGAATCTGTGTCCATGGGCAAGCAGATGCTAACCCTCTGGTAGCTGCTAATGCCAGCTAGCGGTAGCACGGCTAACACCAGGCAGAGCAGCCATCCGGCTAGCATTAGCACAACTATGTGGCGTAGTCGCACTTTCCTCTCGGGCCTCATGGCGAAGGTGATGGCGTGCCAGCGCTGGAGAGTAATGGCGGTCAGCGTGTAGACCGACAGCTCGCTGGCGAACACTGTGAGCACCCCAGCCAGTTGGCATCCGGCACCAGTCTGCCAGTCAATGGCGTAGTGGTGGTACTGGGAGCGCGTGTAGAGGTCCACAGACGCGATGAGCAAGAGGTACACACCCATGAAGAGATCTGCCATGGCCAGGTTGCACAGGAGGAAGCGGGTGATGGTCAGTTTGTAGTGGCTGGTCAGCAAAATGAACAGGAACAAGAGGTTAGCCAGAACGGCTAGCAAGCTAACCAGCCAAACAGACACCCGCAGGAAGCCCAGGCTCATCACGTCCTCACAGGGGTTGAAGGCATCGGGCAGAGGGGTGCAGGGGACCCCCTGGTCCTCCCTGTCGTCATCGCACAGGGTATAGTCAAACCCTTCGTCTGGGCCCTCCGTAGGGAACACTATGTAGAAGCACTCACCGGAGGGGGGACAGCTGTAGTTATCGTAGTAGTACTGGTAGTCATAGGGGCTGCTGCTGGTGGGATGGAGGTGTTGGGGGTCTCGGGGGGAGGGGCTGCTTCCGGTGGGATGATGGTGCTGGGGGTCTCGGGGGGAGGGGCTGCTTCTGGTGGGATGATGGTGCTGGGGGTCTCGGGGGGAGAGGTTGCTGCTGGTGGGATGGAGGTGTTGGGGGTCTCGGGGGGAGGGGCTGCTTCTGGTGGGATGATGGTGCTGGGGGTCTCGGGGGGAGAGGTTGCTGCTGGTGGGATGGAGGTGTTGGGGGACTCGGGGGGAGGGGTTGCTGCTGGTGGGATGGTGCTGGGGGTCTCGGGGGAGAGGTTGCTGCTGGTGGGATGCAGGTGTTGAGGGTCTCGGGGGGAAGGGTTGCTGCTGGTGGGATGAGCGTGTTTGGGGTGCTGACCATCGTAGGCCTCAGAGGGGGTTCCAGAGGGCCTAGTTGATTGTTGTCGTCTTGTAGAGCTGGTCAGGTTGCAAATGACGGACTCCACGTGTCTAGAAGATTAAATATCTACATGAGCATGGTCCAATACAAAGAGGGAAATAAGTATAGAATTGTTCCACCTCAAAAAGCACAAGAAGGAAGTTTCCAACACCCATCATCTCAGATTGTTCTGAAATTGTTTCTGTGGTTAGAAACAGATAAGATTAACATTCCTGAAACCTTATTTTGTTGAAAGATTATTTGAAGTCTGAGAAATTAAGCGTATTCAATACGGTACCCAACATCGGATTTGGACCAATTTGTACCTTTTGTCCACTAGATGCCACTGCTCTTGCTTTTACTACCACACTCTTTCATCCATTTCTCTGGTCTCTTGTGTTTATTAAATGGATCACACATGTTTTTCCAACTTTGGGAAGATAACCAATGTCTTTTGCTCATGATGAAGACAAATTGTGTGCTCTTTCTCAGAAGTGGCGCCGCCATGAAAGCAACTCAGTTTGTACATCTCTTAGCAACCAAAGGCTTTAACAACTCCTCTTGATTAGTCCAACAATGACAGCTCTCTGAGAGGGCTTTTCCTATGGTGCAATTATCACATGAGGACTTTTGCTACAAGCCCAAAAATGTGATGGCTAGTAACTAAAATGTTGTGAGAACCCTACTAAATTAATACAATTACACAGCAGTCTCTAAATGTTGTTTTATTAGTGACGTTTAACCTTAAACCCAACCTGATACCATTATCAGCAGCAACACACTATACAGCATTTAGGGCTTTAACCATTGAAGACCCTCAGAGACCATAAGATTTGTGGTGGAAAATTACAAAACTACATAAAGAATTGTCTCCTGTTAAACAGTACCAGTCAAAAGTTTGGACACACCTACTCATTCAAGAGTTTCTTAATTTGTACTATTTTCTACACTATATAATTATAGTGAAGACATCCACACAATGAAATAAGGCATATGGAATCATGTAGTAACCAAAAAAGTGTTCAACAAATCAGAATATATTTGAGATTCTTCAAGGTAGCCACCCTTTGCCTTGATGACAGCTTTGCACACTCTTCTCTCAACACGAGAGCCACCAAATCTGTCAGGAAATGAGCTGGCAACCAAAGGGATCATGGTATCAAATCCTAGCTGTCAGTGCTTACTGTTGTTCCCTTGAGCAAGGCACTTAACCCCCCACAACAAAGCTGCCTGAGTGCCCAGTGGGGCAGCTCCCTGCACCTCTCCAAAAACCAGTGTACATTTGATGTTGGAAGTTTACATACACTTAGATTGGAGTCAGTAAAACTCCTTTTTCAACTGCTCCTCAAATTTCTTGTTAATAAACCAGTTTTAGCAAATTGGTTAGGACATCTAATTTGTGCATGACACATTTAATTTTTCCAACAATTGTTTACAGACAGACTTTATCACTTATAATTCACTGTATCACAATTCCAGTGCGTCATAAGTGTACATACACTAAGGTGACTGTGCCTCTAAACAGTTTGGAAAAATCAAGAAAATGAAATCATGTACCTGTGTACCTGTGGACGTATTACCTTCAAACTCAGTGGCTCTTCGCTTGACATCATGGGAAAATCAAAAGAAATCAGCCAAGACCTCAGAAAGTCTGGTTCATTCTTGGGAGCAATTTCCAAACACCTGAAGGTACCACGTTCATCTGTACAAACAATAGTATGAACGTATAAACACCATGGGACCACACAGACGTCATACCGCTCTGGAAGGAGACGCGTTCTGTCTCTGAGAGATGAACATACTTTGGTGCAAAAAGTGCAAATCAATCCCAGAACAGCAGCAAAGAACCTTGTGAAGATGCTGGAGGAAACAGGTACAAAAGTATCTATATCCACAGTAAAACGAGTCCTATATCGACATAACCTGAATGGCCGCTCAGCAAGGAAGAAGCCACTGATCCAAAACCGCAATAAAGAAGCCAGACTACGGTTTGAAACTGCACATGGGGACAAAGATCGTCCTTATTGCAGAAATGTCCTCTGGTCTGATGAAAAAGAAATAGAACTGTTTGGCCATAAAGATCATCGTTATGTTTGGAAGAAAAAGGTAGGGGCTTGCATGCCGAAGAACACCATCCAAACCGTGAAGCCCAGGGGTGGCAGCATCATGTTGTGGGGGTGCTTTGCTGCAGGAGGGACTGATGCACTTCACAAAATAGATGTCTTCATGAGGACAGAAAATTATGTGGATATATTGAAGCAACATCTCAAGACATCAGTCAGGAAGTTGAAGCTTGGTCACAAATTACTCTTCCAAATGGACAATGACCCCAAGCATACTTCCAAAGTTGTGGCAAAATGGCTTAAGGGCAACAATGTCAAGGTATTGGAGTGGCCGTCACAAAGCCCTGACCTCAATCCTATTGAAGATTTGTGGGCAGACCTGAAAAAGCATGTGCGAGCAAGGAGGCCTAAAAACCTGACTCAGTTACACCAGCTCTGTCAGGAGGAATGGGCCAAAATTCACCCAACTTATTGTGGGAAGCTTGTGGAAGGCTACCCCAAACGTTTGAACCAAGTTAAAACAATTTAAAGACAATGCTATCAAATACTAATTGAGTGTATGTAAACTTCTAACCCACTGGGAATGTGATGAAAGAAATAAAAGCTGAAATTAATCATTCCCCCTCTCACACTTTATTATTCTAAGACAGGAATTTTTCACTAAATTCTGAAACATTTAAAAACAGTTAAAAAGTGGTGATCCTTCAACTGTATAACCTAGAGATTTGATGAAGACATGGATCTAAATGATTAATAAGGTTTTACTAAGACTAAATGTCAGGAATTGTGAAACATTTAAAAACAGTTATCTGACTAAATTACCGTCAAACAAATACCAAAACAAAACCAATACTCACAGGTGGGGACAAAGTTACATGTAGTAGTGAAAACCAAACAAGAGATCTACAGACAGATGGCATTGACAGAGAGATCTACAGACAGATGGCATTGACAGAGAGATCTACAGACAGATGGCATTGACAGAGAGATCTACAGACAGATGGCATTGAGAGAGATCTACAGACAGATGGCATTGACAAGAGATCTACAGACAGATGGTATTGGGAGAGATCTACAGACAGATGGCATTGACAGAGAGATCAACAGACAGATGGCATTGACAGAGATATCTACAGACAGATGGCATTGACAGAGAGATCTACAGACAGATGGCATTGACAGAGAGATCTACAGACAGATGGCATTGAGAGAGATCTACAGACAGATGGCATTGACAAGAGATCTACAGACAGATGGTATTGGGAGAGATCTACAGACAGATGGCATTGACAGAGAGATCTACAGACAGATGGCATTGACAGAGATATCTACAGACAGATGGTATTGAGAGAGATCTACAGACAGATGGCATTGACAAGAGATCTACAGACAGATGGCATTGACAGAGAGATCTACAGACAGATGGTATTGAGAGAGATCTACAGACAGATGGCATTGACAGAGAGATCAACAGACAGATGGCATTGACAGAGAGATCTACAGACAGATGGCATTGACAGAGAGATCTACAGACAGATGGTATTGAGAGAGATCTACAGACAGATGGCATTGACAAGAGATCTACAGACAGATGGCATTGACAGAGAGATCTACAGACAGATGGTATTGAGAGAGATCTACAGACAGATGGCATTGACAGAGAGATCTACAGACAGATGGTATTGAGAGAGATCTACAGACAGATGGCATTGACAGAGAGATCTACAGACAGATGGTATTGAGAGAGATCTACAGACAGATGGCATTGACAGAGAGATCAACAGACAGATGGCATTGACAGAGAGATTGAGCTCTAGAGCAAACAACAGACAGGTTTTTTTAAAACCAAGGGTAATGGAAACAGGGGGAGGTGTGTCTTCTGATTAGCGACTGATTTACGACTGATTGGGGAATGATGATTGCCACCTGTGAGGAGGGGATAATGAGAGAAAAGAAATACACACACACACACACACAGGATACACACATAGAATACCTGTATCCGTAACAACGCATTGTATGACTGTATAAATGCTTATGGGATTATTTTCCGTCCAGGTATTTATTACATTTAGAAAAAACTGCAGTTAAATTCTAAAGAAAATATTATCTGCTTTTATTACAAGGCGCCAGATCTGGATTTGAGTCAATGGATGTTGATTTAATTTGTTTGACTGCAAATCTATTTCTTTTGCGCATGTGAGAATCTCTGCAGATAAACGCTTGGACCTTTAATTAATTAAAACATCTTGAAACTAGGGGGCAGTATTTAGATTTTTGGATGAAAAACATACCCAAAATGAAACTGCCTATTTCTCATGCCCAGAATCTAGAACATGCATATAATTGTCAGATTAGGATAGAAAACACTCTAAAGTTTCCAAAACGGTCAAATTATTGTCTGTGAGTATAACAGAACTGATATTGCAGGCGAAAACCTGAGGAAAATCAAACCAGGAAGTGGCTTCTATTTTGAAAGCTCCATGTTCCATAGCCTGCCTTCGCTCCATTTAAAGGGATATCAACCAGATTCCTTCCAGATTCCTATGTCTAAAGCTGTGAACAGTCTTTAGACATAGTTTCAGGCTTTTAGTTTGAAAAATGAGCGAGAAAGAACCCATCCCGTCAGTGGATGGCTGGGTGCCAGCAGAGTTTTTCATGCGCAACAGCCATTTTCTTTCTCTCGCCTATGGAAGAAGTTACATTCCGGTTGACATATTATCGATGATATATTGTAAAAACAACCTGAGGATTGATTATAAAAAAACATTTGCCATCTTTCTAAGCACTTTACAGTTACTATTTGGAATTTTCGTCAGCGATGTCGTGACCGCTTGTTACAGGAATTATATTCCTCTATGTTTTAATAACCAATTAAAATGAAACTCTGTCAATTCATAAGAATTTGTAAGACTCTTATTTGTATAAAATGGACAGAGACCAGTCTTAAAAATCAACCAGCAGCGTTTATTCTCGAGAGTACTGCCCATGATACATTTTACCACAGGTTATAAACTGAAAATGACGTCATTAGTTTTCGTACTAGCCCGTCTCATCTCCGCTCCAGTACAATGGCTGTATGGTTCTCAAGCCTTCCCACATCGTCTCTCCCTACTAAGATAATTTACGATCAGAGCCAAGGTCTGCCTGTGTAGATAAGCATTCTAGCCAGTCTAGCGATAAGTTCATTCATTTCTACCAAGGAACAGACAGTCATTGTTCTAATTCTTGATTATATTTACACACATTATATTCAGTACTAGGATTAAAAAGAAAATTCATACATATGCAGTAACATAATAGTATTCTGTTTAGTCAGTCCTGATTGAAATGTATACATAATTAGTCTTATTGATAAAAAATTCCCTTAACACCACGCGAGCCTGTGGATTTCTGAACATAACGCGCCAAACAAATGGAGGTATTTTGGATATAAAAATAATCTTTATGGAACAAAAGGAGTGCAAACATTGGAAGATCATCAAAGGTAAGCAATTTAATTGATTGTTTTTCTGACTTTCGTGACCAATCTACTTGGCTGCTAGCTGTTTGTAATATTTTGTCTACTGAGAGAGATGTTCTTACATAAACGCTTGTTATGCTTTCGCTGAAAAGCTTTATTGAAATCTGACACGCCAGGTGGATTAACAACAAGCTAAACTGTGTTTTTCTATATTGCACTTGTGATTTCATGACAATTAAATATTTTTTGTAATTTAATTTGAATTTGGCGCTCTGCAATTCAGCGGAAGTTGATGACAATTATACCGCTAAAGGGATAGGTTCACCAAGAGGTTTTAAGGCTATTTGTCTGGGAATTGTGTCGTTACAATGTACCTGACGTTACAACTACAGACAATTGTAAATTGGGTTATTTGCGGGATTACTTCATAATTTCAATAACATTGGGTCTATGGTACTGACTACAATCTGGGTTAAAGATTTTAGTTCAACTATTGTTATGTTTTGCTTGGACAGATGCGGCCACCAGTGCTTGATTAAGATTTAAACTGAACGTTTTAAAAACTTGCTGAGTTCAAATTGAACGATTCATTTATTCAACATAAATAGCGAGGCGATTTCGATGTAATATATTGACACACTGACACTGACACTGACTCAACTCCAGCCACTTTAATAATGGGAATTGATGGGAAATTATCTAAATATATCACTAGCCACTTTAAACAATGCTACCTTATATAATGTTACTTACCCTACATTATTAATCTCATATGCATACGTATGTATATACTGTAATCTATATCATCGACTGCATCCTTATGTAATACATGTATCACTAGCCACTTTAACTATGCCACTTTGTTTACATACTCATCTCATATGTATATACTGTACTCGATACCATCTACTGTATCTTGCCTATGCTGCTCTGTACCATCACTCATTCATATATTCTTATGTACATATTCTTTATCCCCTTACACTGTGTATAAGACAGTAGTTTTGGAATTGTTAGTTAGATTACTTGTTGGTTATTACTGCATTGTCGGAACTAGAAGCACAAGCATTTCGCTACACTCGCATTAACATCTGCTAACCATGTGTATGTGACAAATAACATTTGGTTTGGTTTGATTTGATTTGATTTTGGATTGACTGGTGGATTGACTGGTGGATTGACTGATGGATTGACTGGTGGATTGACTGATGGATTGACTGATGGATTGACTGGTGGATTGACTGATGGATTGACTGGTGGATTGATGATGGATTGACTGATGGATTGACTGATGGATTGATAGATTGACTGGTGGATTGACTGACTGGATTGACTGGTGGATTGATGGATTGACTGATGGATTGGTGGATTGACTGGTGGATTGACTGATTGACTGGATTGACTGATGGATTGACTGATGGATTGATGGATTGACTGGATTGACTGGATTGACTGGTGGATTGATGGATTGACTGGTGATTGACTGATGGATTGACTGGTGGATTGACTGGTGGATTGACTGGTGGATTGACTGATGGATTGACTGATTGACTGGATTGACTGATGGATTGACTGATGGATTGACTGATTGACTGGATTGACTGATGGATTGACTGGTGGATTGACTGATGGATTGGTGGATTGACTGATGGATTGACTGGTGATTGACTGGTGGATTGACTGATGGATTGACTGATGGATTGACTGAGTGGATTGACTGGTGGATTGACTGATGGATTGACTGGTGGATTGACTGATGGATTGACTGGTGGATTGACTGATGGATTGACTGATGGATTGACTGATGGATTGACTGGTGGATTGACTGATGGATTGACTGGTGGATTGACTGGTGGATTGACTGGTGGATTGACTGATAGATTGACTGATGGATTGACTGATGGATTGACTGATGGATTGACTGGTGGATTGACTGATGGATTGACTGATGGATTGACTGGTGGATTGACTGATGGATTGACTGATGGATTGACTGGTGGATTGACTGATGGATTGACTGATAGATTGACTGATGGATTGACTGATGGATTGACTGATGGATTGACTGGTGGATTGACTGATGGATTGACTGATGGATTGACTGATGGATTGACTGATGGATTGACTGGTGGATTGACTGATGGATTGACTGATGGATTGACTGATGGATTGACTGATGGATTGACTGATGGATTGACTGATGGATTGACTGATGGATTGACTGATAGATTGACTGATGGATTGACTGGTGGATTGACTGGTGGATTGACTGATAGACTATTTTACAGATTTGGCGCATTACATGTTCTGTTTAAAGTCTTGGACATTTCATAAGTGTGAATTAGTGGTTAGTGATACAAATATAGTCATATTGATAAGGAGGATTGATGTAAACTTAACGAGTGTGGACAGTATGTGAATGGTGATATGTTATTAGTGTTTTTTTTATAGCGCTCTAATGATCAAATCAAATCACATTTATTTATATAGCCCTTCGTACATCAGCTGATATCTCAAAGTGCTGGACAGAAACCCAGCCTAAAACCCCAAACAGCAAGCAATGCAGGTGTAGAAGCACGGTGATGCGATATTTTAGTCATTTGAAAAGCTGAGGTTTCAATACAAGGTTGAATGATGAGTAGAGGGATTGAGCCTTGAGATTGTAAAAAAGATTAGCTGTGGTTGAAAGCGAGCAGGCAGTGGGACGTTTGAACTAGAGGTATGAGAAACATTCTTTGACGTTTGCTGACTATTGTTGCTTGGTTTAATAGCTTAGGTAACACCGGTGATTTTGAGCAGGAAGTTAATGTAATTACATTTACATTTAAGTCATTTAGCAGACGCTCTTATCCAGAGCGACTTACAAATTGGATCAAACATTATAATCTGTTTCCATTACATGAAACAATATTCTGTCATTAGGTTGGATTAACTTTGAGTTTATTTGTATTTTTACAGGGACAGTGCACATTAATCACAGTTGTGTGAGTCTGATGGCAGGGTATTCCAGACATGGGAACTTCTCACAGAGAAAGCATATTGACCAAAGGTGCTTTTACAGTCACCTCTCATGGCAGACCTTGTGGACCTGCTCCCCATAGGGTTGGGCTTTCTGTTTAGCAAAACTACTGAGTGGAGGGGGAGCCAGGCCATTTAGGATATTGAATACAAGATATTCGTCAGTGTACTTTCCAACTCAGGACTTGATGGCTACTGGGCTTTCTATCAATGATGGCTACTGGGCTTTCTATCAATGATGGCTACTGGGCTTCCTATCAATGATGGCTACTGGGCTTCCTATCAATGATGGCTACTGGGCTTCCTATCAATGATGGCTACTGGGCTTCCTATCAATGATGGCTACTGGGCTTCCTATCAATGATGGCTACTGGGCTTTCTATCAATGATGGCTACTGGGCTTCCTATCAATGATGGCTATGGCTTCCTATCTACTGGGCTTCCTATCAATGATGGCTACTGGGCTTCCTATCAATGATGGCTACTGGGCTTCCTATCAATGATGGCTACTGGGCTTCCTATCAATGATGGCTACTGGGCTTCCTATCAATGATGGCTACTGGGCTTCCTATCAATGATGGCTACTGGGCTTCCTATCAATGATGGCTACTGGGCTTTCTATCAATGATGGCTACTGGGCTTCCTATCAATGATGGCTACTGGGCTTCCTATCAATGATGGCTACTGGGCTTCCTATCAATGATGGCTACTGGGCTTCCTATCAATGATGGCTACTGGGCTTCCTATCAAGCACTTTGAGAGCCTGTTTGCAGACAGAATGAATGGGTTTTAATGTTGTACCACAAGCTTGGACACAACTCGTCAAGCAGTATGTTAAGTAAGGGAATATCATAGATTTGAAGTACAGTTTTACTACCTCTGTAAGTAAAACAATTTGGCATGTATTAGAAATGATTAGAAACATTTTTCACCTGCTTTTTAAAACAGAGGTTGGAATCAAGTATGACGCCAAGGTACTTAAAATCGGATAATACCTGGAGCTTCTCCCCTGGCAAATAGACATCTGGTATCAGTTGTCCTCTTTGTGAGGAACATGCAAACTTTTTTTTGTTACATTGAGATGCTAACATGAGTCCCTGAGAGCAACTTTGTAACCTGGACCATTACAGTAGTGAGTCACTATGTAACCTGGACCATTACAGTAGTGAGTCACTATGTAACCTGGACCATTACAGTAGTGAGTCACTATGTAACCTGGACCATTACAGTAGTGAGTCACTATGTAACCTGGACCATTACAGTAGTGAGTCACTATGTAACCTGGACCATTACAGTAGTGAGTCACTATGTAACCTGGACCATTACAGTAGTGAGTCACTATGTAACCTGGACCATTACAGTAGTGAGTCACTATGTAACCTGGACCATTACAGTAGTGAGTCACTATGTAACCTGGACCATTACAGTAGTGAGTCACTATGTAACCTGGACCATTACAGTAATGAGTTCTTGTGCAGCTTGTTGTTTGCTCTTTGCACATATATCACTGTATCATCTGCATACATTTGAACTTCAGACCCAGTACAGACAGAAGGCAGATCATTAATGTACAGGCTGAACAGTTCATTTGGACTATTACGCTGATGAGACAGCACCAACTTTTTGAAGGTTCTAGATTTGTTAAACAACTGGTTTTTATTTTTACTAAATTAATGAAACAGATTAAAATGATTAGATTACTGGAAAGGGGTTACGGGTGTGTTTAATGTTTATTTTAGGTGCCGATTTCACTTAATGAAACACTGTAGTTTCTGATGTGTTTTGAGTAGGATACTTCCTTCAGGGACTGATGGAAGTCCCCTACACGATGTATGTTAAGGAAGACGTAGGTGAGCACGTCTCAAACAACTTTTTATTAAATGCCAGGGATCAAATATCACTGATTCCTTACACACAATTGACTATATTTGCGACAGAAAAAAAAAGTATTACATTTAGTAATGGATACTTTTATATGGTTATGGGAAAGAGAGACCAGTCAAATGATATGGGAGTGAATTGTTAGACTCGGTGGAGAGATAGCACGTGTCTAAGGATAGCATATGCTAAATTAGGGGCACATAAACATTGAGTTAGATTAAAACAAACGATTAATCGTGATAAGAAATTTAATAGTAGAATTATAGGATAATTATACTGGATGTTAATATAAATGTACATTCTGCCAATGTTGATGTGTGTTAATTTGAGGGGTTTTGAGTTTGAGTGATAGGACCAATTTGAATCACTGAGCAATGTCATTCTACATTTTGGTTGACTAATTAATTGGGTTTTGATTATAATTTGGAAACTGAAGGATTTTTAAAACTGAAGGATTGATTTGAGTTTAGTATCTTAATAACTATATGAGTGAAGCAATTAATGTATTATGATTTGATTGTTTTGATTGTTGTTATGAATTAAATACGGTGACACTATTCTCAGCATGCCCTGGTGAATGGAGAGGGTGAACTCTTATCCAGAGAGTGAAACTGATCCTAATCTATTTGATCTATAGGCATTGCCTTATGAATAGGGGAATCATGATGCTTATCTTGGGTCATGTTCATTAGGCACCAACGGAATACATTTTACTTAAACCAGGAGGCACAACCTGGACATGTCCAACAAGATATGCTAATCTTAGTTTCTGGGATGGAAATTTCCACCATGCTGATCCATTGGAGTGTGATAGATAACTAAGGCTTATTTTATTAAACTCCATTGTTGCATGCACTGCATTATGCATTAAACATGTGCTTTTCACCGTCTATGAAGATATAGCTTTGAATCTCATAAACTGTATGCATCTTTAGTTTTTCTTCGTGGGTTCGTGCAAGTGACTGTGTATCATAACCTCTCCAGACAAATTGGTAGAGTGCTTAGAATAAGTGTTGGAGGATGAAATGGGAGACAGTGCTAAGTTTCTTGGGAGGAAGCTGAGCCAGTGATACAGCAGCCGGTCAAGTGCAGGAACCCATCAGTTATTGCTTTTATGCTTCTTGGTTTATGTAGAATGTACGCATTTTATACATGTGAATGAATGAATGTTCTCAAATCTTGAAATGTTCTTTTAAGTTGAGAGGACGCTCAAAACGGGAAAAGTGAGCGCAAAATTGCAAGATTATGTTATAATACTTTTATTGCATCAAATGGTTGTTTTATTGCAACAGAATAAGGGGTTGTTAGAAAGCTCATCTCTGTGGTTGTCCTACTGAGGATGGGCCTCTGGGAGATCTACCACGTCTTTGAGGATACCGCATTCCGGTGCATGAGTGTGTTGTTCTATACGGTAATGTTTATGTTCTATACGGTAATCAGGGAGAGATGGCTCCAGTATGGAGTTGGGGGGGGTGACACTGGTCTCTACACAATGAGTTCGCATGTTTTACAGCAGATTCTGTCTGCTATGAATTATAAGTATCTTTCATACATATCTTAACCTTGTTACCCGTTCCATACATGTTGTTGTGTCATGTAAACTGAAGGAGGATGGACTTTGCTATAAAATGCTGTGGCTCAAACCAGCTGGTTGAGTTCTCAGTGATCACCTCCAGGGGTGATTACCGACCAGCTGGTTGAGTTCTCAGTGATCACCTCCAGGGGTGATTACCGACCCGCTCCATTACTGCACTAATTAAATAATACAGTTTAATTGTTTTGAAGAAATGTCTATCTTTCTTGATTACAATAATTCCAGCACAAATGACTCCTCATTCTTAATGTATAGGAAAAGAGGAGAGACATATGGATATGGAGAGGCTGGCTCTATAATAGTACATTTAACCAGGCAAGTCAGTTAAGAACAAATTCTTATTTTCAATGACGGCCTAGGAACAGTGGGTTAACTGCCTGTTCAGGGGCAGAACGACAGATTTGTACTTTGTCAGCTCAGGGGTTTGAACTTGCAACCTTCCAGTCACTAGTCCAACGCTCAAACCACTAGGCTACTCTGCCGCCCCAATGCGTTGGATACATGTTGCTTGATGACACATTCCTGCATAATGTAAGGCCGGGATAAATACTTCATCCACGGACACTGGGACCTTTTCCCGGAGAGCTACTGTGACTTAGTGTTGTTGTTCCAAACCTTATCTAGCACACCTGGTTCTAATGTTTAACTGGTTGATAAACTGAATCAGGTTAGTTGTTACTGACGCAGGTTTGAAAATCTACAGGAGTACAGCTCAGCAGGAAATAGGGTTGGGCAATCCTGAATTAAACTAACAAAATGTGATATCCACACATCCACTGATGTCAAAGGTCAAATAATATGTATGGCAAAAATATAAAAGAGGACTTTTATCCACTTTTTCACACATGCTCCCATGTGTGTTTTACTAAAAACGTGTTTTGTAACGTTGTTTAAACCAACACTTGACAGCATCTGCAGATCGTAGTGTGTGAAGAGTTATTTTGTTCTCCCTATTCTGAGTACCCAATTCAGCATCCCCCCAACACACACACACACACACACACACACACACACACACACACACACACACACACACACACACACACACACACACACACACACACACACACACACACACACACACACACACACACACACACACACATCGGTGAAAGAAGCGTGAAACAGGAGCGTGGGAAACCGGTCTGTTGTATAAAAGTTTTTTATTTCTTACCCTCTCCTCCTCTTCACTTTGCTCAGTCCACAGCAGTGACTGGGGTAGGTGAGCTCAGCACTCTGCAGATGCTGGAAGGCCCTCAGGGGGGGTAGTTTCTTGAGGGCCCAAGTGTTTTTAGCTTTCAGTTTCTGAACAGCCTCCAGACCCATTGTGGGTAAGGAGTTCACTCTTGATTCGGAAACGTCTCTGGGGGGGACAGAAGAGGGGAGCGGAATTCACTTTCTATTCTCAGCTCACAACAAAACCCCCAAACAATGATGTGTTTTAGTTGTTTCCAGTTTGAATGTGAAATCTCCTTTGTTTTCCTGCACTTCATTTCTTTCATTTTTTTTTTCTATTGTTTTACATTTTACCCCTTTTTGTTCCCCAATTGCATGACATCCAATTGGTAGTTACAGTCTTGTCCCATCACTGCAACTCCCATACGGACTTGGGAGAGGCGAAGGTCGAGAGCGTTGCATCCTCCGAAACATGACCCGGACAAGCCGCACTGCTTCTTGACACACTGCTCGCTTAAGCCAGCCGCACCAATTTGTTAGGAAGAAACACTGTACAACTGGCAACCGAAGTCAGCGTGCATGCGTCCGGCTGCCAAAAGGAGTCGCTAGAGCACAATGGGACAAGAACATCCCAGGCGGTCAAACCCTCCCCTAACCGAGACGACGCTGGGCCCGAATGTGTGATGCCTCATGGGTCTCCCTGTCGCGGCCGCCTGCAACACAGCCCGGGATTAAACCCGGATCTGTGGTGATAAGTGTGGCGACGCAGTGCCATAGACTGGGAGGCCACTTGGGAGGCTACTTCCTGCACTTTTGAATGGAAAACTTTTCAGACAAGGTTGAATAAAAAGGCTCCTGAAAGGGATTAGGGGACTTTGGCACAGTTGCATGGCTTGATGTCTTCCCAACATCTTTCCGATTTCTTAAAACCTCTATGGGATCAGTGTCCCCCCTGCGGGACGGTTGGGCTAACGTAGGCAAATGTGATTAGCATGAGGTTGTAAGTAACAAAACAAATTCCCAGGACATAGACATATCTGATATGGGCAGAAAGCATATATTCTTGTTAATCTAACAGCACTGTCCAATTTACAGTAGCTATTAAATTGAAAGAACACCATGCTATTGTTTGAAGAGAGTGCACAATTATAAACTTGAAAATGTATTAATAAATCAATTAGGTATATTTGGGCAGTCTTGATACAACATTTTGAACAGATATGCAATGGTTCATTGGATCACTCTAAAACTTTGCACGTACACTCCTGCCATCTAGTGGCCAAAATAGACACTGCGCCTGGGCTGGAATAATACATTATTGCATTTCTCTTGCATTTCAAAGATGATGGTACCATATCTAATGTGTTATATTCTCCTACATTATTTTCACATTTCCACAAACTTCAAAGTGTTTCCTTTCAAATGGTATCAAGAATATGCATATTCTTGCTTCAGGCCATTTTAGGCGAAAATTGAAAAAAATGGTCGGATCCTTAAGAGGTCAAGAGTACAAGCCTTTCACTCACAGAAGAGTTGGTCCGCTGATCACGCCAGAAAATGTCCTCTCGTCCAACCGCACCAGATCCACATTCCTATAGAGGTAACTAAATAGAAAAGGTGGACAGAATGAGAAAGAGAGGAGAAGAGTGTAGAATGGAAGAAAGGGTTATTAATGTAACGGAGAGAAGAACAGCTTCTGCTAAGCTAATACTGCTAAGCTAATACTGCTAAGCTAATACTGCTAAGCTAATACTGCTATGTTAGGATGCCGGCTTCACAAAGACAGTGAGAGGAAGGTTGAGTAAACAGATGGGTGACACTTTACTTAAAGCCTGCAGTTAAAATAATTTATAACCCCTGCCATTATAATGCTTTATAACTCCTGCCATTGTAATGCTTTATAACACCTGCAGTTATAATGCTTTATAACACCTGCCGTTATAATGCTTTATAACCCCTGCCATTATAATGCTTTATAACCCCTGCCATTATAATGCTTTATAACCTCTGCCATGATAATGCTTTATAACACCTGCCTTTGCACCAATAGTTTTATTTCTGCCAGTAAGAGTTTCGATCAGTAAAATACCCAGGCAAATAGTCTAAAGAGACCTCCAGATAGTCTTGCTTACAGACCCCCCTTCCGCAAATCACATTGTCACTACTCACCTCCTCACCATGCTAGCTGATGTGTGCTGAGTGTTCTGGCTCAATAACAGTTGCCATGCATTACCCGGGTGGGTGCCACACATTGGTGGTGGATGAGGTGAGATTCCCCGTTACTATTTAAAGCACAGTTGGTTGAAAGGCGCTATATACATCCATTAGTATTACTACTGTTACTACATACACTTCCTCCAGTCTGGTTCCATTGAAGGCGTAGGGTTGGATGTCCGTCAGACCGTTGCTGTTCAGCATCCTGCCAAACAACACAACAGCTAATGGGGATCCATAATAAATACAAATACAGGTGTTCACTAGAGTTACAGCATCGCCGTTCATCTTCCTAGTTTCTTCTGTTACATACACAGCCATCTGGCCAAAGAGATAAACTGTAGCTAGGTTGCACTGACCTGTTAAACCCTGACATGATGTCATAGTAATTCTCTGAGAGAACATTTGTGATACCACCTACTAGGACAGAGCTGTTGAGTTAGTATGTTAACGACCAGAGGAAATGGATCAGGCCAAGCTCCAATCATACACATAGTATGTACAGCAGAACTAGATGAAACAATCCACAGTTCACTTACAGGGTGATTTCATTCTCTGAGATCCCATTGAATGAGTTGGCCGGAATTTCTCTGATGAAGAGGTTATCCACAATTTCCCTGAGAGAGAGAGAGAGAGAGAGAGAGAGAGAGAGAGAGAGAGAGAGAGAGAGAGAGAGAGAGAGAGAGAGAGAGAGAGAGAGAGAGAGAGAGAGAGAGAGACAGAGAGAGAGAGAGAGAGAGAGAGAGAGACAGAGAGAGAGAGAGAGAGAGAGAGAGAGAGAGAGACAGAGACAGAGAGAGAGAGAGAGAGAGAGAGAGAGAGAGAGAGAGAGAGAGAGAGAGAGAGAGAGAGAGAGAGAGAGAGAGAGAGAGAGAGAGAGAGAGAGAGACAGAGAGAGAGACAGAGAGAGAGAGAGAGAGAGAGAGAGAGAGAGAGAGAGAGAGAGAGAGAGATAATCAATGTCTGTTCTGATTATTATCTACCAGCCCCAATGGCCAAACTTTATTGAGCTATTGATGCAATGGCTGGAAACATTGTTTTATATCACTGGCTCAACTACAGATCATATTTTTTCACAAAGAGGAGACATTCTATGGTGGACGGTGAACAGAGGGGGGATAAGAACATCTGGATAAGAACATCTGGATAAGAACATCTGGATAAGAACATCTGGATAAGAACATCTGGATAAGAACATCTGCTAAATGACTAAAGTCTAAATAAAGGTCAGCCATTTTGGTCAACCGTGGTTTTTTTCAAATGCACTCTGTTTGTCAGTTAGCTTGCCAAACAGTTTTAGGATCAGAACATTTTGCAAGTGGGAAAAGAGTAGGCTACCTTCGCTTCAATTTGCTCAAAGTGTATGTTCTTATACAGATTTTTCTTTAATAAAACCTGCATAAACTATATTTATATTATATGACATTATTAACTTGGCAATAATTATATTATACCATTTCTAATACATAACTTTTATTCTCCTGCATAGTAAAATCAGGATTATGCCTCTACTGCCAATCATTCCAACGTGACCGGTTTGGATTTCTCCCTTACCAATATGAGGGTTTATGACATAGCCCCTCTAGTAATTTAATAGGATCTCTATGAGATAGAGATACTCCTGGGTCTCTGCACCACAGCCTGTCTACAATTGGCTTAAGTGGCTGGAGTAGCAAGACATCGGGACTAGAGGTTGACACAAATGGAGTAAAAATAGAATTCCTGTCCCGTCTTGTCAAAAATAAACCAAGACTGTTCTCAGAGCAGATCTGGTTGTAAGCTAGATACATTAAGTTGAAGTGGCGTCCTAGACAATTTTGGTATTTTAGCTAACCTTAACTATAATCCTTTTCTCAACCTTAACCTAATGATCCTAACCTGCTGTGTATGCTCATCAAAACCAGCAGACCTGCCCTGACGGCATTGTGAGTAACCATAGCAACTGCTCTGTTTGGCTGCTGTTCAGTTCTCACCAGACAGAAGCCTGCCCTGCACACACAGCTAATAGCAACTACATTACCAGACTTTGGCAATGAAGGTAGCCCTCTTCTACTTACTCAGAGTCAGATGAACTCATGATATGGCCTTGTGCAATTGTCTCCGAGTGTTTTTTGAAGGAACAATTAGGCTTGACCGGAAGCGTTGTTGGTACTAGGAAGAGCTAGCGACGCCGCTTCAGGGCGCGTGTCCCGCTCTCCGGTTGGTATTTAATTAAACTGCTGCCGCGTACCCGGTTCCTTCATGCCAAAGAAAAACTCTAATACATTTTGTTAAAACATGACTCTTTCTCTTAAATTGCTTTAATGTTGGTGATGGGTCCTTCGCTGCAACAAGACGCTGCAACATTCACTGATGTAAATTAGTGACTGGCTATAAATTGAGTGAAGAGCGAGGGTGGGGGGAAATTACAATATATATATATATATATAGTTGTATTAAGCCCACTATATTAGGCCTACACAGTTCATTTTTTTCATGAAATGCTCCACACTCCCCATACAGTATTTCTACACCCCCCCATACAGTATTTCTACACTCCCCATACAGTATTTCTACACTCCCCATACAGTATTTCTACACCCCCATACAGTATTTCTACACCCCCCATACAGTATTTCTACATCCCCATACAGTATTTCTACACCCCCCATACAGTATTTCTACATCCCCCCCATACAGTATTTCTACACTCCCCATACAGTATTTCTACACCCCCCATACAGTATTTCTACACTCCCCATACAGTATTTCTACACTCCCCATACAGTATTTCTACACCCCCATACAGTATTTCTACATCCCCATACAGTATTTCTACACTCCCCATACAGTATTTCTACATCCCCCATACAGTATTTCTGCATCCCCCATACAGTATTTCTACACCCCCCCTCCTCAGTTAAAAACTATTCCAGTACTGCAGATTACTGTGGACTATTGATCCTGCCATCTCCTATCCCGATCTTGAATCTAAAAACTTCACACGGATGGGGACTATACCGTTAGGTGATGGAGACTGTACTGTTAGGTGATGGGGACTGTACTGTTAGGTGATGGGGACCGTACTGTTAGGTGATGGGGACTGTACTGTTAGGTGATGTGGATTGTACTGTTAGGTGATGGGGATTGTACTGTTAGGTGATGGGGACTGTACTGTTAGGTGATGGGGACTGTACTGTTAGGTGATGGGGACTGTACTGTTAGGTGATGGGGACTGTAGCGTTAGGTGATGGGGACTGTACTGTTAGGTGATGGGGACTGTACTGTTAGGTGATGGGGACTGTACTGTTAGGTGATGGGGACTGTACTGTTAGGTGATGGGGACTGTACTGTTAGGTGATGGGGACTGTACTGTTAGGTGATGGGGACTGTACTGTTAGGTGATGGGGACTGTACTGTTAGGTGATGGGGACTGTAGCGTTAGGTGATGGGGACTGTACTGTTAGGTGATGGGGACTGTACTGTTAGGTGATGGGGACTGTACTGTTAGGTGATGGGGACTGTACTGTTAGGTGATGGGGACTGTAGCGTTAGGTGATGGGGACTGTAGCGTTAGGTGATGGGGACTGTACTGTTAGGTGATGGAGACTGACTGTACTGTTAGGTGATGGGGACCATACTGTTAGGTGATGGGGACCATACTGTTAGGTGATGGAGACCATACTGGCAGGTAATGTGGACTGTACTGTTAGGTGATGGGGACTGTACTGTTAGGTGATGGGGACTGTACTGTTAGGTGATGGGGACTGTAGCGTTAGGTGATGGGGACTGTACTGTTAGGTGATGGGGACTGTAGCGTTAGGTGATGGGGACTGTACTGTTAGGTGATGGGGACTGTACTGTTAGGTGATGGGGACTGTAGCGTTAGGTGATGGGGACTGTACTGTTAGGTGATGGGGACTGTACTGTTAGGTGATGGGGACTGTACTGTTAGGTGATGGGGACTGTACTGTTAGGTGATGGGGACTGTACTGTTAGGTGATGGGGACTGTAGCGTTAGGGTGGGGACTGTAGCGTTAGGTGGGGACTGTACTGTTAGGTGATGGGGACTGTACTGTTAGGTGATGGGGACTGTACTGTTAGGTGATGGGGACTGTACTGTTAGGTGATGGGGACTGTACTGTTAGGTGATGGGGACTGTAGCGTTAGGTGATGGGGACTGTACTGTTTGGTGATGGGGATTGTACTGTTAGGTGATGGGGACCGTACTGTTAGGTGATGGGGACTGTACTGTTAGGTGATGGGGACTGTACTGTTTGGTGATGGGGACTGTACTGTTAGGTGATGGGGTTAATATTGTTTGGTGATGGAGACCATACCATTAGGTGATGGGGACTGCACTGTTAGGTGATGGGGACCGTACTGTTAGGTGATGGGGACTGTACTGTTAGGTGATGGGGACTGTACTGTTAGGTGATGGGGACTGTACTGTTTGGTGATGGGGACTGTACTGTTAGGTGATGGGGTTAATACTGTTTGGTGATGGAGACCATATCATTAGGTGATGGGGACTGCACTGTTAGGTGATGGGGACCGTACTGTTAGGTGATGGGGACCGTACTGTTAGGTGATGGAGACCATACCATTAGGTGATGGGGAATGCACTGTTAGGTGATGGGGTTAATACTGTTTGGTGATGGAGACCATACCATTAGGTGATGGGGACTGTACTGTTAGATGATGGGGTTAATACTGTTTGGTGATGGAGACCATACCATTAGGTGATGGGGACTGCACTGTTAGGTGATGGGGACCGTACTGTTAGGTGATGGGGACCGTACTGTTAGGTGATGGGGACTGTAGCGTTAGGTGATGGGACCAGACTGTTAGGTGATGGGAACCGTACTGTTAGATGATGGGGTTAATACTGTTTGGTGATGGAGACCATACCATTAGGTGATGGGGACTGCACTGTTAGGTGATGGGGACCGTACTGTTAGGTGATGGGGACCGTACTGTTAGGTGATGGGGACTGTAGCGTTAGGTGATGGGACCAGACTGTTAGGTGATGGGAACCGTACTGTTAGATGATGGGGTTAATACTGTTTGGTGATGGAGACCATACCATTAGGTGATGTGGACTGCACTGTTAGGTGATGGAGACTGTACTGTTAGGTGATGGGGACGGTACTGATAGGTGATGGGGACCGTACTGTTAGGTGATGGGGATGGTACTGTTAGGTGATGGGGACTGCACTGTTAGTTGATGGGGTTAATACTGTTTGGTGATGGAGACCATACCATTAGGTGATGGGGACTGTAGCGTTTGGTGATGGGACCAGACTGTTAGGTGATGGGGACTGTAGCGTTAGGTGATGGGAACTGCACTGTTAGGTGATGGGGACTGTACTGTTAGGTGATGGGGTTAATACTGTTTGGTGATGGAGACCATACCATTAGGTGATGGGGACTGCACTGTTAGGTGATGGGAATTGTACTGTTAGGTGATGGGGACCGTACTGTTAGATGATGGGGTTAATACTGTTTGGTGATGGAGACCATACCATTAGGTGATGGGGACTGCACTGTTAGGTGATGGAGACTGCACTGTTAGGTGATGGGGACCGTACTGTTAGGTGATGGGAACTGCACTGTTAGGTGATGGGAACTGTACTGTTAAGTGATGGAGACTGCACTATTAGGTGATGGGAACTGTACTGTTAGGTGATTGGGACCATACTGTGAGGTGATTGAGGCCGTACTGTTAGGTAATGGGTGCTGTACTGTTAGGTAATGGGTACTGTACTGTCAGGTAATGGGGACTGTACTGTTAGGTAATGGGTACTGTACTGTCAGGTAATGGGGACTGTACTGTTAGGTGATGGGATTGTACTGTTAGGTGATGGGGACTGTACTGTTAGGTGATGGGGACCATACTGTTAGGTGATGGGGACTGTAGTGTTAGGTGATGGGGACCATACTGTTAGGTGATGAGGACTATACTGTCAAGTGATTGGGACCATACTGTCAGGTGATGGGGACCATACTGTTAGGTGATGGGGACCATACTGTTAGGTGATGGAGACTGACTGTACTGTTAGGTGATGGGGACCATACTGTTAGGTGATGGGGACCATACTGTTAGGTGATGGAGACCATACTGGCAGGTAATGTGGACTGTACTGTTAGGTGATGGGGACTGTACTGGCAGGTAATGGGGACTGTACTGTTAGGTGATGGGATTGTACTGTTAGGTGATGGGATTGTACTGTCAGGTAATGGGGACTGTACTGTTAGGTGATGGGATTGTACTGTTAGGTGATGGGGACCATACTGTTAGGTGATGGGGACTGTAGTGTTAGGTGATGGGGACCATACTGTTAGGTGATGAGGACTATACTGTCAAGATGATTGGGACCATACTGTCAGGTGATGGGGACCATACTGTTAGGTGATGGGGGACCATACTGTTAGGTGATGGGACCATACTGTTAGGTGATGGAGACTGACTGTACTGTTAGGTGATGGGGACCATACTGTTAGGTGATGGGGACCATACTGTTAGGTGATGGAGACCATACTGGCAGGTAATGTGGACTGTACTGTTAGGTGATGGGGACTGTACTGGCAGGTGATGGGGACTGTACTGGCAGGTAATGGGGACTGTACTGTTAGGTGATGGGGACCGTACTGTTAGGTGATGGGGACCATACTGTTAGGTGATGGGGACCATACTGTTAGGGGATGGGGACCATACTGTTAGGTGATGGGAGTGGTGGTGATGATGGTGGTGTTGTGATGGTGGTGATGATGTTGGTGGTGGTGTTTGTGATGGTGGAAATGATGGGAGTGGTAATGATGTTGGTGATGGTGGTGGTGGTGGTGATGATGGTGGTGGAGATTATGGTATTGCTGGTGATGATGGTGATGATGGTGGTGGTGGTAGTGGTTGGAGTGGTGGAAATGATGGGAGTGGTGATGATGATGGTGGTGATGGTGGTATTGGTGGTGATAATGGTGATGGTGGTGGTGATTGTGGTGGTGATGGTGGTATTGGTGGTGATGATGGTGGTGGTGATGGTGGTGGTGGTGAGGATTTTGGTGGTGATGGTGGTGGTGGTGAGGATGGTGGTGGTGGTGGTGATGGTATTGGTGGTAATGATGATCGTGGTGGTGATGGTGGTGGTGATGGTACTGGTGGTGATGATGGTGGTTTTGATGGTGGTGCTGGTGATGGTGGGTGTGATGGTGGAAATGATAGGGGTGTTGATGGTGGTGATGGTGCTGGTGATGGTATTGATGGTGGTGGTGGTGATGGTGATGGTGGTGGTGGTGATGATGATGGTATTGGTGGTGATGATGGTGGTGATGATGGTGGTTGTTGTGATGGTATTGGTGGTGATGATGGTGGTGATGGTGGTTGTGGTGAGGATGGTGGTGGTGGGGGTGGTGATGATGGTAGTGATGATGGTGATGATGGTGCTGGTGGTGGTTGTGATGGGGATAATGATGGGAGTGGTGATGGTATTGGTGGTGGTGGTGATGATGACGGTAGTGGTGGTGGTGGAAATTATGGGAGTGGTGATGATGGGGGTTGAGATGATGGTGGTGATGATGGTATTGGTGGCGATGATGGTGGTGGTGATGGTGGTGGTGTTGGTATTGGTGGTGATGACGATGCTGGTGGTTGTGATGATGGTATTGGTGGTCATGACGGTGGTGATGGTGGTGACGATGCTGGTGGTTGTGATGATGGTATTGGTGGTGATGATGGTGATGTTGGTGGTGGGGGTGGTGATGATGGTGGTGGTTGTGATGGGGATAATGATGGGAGTGGTGATGATGGGGGTTGTGCTGATGGTGGTGAAGATGGTGGGGATGATGGTGGTGATGATTGTATTGGTGGTGATGATGATGGTGGTGGTTGTGATGGTGATGATGACGGTGGTGGTGGAAATTATGGGAGTGGTGATGATGGGGGTTGTGATGATGGTGGTGGTGGTGGTGGTAATGGTGATGTTGGTGGTGGGGATGGTGATGATGGTGCTGGTGGTGGTTGTGATGGGGTTAATGATGGGGCGGTGATGATGGTGGTGATGGTGGTGGTGATGGTGCTGCTGATGATCGTGGTGGTGGTGATGATGGTGGTGGTGATGGTATTGGTGGTGATGAGGATGGTGGTGGTGGTGGTGATGATGGTGATGTTGGTCGTGGGGGTGGTGATGATGGTGCTGGTGGTGGTTGTGATGGGGATAATGATGTGAGTGGTGATGATGGGGTGGTGATGATGGTGGTGCTGGTGGTGATGGTGGTGGTGGTGGTGATGATATTGGTAGTGAGTGATGATCGTGGTGGTGATGGTGGTGGTGATGGTACTGGTGGTGATGATGGTGGTTTTGATGGTGGTGCTGGTGATGGTGGGTGTGATGGTGGAAATGATAGGGGTGTTGATGGTGGTGATGGTGCTGGTGATGGTATTGATGGTGGTGGTGGTGATGGTGATGGTGATGGTGATGGTATTGGTGGTGATGATGGTGGTGATGATGGTGGTTGTTGTGATGGTATTGGTGGTGGTGATGGTGGTGATGGTGGTTGTGGTGAGGATGGTGGTGGTGGGGGTGGTGATGATGGTAGTGATGATGGTGATGATGGTGCTGGTGGTGGTTGTGATGGGGATAATGATGGGAGTGGTGATGGTATTGGTGGTGGTGGTGATGATGACGGTAGTGGTGGTGGTGGAAATTATGGGAGTGGTGATGATGGGGGTTGTGATGATGGTATTGGTGGCGATGATGGTGGTGGTGTTGGTATTGGTGGTGATGACGATGCTGGTGGTTGTGATGATGGTATTGGTGGTCATGACGGTGGTGATGGTGGTGACGATGCTGGTGGTTGTGATGATGGTATTGGTGGTGATGATGGTGGTGATGATGGTGATGTTGGTGGTGGGGGTGGTGATGATGGTGGTGGTTGTGATGGGGATAATGATGGGAGTGGTGATGATGGGGGTTGTGCTGATGGTGGTGAAGATGGTGGTGATGATTGTATTGGTGGTGATGATGATGGTGGTGGTTGTGATGGTGATGATGACGGTGGTGGTGGAAATTATGGGAGTGGTGATGATGGGGGTTGTGATGATGGTGGTGAAGATGGTGGTAATGATGGTGGTGATGATGGTGCTATTGGTGGTGATGATGGTAGTGGTTGTGATGGTGGTGATGATGGTGGTGGTGATGATGATGATGGTATTGGTTTTGATGGTGATGATGGGGGTGGTGGTGATGGTATTGGTGGTGATGATTGTGGTGATGGTGGTGATATTGGTGGTGGGGGTGGTGATGATGGTGTGGGTGGTGGTTGTGATGGGGATAATGATGGGAGTGGTGATGATGGGGTGGTGCTGCTGATGATGGTGGTGGTGGTAATGATGGTGGTGGTGATGGTATTGGTGGTGATGATGGTGGTGGTGTTGGTGATGATGACGGTGGTGGTGATGGTGGAAATTATGGGAGTGGTGATGATGGGGGTTGTGAGGATGGTATTGGTGGTGATTACGGTAGTGGTGATGGTGTCGGTTTTGGTGGTGATGGTGGTTGTGATGGTGGAAATGGTGGGAGTTGTGATGATGAGGGTGGAGATGAGGGTGGTGATGATGATATTGGTAGTGAGTGATGATCGTGGTGGTGATGGTGGGTGGTTGTGATGGTGGTGATGGATTGGTGATGGTATTGGTGGTGGTGGTGGTGATGGTGGTGATGATGGTGGGGAAATTGGTGGTGATGATGGTGGTGGTGGTGGTGGTGGAAATTATGGGAGTGGTGATGATGGGGGTTGTGATGATGGTGGTGAAGATGGTGGTAATGATGGTGGTGATGATGGTGCTATTGGTGGTGATGATGGTAGTGGTTGTGATGGTGGTGATGATGGTGGTGGTGATGATGATGATGGTATTGGTTTTGATGGTGATGATGGGGGTGGTGGTGATGGTATTGGTGGTGATGATTGTGGTGATGGTGGTGATATTGGTGGTGGGGGTGGTGATGATGGTGTGGGTGGTGGTTGTGATGGGGATAATGATGGGAGTGGTGATGATGGGGTGGTGCTGCTGATGATGGTGGTGGTGGTAATGATGGTGGTGGTGATGGTATTGGTGGTGATGATGGTGGTGGTGTTGGTGATGATGACGGTGGTGGTGATGGTGGAAATTATGGGAGTGGTGATGATGGGGGTGGTGATGATGGTGGTGATGATGGTATTGGTGGTAATGATGGTGGTGGTGTTGGTGATGATGACGGTGGTGGTGATGGTGGAAATTATGGGAGTGGTGATGATGGGGGTTGTGAGGATGGTATTGGTGGTGATTACGGTAGTGGTGATGGTGTCGGTTTTGGTGGTGATGGTGGTTGTGATGGTGGAAATGGTGGGAGTTGTGATGATGAGGGTGGAGATGAGGGTGGTGATGATGATATTGGTAGTGAGTGATGATGGTGGTGATGGTGATAGTGGTTGTGATGGTGGTGATGGTATTGGTGATGGTATTGGTGGTGGTGATGGTGGTGGTGGTGATGATGGTATTGGTGGTGATGATGGTGGTGGTGATGATGGTGGTGGTGGTGATGATGGTGGTGATGATGGTGGTGGTTGTGGTGGTGGTGTTGATGATGGTGGTGATGATGGTATTGGTGGTGATGATGGTGGTGGTGGTGGTGGTGGTGGAAATTATGGGAGTGGTGATGATGGTGGTGTTTATGATGGTGGTGGTGATGATGGTGGTGAAGATGGTGGTAATGATGGTGGTGATGATGGTGGTATTGGTGGTGATGATGGTAGTGGTTGTGATGGTGGTGATGATGGTGGTGGTGATGATGATGATGGTATTGGTTTTGATGGTGATGATGGGGGTGGTGGTGATGATGATGGTATTGGTTTTGATGGTGATGATGGGGGTGGTGGTGATGGTATTGGTGGTGATGATTGTGGTGATGGTGGTGATATTGGTGGTGGGGGTGGTGATGATGGTGTGGGTGGTGGTTGTGATGGGGATAATGATGGGAGTGGTGATGATGGGGTGGTGCTGCTGATGATGGTGGTGGTGGTAATGATGGTGGTGGTGATGGTATTGGTGGTGATGATGGTGGTGGTGTTGGTGATGATGACGGTGGTGGTGATGGTGGAAATTATGGGAGTGGTGATGATGGGGGTTGTGAGGATGGTATTGGTGGTGATTACGGTAGTGGTGATGGTGTCGGTTTTGGTGGTGATGGTGGTTGTGATGGTGGAAATGGTGGGAGTTGTGATGATGAGGGTGGAGATGAGGGTGGTGATGATGATATTGGTAGTGAGTGATGATGGTGGTGATGGTGGTAGTGGTTGTGATGGTGGTGATGGTATTGGTGATGGATTGGTGGTGGTGGTGGTGATGGTGGTGATGATGGTATTGGTGGTGATGATGGTGGTGGTGGTGGTGGTGGAAATTATGGGAGTGGTGATGATGGGGGTTGTGATGATGGTGGTGAAGATGATGGTAATGATGGTGGTGATGATGGTGCTATTGGTGGTGATGATGGTAGTGGTTGTGATGGTGGTGATGATGGTGGTGGTGATGATGATGATGGTATTGGTTTTGATGGTGATGATGGGGTGGTGGTGATGGTATTGGTGGTGATGATGATTGTGGTGATGGTGGTGATATTGGTGGTGGGGGTGGTGATGATGGTGTGGGTGGTGGTTGTGATGGGGATAATGATGGGAGTGGTGATGATGGGGTGGTGCTGCTGATGATGGTGGTGGTGGTAATGATGGTGGTGGTGATGGTATTGGTGGTGATGATGGTGGTGGTGTTGGTGATGATGACGGTGGTGGTGATGGTGGAAATTATGGGAGTGGTGATGATGGGGGTGGTGATGATGGTGGTGATGATGGTATTGGTGGTAATGATGGTGGTGGTGTTGGTGATGATGACGGTGGTGGTGATGGTGGAAATTATGGGAGTGGTGATGATGGGGGTTGTGAGGATGGTATTGGTGGTGATTACGGTAGTGGTGATGGTGTCGGTTTTGGTGGTGATGGTGGTTGTGATGGTGGAAATGGTGGGAGTTGTGATGATGAGGGTGGAGATGAGGGTGGTGATGATGATATTGGTAGTGAGTGATGATGGTGGTGATGGTGGTAGTGGTTGTGATGGTGGTGATGGTATTGGTGATGGTATTGGTGGTGGTGATGGTGGTGGTGGTGATGGTGGTGATGATGGTATTGGTGGTGATGATGGTGGTGGTGTTGATGATGGTGGTGATGATGGTATTGGTGGTGATGATGGTGGTGGTGGTGGTGGTGGAAATTATGGGAGTGGTGATGATGGTGGTGTTTATGATGGTGGTGGTGATGGTGGTGGTGTTGTTATTGGTAGTGATGGTGGTGTTGATGGTGGTGTTGGTGATGATGGTGATAGTGGTTGTCATAGTGGTGATGGTGGTGGTGATGGTATTGGTGGTGGTGATGGTGTTGATGGTGGTGATGGTGGTGATGGCGATGGTATTTTTATAATGGTGGTGGTGGTTGTGGTTGTGATGGTGGAAATGATGGGGGTGGTGATGATGGTGGTGATGGTGGTGGTGATGGTGGTGTTGATGGTATATGTGGTGATGATGGTGGTGATGGTTGTTGTGATGGTGGTGATGGTGGAGATGATGGTGGTGGTTGTGATGGTGGAAATTATGGGAGTGGTGATGATGGGGGTGGTGATGATGGTGGTGATGGTATTGGTGATGATGATGGTGGTTATGGTTGTTGTGATGGTGGTGGTGATGGTGGTGGAGATGATGGTGGTGGTGGTGATGGTGGAGATGATGGTGGTGGTTGTGATGATGGTATTGGTGGTGATGATGGTGGTGATGATGGTGATGTTGGTGGTGGGGGTGGTGATGATGGTGGTGGTTGTGATGGGGATAATGATGGGAGTGGTGATGATGGGGGTTGTGCTGATGGTGGTGAAGATGGTGGGGATGATGGTGGTGATGATTGTATTGGTGGTGATGATGGAGTGGTTGTGATGGTGGTGATGATTGTATTGGTGGTGATGATGACGGTGGTGGTGGAAATTATGGGAGTGGTGATGATGGGGGTTGTGATGATGGTGGTGAAGATGGTGGTGATGATGGTGGTGATGATGGTGGTATTGGTGGTGATGATGGTAGTGGTTGTGATGGTGGTGATGATGGTGATGGTGGTGATGATGGTGGTGGTGATGATGATGATGGTATTGGTTTTGATGGTGATGATGGGGGTGGTGGTGATGGTATTGGTGGTGATGATTGTGGTGATGGTGGTGATATTGGTGGTGGGGGTGGTGATGATGGTGTGGGTGGTGGTTGTGATGCGGATAATGATGGGAGTGGTGATGATGGGGTGGTGCTGCTGATGATGACGGTGGTGGTGATGATGGAAATTATGGGAGTGGTGATGATGGGGGTGGTGATGATGGTGGTGAATATGGTATTGGTGGTGATGGTGGTAGTGGTTGTGATGGTGGTGATGGTATTGATGATGGTATTGGTGGTGGTGATGGTGGTGGTGGTGATTGTGGTGATGATGGTATTGGTGGTGATGATGGTGGTGGTGATGATGGTATTGGTGGTGATGATGGTGGTGGTGGTGATGATGGTGGTGGTGATGGTATTGGTGGTGATGATGGTGTCGGTGTTGATGATGGTGGTGGTGGTGGTGGTGGTGGAAATTATGGGAGTGGTGATGATGGTGGTGTTTATGATGGTGGTGATGAGGGTGGTGGTGATGGTGGTGGTGTTGGTATTGGTGGTGATGATGGTGGTGGTTGTGATGTTGGAAATTATGGGAGAGGTGATGATGGGGGTGGTGGTGATGGTGGTGATGGTATTGATGGTGATGATGGTGGTGGTGGTATTGGTGGTGGTGCTGGTATTTGTGGTGATGGTGGTGGTGCTGGTAGTGGTCATGGTGGTGGTGATGATAATTGGGGTGGTGGTGTGGGGGCGATATAATAGAAAAGCCCAGCCAGGAGGACCAACAAGCGGACACACTTACAAGATGAAGTCGTCCTGGCTGGAACGGATCTGTCCCAGAGCAGGGAAGGAGGGCAGGCCGGTGTTGAAGATACCCCTGCAGTGGAACAAATACAGTATCAGTCTCCATCAGGGCTAGGCTACCCATAGAGATACAATATTAACCCAGATGGTCGTGGTGTAGTCGACTGTATGACAATTTCCATTCTAGGGTTTTATCTAGTGTTCTGTGAGTCAACCCTGCAGGTATGACCAACGTCTTGGAATGACACGGCAGGGTTTATTTACAAACGAGCACCATGCACACTTAACTCTGCTAATGACTTACCAACTGAGCTAATTGATCAACGTCTGTGATTGGCTAAATTCCACCTAACTGGGCATGCAAGCTCAAGCTAATAACTTCACATTCATTATCTCCAGTACCGTATACCCAGTTTCTCATTGATAAAAAAAAGTGTTTTTCTACATTATGTACTAAAAAAAAAGAAAAAAGAAAAAGAAGCGATAAGACTGCGAAACAACTTGTTTTTTAAACAAACTCTCTTGCACTGACTCTGCACACACACTGGTCTCTACCCATACTTTCACACATGCTTACGCTTACACACACACATTCTGATGAGAAACACAAACACAACACATACAGTGGGGCAAAAAAGTATCTCTCATCTTTTTAAGTGGGAGAACTTGCACAATTGGTGCACAATTGGTGACTGACTAAAAACTTTTTTGCCCCACTGTATGGGACCAGGTAGCTCATTTGGTAGAGCATGGAGCATGGTGCACACATCAATGTAAGTTGCTCTGGATAAAAGGGTTCTGATAAATGATTAAATTAAATTATTATAAATTAGGTAGTCAAAGTGAAGCCCGAATCTAATGCATCTTCCTGTAAAAGGACAGGAGAATACCAACATGAACAAGACAACACTTCATTGATGAAAGGGCTCCTGGGAGACATACTCATTAAGTGACTGGACCATTGTTTCTTGTAGCCATTTCACAGTTCTCTGCTTCTTCCTTTTCTTGAACACGTGTGGAAGGTTTTACTTGACTAATATGGTAGCACCTGAGGTTTTACTTGACTAATTTGGTAGCACCTGAGGTTTTACTTGACTAATTTGGTAGCACCTGAGGTTTTACTTGACTAATATGGTAGCACCTGAGGTTTTACTTGACTAATATGGTAGCACCTGAGGTTTTACTTGACTAATATGGTAGCACCTGAGGTTTTACGTGACTAACATGGTAGCACCTGAGGTTTTACTTGACTAATATGGTAGCACCTGAGGTTTTACTTGACTAATATGGTAGCACCTGAGGTTTTACTTGACTAATATGGTAGCACCTGAGGTTTTACTTGACTAATATGGTAGCACCTGAGGTTTTACTTGACTAATATGGTAGCACCTGAGGTTTTACTTGACTAATATGGTAGCACCTGAGGTTTTACTTGACTAATATGGTAGCACCTGAGGTTTTACTTGACTAATATGGTAGCACCTGAGGTTTTACTTGACTAATATGGTAGCACCTGAGGTTTTACTTGACTAATATGGTAGCACCTGAGGTTTTACTTGACTAATATGGTAGCACCTGAGGTTTTACTTGACTAATATGGTAGCACCTGAGGTTTTACTTGACTAACATGGTAGCACCTGAGGTTTTACTTGACTAATATGGTAGCACCTGAGGTTTTACTTGACTAATATGGTAGCACCTGAGTTGTACATTATTTGTGGGTAGCTGATAAACGGTTGGGTCTTTTTAAAAACCATCACATCATGGCTAGAATTTTTTTTTCTGAGTATCCAAATACAAATATGAATCGTGTGAAGCGGTTTTTGATCTGCAGGGTTTATGCATGGGAGCATTCTTACCCCATTAAAAATGATGAACATAAATATATTTAAAAAATGTGTGAATAAGGTCTGAAGCTGGCTTGACAGGTAATTGTTGCATCAAAATAGGTTTTTAGTCAACTTACCTGGTAAAATAAGGGTAAATAAATGAAATGAAATAATTTCCCCCACTTACAGGTACTTTAAGTTTGTTAGGTCCTTGAATGCCTCTGGGTCAATGTAAGACAGGCTTCTGATACCCCTTATCTCTCTGTGACACACATAAACACAAACACACACACAGACACACAAACACACACACAGACACACAGACACACACAGTAAATTAATGTAATCCGCACACACTTGAAAAACAACCAACACCACAGCACACAGTCCAAAATGTCCATAATGTTACCATGTTCTATAATACCATGTTACCATGTTCTATAATACCATGTTACCATGTTCTATAATACCATGTTATCATGTTCTATGTTACCATGTTACCATGTTCTATAATACCATGTTACCATGTTCTATAATACCATGTTACCATGTTCTATAATACCATGTTATCATGTTCTATGTTACCATGTTACCATGTTCTATAATACCATGTTACCATGTTCTATAATACCATGTTACCATGTTCTATGTTACCATGTTACCATGTTCTATAATACCATGTTACCATGTTCTATAATACCATGTTCTATAATACCATGTTACCATGTTTTATAATACCATGTTCTATAATACCATGTTCTATAATGCCATGTTACCATGTTCTATAATACCATGTTATATGTTCTATAATACCATGTTCTATAATACCATGTTACCATGTTCTATAATACCATGTTACCATGTTCTATAATACCATGTTATATGTTCTATAATACCATGTTACCATGTTACATAATACCATGTTCTATAATACCATGTTACCATGTTCTATAATACCATGTTACCATGTTCTATAATACCATGTTACCATGTTACATAATACCATGTTCTATAATACCATGTTACCATGTTCTATAATACCATGTTACCATGTTACATAATACCATGTTCTATAATACCATGTTATATGTTCTATAATACCATGTTACCATGTTCTATGTTCTATGTTACCATGTTTCATGTTACCATGTTCTATAATACCATGTTATATGTTCTATAATACCATGTTATATGTTCTATAATACCATGTTACCATGTTCTATGTTCTATGTTACCATGTTTCATGTTAACATGTTCTATGTTACCATGTTCTATGTTACCATGTTACCTTGTTACCATGTTACCATGTTCTATGTTACCATGTTCCATGTTCCCATATTCCCATGTTGCCATGTTGCCAGTGCCAAACACATTTCTACCATACTGGAATGCAATCATAATCACCCAGGAAGAGAAAAGATAGGGTTGGATCAGTAATCCTCGCCCCTGTTTTGGTAAAAAGCTGAGGGACGGGGCTGGAGACATGTAAGCACTCTCAAATTCATAGACAGAGCTACGGATACAGGGATCCATGATATCCAAAGTATAGATTTAACTATGTTTTGAGGCTATATAGTATTTGTTTACATTTACTATGTTTACAAACATTTGAGTAAATCAAGCTTATATTTTGGGATCTGATGGGGTACAACAGCTGAACTAAGCTCATGAGACATTTTAAGTTATATTCATTAAGAATCAAAGGGTACATATCATTATCTTATAAGTCAAAAAGGATATAGCAGCTGAATATTGCCTCTTGAGAAGACACATTTCAGCCGAATGTAGTCAGTTGTGCAACTGAGTAGGTATCCCCTTTCCCTTTCCTTAAGCCACAACCCAGAGTCTGTGCATGTCTACCGTGGCTGTTTGGGAGACTGCAACCACAACAACAACAGCATCTGTGCAGGGCCGGACTAAGCAAATCTGGGGCCCCGTACTCTTTGTGGTAGAAATACATTTTTGCTGTTTTAAAACTAAACTAATTCTAGCAATTCTACACATTTTGCCTTTGAGAGAAAAATGTGCTCGTATTTCCTGTAGATTTACACATTTCGACATGGCTTATGTCTTCTTCTTATGTTGTCTGAGTGACTCAAACAGTATAATAAAATCAGTGGACGTCACCTGGGGCCGCGGGGCATGTGGTCCGGTCGGTAATCCGGGCCCTGCCTCTGTGCCAGCCGTTGAGAATTCATGTAAATGCATGTTATTTTCCAATATTTTTATTCAGTCTCTCGTTTGGTCATGTAATTGATATTTCTCTAAACCTTTTAGGCTAAATAAAGATTCAGGCACCTCCTGTTCCAATTCCAAACCACATGGTTGGTCTAAAACAGCCTCCAATTCCAAACCACATGGTTGGTCTAAAACAGCCTCCAATTCCAAACCACATGGTTGGTCTAAAACAGCCTCCAATTCCAAACCACATGGTTGGTCTAAAACAGCCTCCAATTCCAAACCACATGGTTGGTCTAAAACAGCCTCCAATTCCAAACCACATACCGTTGGGTTAAAACGCAAACTCTTAATGGTAGATTGGAGGCTCTGTATGCGCTGCAACCCTGAGCTGAGGTAGATAGATATATGAGATAAGAGAGAAAAGGGTTTCCGATGGAAAAAGAGGGACTGTGGCGGGGCCGCCTACCCTCTAGTACTTACATGTGGATAGCCTTTGGCAGCTTGTGAAAAGAATGTCTCTCCAGACTCCTCAGACTTTCATCATCTGATATGTAACTGATTGGGAAAATATAGAATGGAAATGTTTAACTTTTTCACTGCAAGAACAGATTGGGTATACAGAAATACATTGTGTACAGTCCTGAGCTACATCTACATCCCAGGCTGTTCCCCTGTAGGCCCTATGGAAGTGTATGGAAGTGAGATCATCAATGACGGGCTGTTCAGTTCTACGATATTATACTTTTACCACTACAGATGTAACATAGTAGCATATGGTACAAACAAAAACCTACATGTGAGAGATGTTGATCAAGTTGGCGAAGGCATCCTGAGATATGGAGGTCAGTCTTGTCTCCACAAGCCACCTGTTGTGATAATACATAGATAATCCGTTGCATTTCTTTTTTACGGTGCTTTTCATTTCATTTGTGTTGTTCGTGTAATGGTACCCATTCTAGTTTTCACATCTCTATAATATCCATGCAACACATTATTATACCGCATTAGCTTTTTTTGTTTGTAATTTAGTTATCTGCAAATACAAAGTAACTATTGCCTGACCTGTTACATCCATAGACATTATATAGTTAATAGAAACATATTTGGGGGCTATGGGGTGATGGTCAGTGTAGATCTGCAGAAAGAGAGAGGGATTGTTCTGTAGACATAGTATCCAATAGAAGCTGATTATTATTATTATTATTATTAGATTATACACATTTACAAGATGAGAATACCTTCTTTGTATGTTGGGTAATGATAAAAACAGACAGCTGTGTTAAACCCATGAGGTAAGAATCAATAGGTAAATATAAAGAATTCACATCACCAACAGATTTGTTGAATCCCAGACTGTAGCTTAAAACTGAACCCCACTACTAGGTATTATTCGTCGTATGTCAATTAAGTGAACTTCTCTTTTGCTGAGTTCTTCCTTTACATCAGCATCACTTCGACTGACTGACAGGGCCGGTAAAAAGAAACAGTAGAAAGATACGGAAACGAGAGTACTTACAGCTCTTTAGTGCTGGGATGGAATGCAGGTAGGACGTCAATTTCGAAGCATGACACTGTTTTCGTACTGTCCCATTTGCTGCAGTCGCAAAAAGTTGGGCAAACGTCGATGTTATCAGTTGAATCGACCGGTGAAGCGATGAAAAGTATAAACATACGAATAATTAGATTCATTTTCAGATAGATTACTGAATGATATCCTCGCTCATTATTTGGTATTGCGTGAAGCCTATGAACGCATATTCGGCACATTAAAGTTTAATTTCCAATGTCAAGGTATATTACAGTTGTATTCGCCCGTATAGCATCTCATGTAGACATGTACTCCCAAGTTAAGTCGATGTCAAAATTGATAGAGATGCGGTACGGGGGCGTTCCGTTCATCTGAAACTTGCGTGCGTTGAACGTGGCTGAATCACACGGCATGGGGTGGGGAGTTACTTTTAGAGGCTATATAGCCTGTTACATTGCATTCGGACTTTTCAGGATGTTTAAATTAATGCTTTGTACTGTAGGTTATTTATTGGAAATATACAGTTCCAATAATATTTTCATATTGGACAGATTGTAGGATCTTGGGCCAGGAGATTTGTAGATTCATACGAACCTTCCATGGCCCGTTTCCCGATGGCGATGCATTGTACAAAATAACGGCCGCAGACGTCACACACGTTTCCCACGAAGGGCACTCGATACAAACGGAAATGTACCTGTGTCGTTACAAGAGCTGCCCAATGCTGACAATTATTCCAGAATAAAGGCTAAAGAGTAAGCTGGAGCCTGTTATGTATTTTTCTGTACTATATGTTTGCCATGTGTTATGTAATCTAAGTATTTTCTCGTGCTATTTTCTATGCGATGTTTGATTGATGTAAACTCTGAATTTCTTCAGTTTATGTAAACTGTGTGCAAGAATGAATAAAAATCTATATCGAAAATATCAACTATCAGCTATAACTAGAATATGATGACAACGTTTTTCGTAATTGCGCAACAAATCATTGTAGCCTAATGGCAGACAGGAATTGAGCCCTGTGTAGGCCGACAGATATTATACAATTGAGTCATACTAAATGATTAGTGTTTATTGGCTTATTTCACTGTAGAGCCTCTAGTCCTGCTCACTATACCTTATCCAACCTATTAGTTCCACCACCCACACATGCAATGACATCTCCTGGTTTCAATGATGTTTCTAGAGACAATATATCTCTCTTCATCACTCAATACCTAGGTTTACCTCCACTGTATTCACATCCTACCATACCTTTGTCTGTACATTATATGTTGATGCTATTTTACTGCCCCCAGAAGCCTCCTTTTACTCTCTGTTCCAGACGTTCTAGACGACCAATTCTTATTGCTTTTAGCTGCACCCTTATTCTAGTCCTCCTATGTTCCTCTGGCAATGTAGAGGTGAATCCAGGCCCTGCAGTGCCCAGCTCCACTCCTATTCCCCAGGCGCTCTCTTTTGACAACTTCTGTAACTGTAATAGCCTTGGTTTCATGCATGTTAACATTAGAAGCCTCCTCCCTAGGTTTGTTCTATTCACTACTTTAGCACACTCTGCCAACCCGGATGTTCTAGCTGTGTCTGAATCCTGGCTTAGGAAGACCACCAAAAATTCTGAAATTTTAATTCCAAACTACAACATTTTTAGACAAGATAGAACTGCCAAAGGGGGCGGTGTTGCAATCTACTGCAAAGATAGCCTGCAGAGTTCTGTCCTCCTATCCAGGTCTGTACCCAAACAATTTGAACTTCTACTTTTAAAAATCCACCTCTCTAAAAACAAGTCTCTCACCGTTGCCGCCTGCTATAGACCACCCTCTGACCCCAGCTGTGCTCTGGACACCATATGTGAACTGATTGCCCCCCATCTATCTTCAGAGCTCGTGCTGCTAGGCGACCTAAACTGGAACATGCTTAACACCCCAGCCATCCTACAATCTAAACTTTATGCCCTCAATCTCACACAAATTATCAATGAACCTACCAGGTACCTCCCCAAAGCCTTAAACACGGGCACCCTCATAGATATCATCCTAACCAACTTCCCCTCTAAATACACCTCTGCTGTCTTCAACCAAGATCTCAGCGATCACTGCCTCATTGCCTGCATCCGTAATGGTTCAGCGGTCAAACGACCTCCACTCATCACTGTAAAACGCTCCCCGAAACACAGGCCTTTCTAATTGACCTGGCCGGTGTATCCTGGAAGGATATTGATCTCATCCCGTCAGTAGAGGATGCCTGGATATTTTTTTTAAATGCCTTCCTAACCATCTTAAATAAACATGCCCCATTAAAGAAATTTAGAACCAGGAACAGATATAGCCCTTGGTTCTCCCCAAACCTGACTGCCCTTAACCAACACAAAAATATCCTATGGCGTTCTGCATTAGCATCGAACAGCCCCCGTGATATGCAGCTGTTCAGGGAAGCTAGAAACCATTATACACAGGCAGTTAGAAAAGCCAAGGCTAGCTTTTTCAAGCAGAAATTTGCTTCCTGCAACACTAACTCAAAAAAGTTCTGGGACACTGTAAAGTCCATGGAGAATAAGAATACCTCCTCCCAGCTGCCCACTGCACTGAAGATAGGAAACACTGTCACCACTAATAAATCCACCATAATTGAGAATTTCAATAAGCATTTTTCTACGGCTGGCCATGCTTTCCACCTGGCGACTCCTACCCCGGTCAACAGCACTGCACCCCCAACAGCAACTCGCCCAAGCCTTCCCCATTTCTCCTTCTCCCAAATCCATTCAGCTGATCTTCTGAAAGAGCTGCAAAATCTGGACCCCTACAAATCAGCCGGGCTAGACAATCTGGACCCTTTCGTTCTAAAATTATCTGCCGAAATTGTTGCCACCCCTATTACTAGCCTGTTCAACCTCTCTTTCGTGTCATCTGAGATTCCCAAAGATTGGAAAGCAGCTGCGGTCATTCCCCTCTTCAAAGGGGGGGAAACTCTTGACCCAAACTGCTACAGACCTATATCTATCCTACCATGCCTTTCTAAGGTCCTCGAAAGCCAAGTCAACAAACAGATTACCGACCATTTCGAATCTCACCATACCTTCTCTGCTATGCAATCTGGTTTCAGAGCTGGTAATGGGTGCACCTCAGCCACGCTCAAGGTCCTAAACGATATATTAACCGCCATCGATAAGAAACATTACTGTGCAGCCGTATTCATTGATCTGGCCAAGGCTTTCGACTCTGTCAATCACCACATCCTCATCGGCAGACTCGACAGCCTTGGTTTCTCAAATGATTGCCTCGCCTGGTTCACCAACTACTTCTCTGATAGAGTTCAGTGTGTCAAATCGGAGGGTCTGCTGTCCGGACCTCTGGCACCCCCTTTATGGGGGTGCCACAGGGTTCAATTCTTGGACCGTCTCTCTTCTCTGTATACATCAATGAGGTCGCTCTTGCTGCTGGTGAGTCTCTGATCCACCTCTACGCAGACGACACCATTCTGTATACTTCCGGCCCTTCTTTGGACACTGTGTTAACAACCCTCCAGGCAAGCTTCAATGCCATACAACTCTCATTCCATGGCCTCCATTTGCTCTTAAATACAAGTAAAACTAAATGCATGCTCTTCAACCGATCGCTACCTGCACCTACCCGCCTGTCCAACATCACTACTCTGGACGGCTCTGACTTAGAATACGTGGATAACTACAAATACTTAGGTGTCTGGTTAGACTGTAAACTCTCCTTCCAGACCCATATCAAACATCTCTAATCCAAAGTTAAATCTAGAATTGGCTTCCTATTTCGCAACAAAGCATCCTTCACTCATGCTGCCAAACATACCCTTGTAAAACTGACCATCCTACCAATCCTCGACTTTGGCGATGTCATTTACAAAATAGCCTCCAATACCCTACTCAACAAATTGGATGCAGTCTATCACAGTGCAATCCGTTTTGTCACCAAAGCCCCATATACTACCCACCATTGCGACCTGTACGCTCTCGTTGGCTGGCCTTCGCTTCATACTCGTCGCCAAACCCACTGACTCCATGTCATCTACAAGACCCTGCTAGGTAAAGTCCCCCCTTATCTCAGCTCGCTGGTCACCATAGCATCTCCCACCTGTAGCACACGCTCCAGCAGGTATATCTCTCTAGTCACCCCCAAAACCAATTCTTTCTTTGGCCGCCTCTCCTTCCAGTTCTCTGCTGCCAATGACTGGAACGAACTACAAAAATCTCTGAAACTGGAAACACTTATCTCCCTCACTAGCTTTAAGCACCAAATGTCAGAGCAGCTCACAGATTACTGCACCTGTACATAGCCCACCTATAATTTAGCCCAAACAACTACCTCTTTCCCAACTGTATTTAATTTATTTATTTATTTTGCTCCTTTGCACCCCATTATTTTTATTTCTACTTTGCACACTCTTCCATTGCAAAACTACCATTCCAGTGTTTTACTTGCTATATTGTATTTACTTTGCCACCATGGCCTTTTTTGCCTTTACCTCCCTTCTCACCTCATTTGCTCACATTGTATATAGACTTGTTTATACTGTATTATTGACTGAATGTTTGTTTTACTCCATGTGTAACTCTGTGTCATTGTATCTGTCGAACTGCTTTGCTTTATCTTGGCCAGGTCGCAATTGTAAATGAGAACTTGTTCTCAACTTGCCTACCTGGTTAAATAAAGGTGAAATAAAAATTAAAAAATAAATTAAACATGAAGTAGCAAGTTGCTGTGTTGCCATGAAACCTAATATGTTGACCTTCAAGCTAATGGTTAGGCTACAGTGAAATGAGGGAGCTTTTAGATGATACTAATATATAAGTCTAATAGATACAAATATTGAAGCAGCTCAGATGTAGCCTTATGACTCAGTAGCCTTATGACTTAATAATAAGTTGGTCTATCGATTGCACATACAATATATAGACAAATGTATGTGGATGTCCTATCAAATTAGTGGATTTGGCTATTTCAGCCACACCCGTTGCTGTCAGATGTATAAAATAGAGTACACAGCCATGCAATCTCCATAGACAAACATTGGCAGTAGAATGGCCTTACTGAAGAGCTCAGTGAAAGGATGCCACCTTTCCAACAAGTCAGTTGGTCAAATTTCTGCCCTGCTAGAGCTGCTCTGGTCAACTGTAAGTGCTGTTATTGTGAAGTGGAAACGTCTGGGAACAACAACGCCTCAGCCACAAAGTTGTAGGTCACACAAGCTAACGGAACGGGACCGCCGACTGCTCAAGAGCATAGGATGTGAAACTCGTCTGTCCTTGGTTGTAATACTAATTTCCGTGTTCCAAACTGTCTCTGAAAGCAATGTCAGAGCAAGAACTGTCCGTCGGGAGCTTCATGAAATGGGTTCCCGCACACAAGCCTAAAATCACCATGTGCAATGCCAAGCATCGACTGGAATGGTGTAAAGCTAGCCACCATTGGACTCTGGAGCAATGGAAACACGTTCTCTGGAGTGAAGAATCCCGCTTCACCATCTGGCAGTCCAACTGACGAATCTGGGTTTGGAGGATGCCAGGAGATTGCCACCTGCCAGAATGTATAGTGCCAACTGTAAAGTTTGGTGGAGGAGGAATAATGGTCTGGGGCTGTTTTTCATGGTTTGGACTAGGCCCCTTAGTTCCAGTGAAGGGGAATCTTAACGCTACAGCATACAATGACGTTCTAGATGATTCCGTGCTTCTAACTTTGTGGAAACGGTTTGGAAAAGGCCCTTTCCTGTTTCAGCATGACAATTCCTCCATGCACAATGCAAGGTCTGTACAGAAATGGTTTGTCGAGATCAATGTTGAAGAACTTGACTGGCCTGTCCAGCATCACATCAAGCACGTTTGGGATGAATTGTAACGCCAACTGCGAGCCAGGCCTAATTGCCCAACATCAGTGCCCGACCTCACCAATGCTCTCGTGGCTGAATGGAAGAAAGTCCCTGCAGCAATGTTCCAACATCTAGTGGAAAGCCTTTCCAGAAGAGTGGAGGCTGTTATAGCAGCAATGTTCCAACATCTAGTGGAAAACCTTCTCAGAAGAATGGAGGCTGTTATAGCAGCAATGTTCCAACATCTAGTGGAAAACCTTCTCAGAAGAATGGAGGCTGTTCTAGCAGCAAAGGGGGGACCAACTCCATGTTAATACCCATGATTTTGGAATGAGATGTTCGATGAGCAGGACTCCACATATGTAGTGTATTTGAAAGTGATGTCAATATTTAGCCTAATAATCTCGCTATTATAATTTGATTATTTCGGATGTAAACATTTTTAAAGCTTCCTAGCTTTGCTTGTTTATAACATTGCAAAACGTTTAGGCTATTTATATGACGTTTTCTAGGTTCACTGGTCACAGAGAGATAAACATCTTCATTCTGTCTTTAGTGTATAAATTGATGTGGGAGGGTAAACGATGATCTAAGGACGCACTTAGCTGATCTATTAGTGGTCTGAGGCAGGCATTAGATACGGAAAGATTTCAAGTGCAATGAAAGATGGAAAGTTAAAGATGCTCTTATGAAGGTTCTAATGCTAAACTTAGAAAGATGCTTTTGGGAAACTGAGCCCAAATATCACGACAGAGGTTTGTCCCATAGAGGTAGAAAGAGGGCTCCAGATGCATATAACCCATTTTAGAATAGACCTTGCCATTGAGGGCTTCCACCATTTCAAAGTTGTCAACCTAGTGGGCATTTTTTGGGGTTGGTAGAGATCAGCCAATAATAAGAATACTGTCTCCTGCTTAAATTGGGTTGCCTATTGCCCCTTTAAAGACATTTACATGCCATCTGCAGTAGCCACATCAATGTTTGGATTCATTATTAATTATATGCACCCATTGATTCTTGATGAATTAAAAAACATATTTTACCTTTATTTAATGAGGCAAGTCAGTTAAGAACAAATTCTTATTTTCAATGATGGTCTAGGAACAGTGGGTTAACTGCCTTGTTCATGGGCAGAATGATTTTTACCTTGTCAGCTCAGGGATTTGATCTTGCAACCTTTTGGTACAAGTCCAACGCTTTAACCACTGGGCTACCCTGCCACAACAATAATATAGCTAAGCCCGTGACTGTGAATACTGAGTTTGGCGTCCGCTCTCGCCCCTCCGGAAACCCCTCTCTCAAAGCTACAGATCACATTCTGTTGTCTCTGCCTGGCCAGTTCCCCTCTCTCAAAGCTACAGATCACATTCTGTTGTCTCTGCCTGGCCAGTTCCCCTCTCTCAAAGCTACAGATCACATTCTGTTGTCTCTGCCTGGCCAGTTCCCCTCTCTCAAAGCTACAGATCACATTCTGTTGTCTCTGCCTGGCCGGTTCCCCTCTCTCAAAGCTACAGATCACATTCTGTTGTCTCTGCCTGGCCAGTTCCCCTCTCTCAAAGCTACAGATCACATTCTGTTGTCTCTGCCTTGCCGGTTCCCCTTTCTCAAAGCTACAGATCACATTATGTTGTCTCTGCCTGGCGAGTTCGCCTCTCTCAAAGCTACAGATCACATTCTGTTGTCTCTGCCTGGCCGGTTCCCCTCTGTCAAAGCTACAGATCACATTCTGTTGTCTCTGCCTGGCCAGTTCCCCTCTCTCAAAGCTACAGATCACATTCTGTTGTCTCTGCCTGGCCAGTTCCCCTCTCTCAAAGCTACAGATCACATTCTGTTGTCTCTGCCTGGCCGGTTCCCCTTTCTCAAAGCTACAGATCACATTCTGTTGTCTCTGCCTGGCCGGTTCCCCTCTCTCAAAGCTACAGATCACATTCTGTTGTCTCTGCCTTGCCGGTTCCCCTCTCTCAAAGCTACAGATCACATTCTGTTGTCTCTGCCTGGCCGGTTCCCCTTTCTCAAAGCTACAGATCACATTCTGTTGTCTCTGCCTGGCCGGTTCCCCTCTCTCAAAGCTACAGATCACATTCTGTTGTCTCTGCCTTGCCGGTTCCCCTCTCTCAAAGCTACAGATCACATTCTGTTGTCTCTGCCTGGCGAGTTCCCCTCTCTCAAAGCTACAGATCACATTCTGTTGTCTCTGCCTGGCCGGTTCCCCTCTCTCAAAGCTACAGATCACATTCTGTTGTCTCTGCCTTGCCGGTTCCCCTCTCTCAAAGCTACAGATCACATTCTGTTGTCTCTGCCTGGCGAGTTCCCCTCTCTCAAAGCTACAGACTACATTCTGATCATGTTGTCACTGCCTGGCCAGTTCCCCTGTCTCCACTGAGATGCTCTGCCACAAATCGTATTACAGGGTTTGGCTTACTGGTGCTTTTCCATGGCGTCCCTAGGAGGGGTGCCTCACTTGAGTGGGTTGAGTCACTGACGTGATCTTCCTGTCCGGGTTGGCTCCCCCCCTTGGGTTGGGCTGTGGGGGAGATCTTTGTGGCCTATACTTGGCCTTGTCTCAGGGTAGTGAGTTGGGGGTTGAAGATATCCGTCTAGTGGTGTGGGGGCTGTGCTTTGGCAAAGTGGGTGGGGTTATATCCTGCCTGGTTGGCCCTGTCCGGGTGTATGGTCGGAACGTGCCATAGTGTCTTCCGACTCATCCTGTCTCAGCCTCCAGTATTTATGCTGCAATAGTTTATGTGTCGGGGGGCTAGGGTCAGTCTGTTATATCTGGAGTATTTCTCCCGTCTTATCCCCGGTCCTGTTTGAATTTAAGTATGCTCTCTTTAACTCTTTCTTTCTCGGAGGACCTGGGCACTAGGACAATGCCTCAAGACTACCTGGCTTGAGGACTCCTTGCTGTCCCCAGTCCACCTGGTCGTGCTGCTGCTCCAGATTCAACTGTTCTGCCTGCGGCTATGGAACCCTGATCTGTTCACTGGACCTGCTGTTTTCAACTCTATAGAGTCAGCAGGAGCGGTAGAGATATTCTGAATGATCGGCTAGGAAAAGCCAACTGACATTTACTCCTGAGGTGCTGACCTGTTGCACCTTCTACAACCACTGTGATTATTATTATTTGACCCTGCTGGTCATCTATGAACATTAGAACATTTTGGCCATGTTCTGTTATAATCTCCACCCGGCACAGCCAGAAGAGGACTGGCCACCCCTCATAGCCTGGTTCCTCTCTAGGTTTCTTCCTAGGTTCTGGCCTTTCTAGGGAGTTTTTCCTAGCCACCGTGCTTCTACACCTGCATTGCTTGCTGTTTGGGGTTTTAGGCTGGGTTTCTGTACAGTACTTTGTGGGCCGGCAGGGTAGCCTAGTGTTAGAGCGTTGCACTAGTAACTGAAAGGTTGCAATGTCAAACCCCTGAGCTGACAAGGTACAAATCTGTCGTTATGCCCCTGAACAGGCAGTTAACCCACGGTTCCTAGGCCATCATTGAAAATATGAATTTGTTCTTAACTGACTTGCCTAGTTAAATAAAGGTAAAATAAACATCAGCGGATGTAAGAAGGGCTTTACAATTACATTTGGATGTTATTTTACACAGACATTTTCACACTACACCTCCCATCACTTTTTCCTCTTAACTCATGCTCTTCTGAGTTGGTGGAAAAAGTACCCAAATGTTATACTTGAGTAAAAGTAAAGATACCTTAATAGAATATTACTCAAGTAAATGTGAAAATCACCCAGTAAAATACTATTTGAGTAAAAGTCCAAAATTATTTGGTTAAAAAAATCAATCAAAAACCATCCAAGCGCTATGATGAAACTGGCTCTCATGAGGACCGCCACAGGAAAGGAAGACCCAGAGTTACCTCTGCTGCAGAGGATAAGTTCATTAGAGTTAACTGCACCTCAGATTGCAGCCCAAATAAATGCTTCACAGAGTTCAAGTAACAGACACATCTCAACATTTACTGTTCAGAGGAGACTGAGTGGATCAGGCCACCATGGTTAAATTGCTGCAAAGAAACCACTACTAATGGACACCAATAATTACGAAGAGACTTGCTTTGGCCAAGAAACACGAGGAATAGACATTCAACCGGTGGAAATCTGTCCTTTGGTCTGATGAGTCCAAATTTTAGATTTTTGGTTCCAACCGCTGTGTCTTTGTGAGATGCAGAGTACGTGAACGGATGATCTCTGCATTTGTGGTTCCCATGTGAAGCATGGAGGAGGAGGTGTGATGGTGTGGTGGTGCTTTGCTGGTGACACTGTTAGTGATTTATTTAGAATTCAAGGCACACTTAACCAGCATGGCTACCACAGCATTCTGCAGCGAGACGCCATCCCATCTGGTTTGTGCTCGGTGGGACGATCATTTGTTTTTCAACAGGACAATGACCCAAAACACACCTCCAGTGTGTGTAAGGCTGTTTGACCAAGAAGGAGAGTGATGGAGCGCTGCATCAGATGACCTGGCCTCCACAATCACCAGATCTCAACCCAATTGAGATGGTTTGGGATGAGTTGGACCACAGAGTGAAGGAAAAGCATCCAACAAGTAATTAGCATATGTAGAAACTCCTTCAAGACTGTTGGGAAAGCATTTCAGGTGACTACCTCGTGAAGCTGGTTGAGGGAGTGTGCAAAGTTGTTATCAAGGCAAAGGGTGGCTACTTTGAAGAATATATCAAAATATCAAATATAACTTATATTTTGATTTGTTTAACACTTTTTGGGTTACTACATGATTAGTCCTGGAGGAGTTAGTCCTGGAGGAGTTAGGAGTTAGTGCTGGAGAAGTTAATCGGCTGGAGGGGTTAGGAGTTAGTGCTGGAGGAGTTAATCTACTGGAGGAGTTAATCTACTGGAGGAGTTCATCTGCTGGAGGAGTTAGTCCTGGAGGAGTTAGGAGTTAGGGCTGGAGGAGTTAGGAGTTAGTGCTGGAGAAGTTAATCGGCTGGAGGGGGTAGGAGTTAGTGCTGGAGGAGTTAATCTACTGGAGGAGTTAATCTACTGGAGGAGTTAATCTACTGGAGGAGTTAGTCCTGGATGAGTTAGGAGTTAGGGCTGGAGGATTTAATCTGCTGGAGGAGTTAGTCCTGGAGGAGTTAGGAGTTAGGGCTGGAGGATTTAATCTGCTGGAGGAGTTAGTCTTAGTGGAGATAGGACTGGAGGAGTTCATCTACTGGAGGAGTTAGTCCTGGAGGAGTTAGGAGTTAGGGCTGGAGGATTTAATCTGCTGGAGGAGTTGGTCCTGGAGGAGTTAGGAGTTAGTGCTGGAGCAGTTAGTCTGCTGGAGGAGTTAGTCCTGGAGGAGTTAGGAGTTAGTGCTGGAGGAGTTAATCTACTGGAGGAGTTCATCTACTGGAGGAGTTCATCTGCTGGAGGAGTTAGTCCTGGATGAGTTAGGAGTTAGTGCTGGAGAATTTAATCTGCTGGAGGAGTTAGTCCTGGTGGAGATAGGGCTGGAGGAGTTAGGAGTTAGGGCTGGAGGATTTAATCTGCTGGAGGAGTTAGTCCTGGAGGAGTTAGGAGTTAGTGCTGGAGCAGTTAGTCTGCTGGATGAGTTAGTCCTGGAGGAGTTAGGAGTTAGTGCTGGGGCAGTTAGTCTGCTGGAGGAGTTAGTCCTGGAGGAGTTAGGAGTTAGTGCTGGAGCAGTTAGTCTGCTGGAGGAGTTAGTCCTGGAGGAGTTAGGAGTTAGTGCTGGAAGATTTAATCTGCTGTAGGAGTTAGTCCTGGAGGAGTTAGGAGTTAGTACTGGAGAAGTTAATCTGCTGGAGGGGTTAGGAGTTAGTGCTGGAGGAGTTAATTACATTTACATTACATTTAAGTAATTTAGCAGACACTCTTATCCAGAGCGACTTACAAATTGGTGCATTCACCTTATGACATCCAGTGGAACAGCCACTTTACAATAGTGCATCTAAATCTTTTAAGGGGGGGGGGGGGTGAGAAGGATTACTTTATCCTATCCTAGGTATTCCTTAAAGAGGTGCGGTTTCAGGTGTCTCCTTAATCTACTGGAGGAGTTCATCTGCTGGAGGAGTTAGTCCTGGAGGAGTTAGGAGTTAGTGCTGGAGCAGTTAGTCTGCTGGAGGAGTTAGTCCTGGAGGAGTTAGGAGTTAGTGCTGGAGCAGTTAGTCTGCTGGAGGAGTTAGTCCTGGAGGAGTTAGGAGTTAGTGCTGGAGCAGTTAGTCTGCTGGAGGAGTTAGTCCTGGAGGAGTTAGGAGTTAGTGCTGGAGCAGTTAGTCTGCTGGAGGAGTTTCTGCTAGCCATCTACGGAAGCAAAGGGGGGTGGGTGACTTCCATTCTGTGAGGATTATTTTTTTCAGACACCTTTCAAAACATCAGAGCCTGTTGTTCCTCGTAGGACGATCTTAGAACAGCCTCTGAACAGCCAAAAAGAGCAAGTTCTGGGTCAGGTTTAAATGGCCCTCTCATATATCTTTGAATTTCAATAAAAGATGTTCCTCTGAAAAATGATTATTTATGGGGAGAGCCAAAACAGTTCTGGGTTAATGAACCCTCTGAGGGTTTACATCTGTCACACAGTGGGGAGACCTTGGGGTAAAGTGTATTTCATTTGGTTTTGGAGTGATGAAGTCTATGCATGTCTTTGTGTTCTATCAATTAATATATGTCATTGATGGAACAGGAGTGATTCTAGAGAGAGCTTCTCCCTAGAGATCATCGGATATGTCTACATCTAACTATTTACCCCAGGTGCCCTTGAGATGACCAGTAGAGGTCTCTGTGTAGTTGGAGAAAAAGGAGACAAACTGTGAGATGAGGTGTTTTGAGTTGGGAGAGTGCTGTAGAGATCATTAAACTATTGTTATACAGGGAGGGTATCAACATTTAGAATTCTCCCTTTGATATAGTGTCTGACTTCTAAATAATGGGAAAATGTGAATGGTAGAACTTTAATGTATTATTTAATTTGATGAATGGTGCTAAAAACCTCTTAAGTCGACCCCCTACTTTTTCGAACATTCTGTTAAAAGTCGCGCAACAGTTCAGAGCCCTGCTACTCATGCCAGGAATATAGTATATGCATATGATTAGTATGTGTGGATAGAAAACACTCAGACGTTTCTAAAACTGGTTAAATCACGGCTGTGACTATAACAGAACGTGCGTTTCAGCGAAAAGCGCAGGAAAATCTGATCACTGAAAATGGGAAAATATATCAATGCGCCACTTGAAGGTATTGTTGAATAGAAACCACATTACCTGGAGCCGAGGTTGCAATACCTACAGCTTCCACACGATGTCAACAGTCTTGTCATTTGCCTAGGATTTGTTTCTTGGTCAAATGGACAATAGGCAGCCCATTTCTTCCGGTCTCCGACCTGAAATTTTGGTTGAGATTTACCCGGACATTATTTCAAGACGTACAGCTATAGAATATACATCGCCTCGTGATCAATTTGATCGTTTATCAACGTTTACTAATACCTAAAGTTGCATTACAAAAGTATTTTGAAGTGTTTTGTGAAAGTTTATTGTCAACTTTTTTCATTTAAAAAAAAAATGACGTTACATTATAAAACAGTGTTTTTTTCCTTGATCACACAGTCTTCATAGATCGATATCTAGGCTATATATGGACCGATTTAATCGAGAAAAAAAAGACCCAATAGTGATGTTTATGGGACATCTAGGAGTGCCAACAAAGAAGATGGTCAAAGGTAATGAATGTTTTATATTTTATTTCTGCATTTTCTGTAGCACCGACTATGCTAATTATTTTGTCTACGTCCCCTGTGGGTATTTAGGGGTGTTGCATGCTATCAGATAATAGCTTCTCATGCTTTCGCCAAATTTTTTTTTTAAAATCTGACTTGTTGGCTGGATTCACAACGAGTGTAGCTTTAATTCAGTACCCCGAATGTGTGTTTTAATGAACGTTTGAGTTTTAACGAGTGCTATTAGCATTTAGCGTAGCGCATTTGCATTTCCAGATGTCTAGATGGGACACATGCGTCCTGGGTCGACTCAAGAGGTTTTAACTAAGTATAAATCTTCAGTTGCGGCCAGTCCTTTCTCCCTCCATTCAGCAAACACCCAGACCGAGATGGAACAAAATCATGTTTAAAGCATATCTGGGATTAAATCACATCTGGGATTAAATCACATCTGGGATTAAATCACATCTGGGATTAAAGCATATCTGGGATTAAATCACATCTGGGATTAAATCACATCTGGGATTAAATCACATCTGGGATTAAAGCATATCTGGGATTAAATCACATCTGGGATTAAATCACATCTGGGATTAAAGCATATCTGGGATTAAAGCACATCTGGGATTAAATCACATCGGGGATTAAAGCATATTGGGGATTAAAGCAAATCTGGGATTAAAGCATATCGGGGATTAAATCATATTGGGGATTAAAGCACATCTGGGATTAAATCACATCTGGGATTAAATCACATCTGGGATTAAAGCATATCTGGGATTAAAGCACATCTGGGATTAAATCACATCGGGGATTAAAGCATATTGGGGATTAAAGCAAATCTGGGATTAAATCATATTGGGGATTAAAGCACATCGGGGATTAAATCATATTGGGGATTAAAGCATTTCTGGGATTTAAGCATATCTGGGATTAAATCACATCTGGGATTAAAACATATTGGGGATTAAAGCACATCGGGGAATAAATCACATCGGGGATTAAATCATATCTGGGATTAAAGCATATCTGGGATTAAAGCACATCTGGGATTAAATCACATCAGGGATTAAAGCATATCGGGGATTAAAGCATATCGGGGATTAAAGCATATCTGGGATTAAAGCATATCTGGGATCGGGTATCAGGCACTTTATAAACATGCTTAATCTGGTTTAAAACACATATATTTTTTAAATTATCCAAAGAAACTTGTTGCTCAGTTTGTTTAGGCACTGCTTTGGAGAAAAGCATGGTTGGAAGAGAGGAATTTGTTACAGACCTGACTTCCATATTTAGCCACAGGGGGGCAACCGTGTCCAATTTATCAGGGAAAGCCAGTTGCCAGTATGCTAATGCCCAGGCATTTGCCGTCCCCAGTAATAATGCCTAAAGATGGGTAGGCCTGAACCACCACTTTCCTTGGGCATTTGCTAGTGGGGATTTACAAATACGATGGGTTTGAAGATTCTGGCATAGAGAAAGGAACCTGGGAAGATAAACCATTTTTATTATAATAATGCACCCCATCATAGAAAGAAAGAGGGAATACTCTCCAGTTCTCTTATGTTTTGTTTTAACTCACTGTAGTTAAACTTGAAGATGAGCTTTGTATTTCTAGGTATTTTTAGTCCCAGGTAAGCACATATTTAAATGTCATCCTCTCTAGCTCACTCTAAATGGTATCATTTACATTACATTTACATTTACATTTAAGTCATTTAGCAGACGCTCTTATCCAGAGCGACTTAAAAATTGGTGCATACACCTTATGACATCCACCTTACTTCCGGCGCCGACTGAGATGGCCGCCTCGCTTCGCGTTCCTAGGAAACTATGCAGTTTTTTGTTTTTTTACGTGTTATTTCTTACATTAGTACCCCAGGTCATCTTAGGTTTCATTACATACAGTCAAGAAGAACTACTGAATATAAGATCAGCGTCAACTCACCATCAGTACGACCAAGAATATGTTTTCCGCGACGCGGATCCTGTGTTCTGCCTTACAAACAGGACAACGGAATGGATCGCTTGCAGCGACCCAAGGAAACGACTACGAAAAAGAGGGAAACGCGGCGGTGTTCTGGTCAGACTCGAAAAAGGGCACATCGCGCACCACTTCCCAGTATTCTTCTTGCCAATGTCCAGTCTCTCGACAACAAGGTTGATGAAATCCGAGCAAGGGTGGCATTCCAGAGGGACATCAGAGACTGTAACGTTCTTTGCTTTACGGAAACATGGCTTACTGGGAAGACGCTATCCAGGGCGGTGCAGCCAACGGGTTTCTCCACGCATCGCGCGGACAGAAACAAACATCTCTCTGGTAAGAAGAGTGGCGGGGGCGTATGCCTCATGACTAACGGGACATGGTGTGATGAAGGAAACATACAGGAACTCAAATCCTTCTGTTCACCTGATTTAGAATTCCTCACAATCAAATGTAGACCGCATTATCTTCCAAGAGAATTCTCTTCGATTATAATCACAGCCGTATATATCCCCCCAAGCAGACACATCGATGGCTCTGAACGAACTTTATTTAACTCTTTGCAAACTGGAAAACATTTATCCGGAGGCTGCATTCATTGTAGCTGGGGATTTTAACAAAGCCAATCTGAAAACAAGACTCCCTAAATTTTATCAGCATATCGATTGCGCAACCAGGGGTGGTAAAACCTTGGATCATTGTTACTCTAACTTCCGCGACGCATATAAGGCCCTGCCCCGCCCCCTTCGGAAAAGCTGACCACGACTCCATTTTGCTGATCCCTGCCTACAGGCAGAAATTAAAACAAGAGGCTCCCACGCTGAGGTCTGTCCAACGCTGGTCAGACCAAGCTGACTCTACACTCCAAGACTCCTTCCATCACGTGGACTGGGACATGTTTCGTATTGCGTCAGATGGGAATATTGACGAATACGCTGATTCGGTGTGCGAGTTCATTAGAACGTGCGTCGAAGATGTCGTTCCCATAGCAACGATAAAAACATTCCCTAACCAGAAACCGTGGATTGATGGCAGCATTCGCGTGAAACTGAAAGCGCGAACCACTGCTTTTAATCAGGGCAAGGTGTCTGGCAACATGACTGAATACAAACAGTGCAGCTATTCCCTCCGCAAGGCTATTAAACAAGCTAAGCGTCAGTACAGAGACAAAGTGGAATCTCAATTCAACGGCTCAGACACAAGAGGCATGTGGCAGGGTCTACAGTCAATCACGGACTACAAGATGAAATCCAGCCCAGTCACGGACCAGGATGTCTTGCTCCCAGGCAGACTAAATAACTTTTTGCCCGCTTTGAGGACAATACAGTGCCACTGACACGGCCTGCAACGGAAACATGCGGTCTCTCCTTCACTGCAGCCGAGGTGAGTAAGACATTTAAACGTGTTAACCCTCGCAAGGCTGCAGGCCCAGACGGCATCCCCAGCCGCGCCCTCAGAGCATGCGCAGACCAGCTGGCCGGTGTGTTTACGGACATATTCAATCAATCCCTATACCAGTCTGCTGTTCCCACATGCTTCAAGAGGGCCACCATTGTTCCTGTTCCCAAGAAAGCTAAGGTAACTGAGCTAAACGACTACCGCCCGTAGCACTCACTTCCGTCATCATGAAGTGCTTTGAGAGACTAGTCAAGGACCATATCACCTCCACCCTACCTGACACCCTAGACCCACTCCAATTTGCTTACCGCCCAAATAGGTCCACAGACGATGCAATCTCAACCACACTGCACACTGCCCTAACCCACCTGGACAAGAGGAATACCTATGTGAGAATGCTGTTCATCGACTACAGCTCGGCATTCAACACCATAGTTCCCTCCAAGCTCGTCATCAAGCTCGAGACCCTGGGTCTCGACCCCGCCCTGTGCAACTGGGTACTGGACTTCCTGACGGGCCGCCCCCAGGTGGTGAGGGTAGGCAACAACATCTCCTCCCCGCTGATCCTCAACACGGGGCCCCACAAGGGTGCGTTCTGAGCCCTCTCCTGTACTCCCTGTTCACCCACGACTGCGTGGCCACGCACGCCTCCAACTCAATCATCAAGTTTGCGGACGACACAACAGTGGTAGGCTTGATTACCAACAACGACGAGACGGCCTACAGGGAGGAGGTGAGGGCCCTCGGAGTGTGGTGTCAGGAAAATAACCTCACACTCAACGTCAACAAAACTAAGGAGATGATTGTGGACTTCAGGAAACAGCAGAGGGAACACCCCCTATCCACATCGATGGAACAGTAGTGGAGAGGGTAGCTAGTTTTAAGTTCCTCGGCATACACATCACAGACAAACTGAATTGGTCCACTCACACTGACAGCGTCATGAAGAAGGCGCAGCAGCGCCTATTCAACCTCAGGAGGCTGAAGAAATTCGGCTTGTCACCAAAAGCACTCACAAACTTCTACAGATGCACAATCGAGAGCATCCTGGCGGGCTGTATCACCGCCTGGTACGGCAACTGCTCCGCCCTCAACCGTAAGGCTCTCCAGAGGGTAGTGAGGACTGCACAACGCATCACCGGGGGCAAACTACCTGCCCTCCAGGACACCTACACCACCCGTTGTTACAGGAAGGCCATAAAGATCATCAAGGACATCAACCACCCGAACCACTGCCTGTTCACCCCGCTATCATCCAGAAGGCGAGGTCAGTACAGGTGCATCAAAGCTGGGACCGAGAGACTGAAAAACAGCTTCTATCTCAAGGCCATCAGACTGTTAAACAGCCACCACTAACAGTGAGTGGCTGCTGCCAACACACTGTCATTGACACTGACCCAACTCCAGCCATTTTAATAATGGGAATTGATGGGAATTATGTAAATATATCACTAGCCACTTTAAACAATGCTACCTTATATAATGTTACTTACCCTACATTATTCATCTCATATGCATATGTATATACTGTACTCTACATCATCGACTGCATCCTTATGTAACACATGTATCACTAGCCACTTTAACTATGCCACTTTGTTTACTTTGTCTACACACTCATCTCATATGTATATACTGTACTCGATACCATCTACTGTATGCTGCTCTGTACCATCACTCATTCATATATCCTTATGTACATATTCCTTATCCCCTTACACTGTGTATAAGACAGTAGTTTTGGAATTGTTAGTTAGATTACTTGTTGGTTATCACTGCATTGTCGGAACTAGAAGCACAAGCATTTCGCTACACTCGCATTTAACATCTGCTAACCATGTGTATGTGACAAATACAATTTGATTTGATTTGATTTGATTTGATTTAGAATAGTCACTTTACAATAGTGCATCTAAATCTTAAAGGGGGGGGGGTGAGAAGGATTACTTATCCTATCCTAGGTATTCCTTAAAGAGGTGGGGTTTCAGGAGTCTCCGGAAGGTGGTGATTGACTCCGCTGTCCTGGCGTCGTGAGGGAGTTTGTTCCACCATTGGGGGGCCAGAGCAGCGAACAGTTTTGACTGGGCTGAGCGGGAACTGTACTTCCTCAGTGGTAGGGAGGCGAGCAGGCCAGAGGTGGATGAACGCAGTGCCCTTGTTTGGGTGTAGGGCCTGATCAGAGCCTGGAGGTACTGAGGTGCCGTTCCCCTCACAGCTCCGTAGGCAAGCACCATGGTCTTGTAGCGGATGCGAGCTTCAACTGGAAGCCAGTGGAGAGAGCGGAGGAGCGGGGTGACGTGAGAGAACTTGGGAAGGTTGAACACCAGACGGGCTGCGGCGTTCTGGATGAGTTGTAGGGGTTTAATGGCACAGGCAGGGAGCCCAGCCAACAGCGAGTTGCAGTAGTCCAGACGGGAGATGACAAGTGCCTGGATTAGGACCTGCGCCGCTTCCTGTGTGAGGCAGGGTCGTACTCTATCCTCTCTAGATGTAATAGTATCTGAGATACACGTCATCACTTTTTCCCCAACTGATTGAATAGCCAGATAGTTTTCCAAATGAATTGATTAAGTCTAGTAGGCGAGGGACAGAGGCTACTGAGCCCGAGAGTTATACAAGCACATCGCGTGCATATATGTTTCCTACTTTATGGATATGAGGATGATCCCGTATTTATATCTCCAGGCGATGAAGAACGACAGCAAAGAACAGAGGACTGGATAGCTCTGCCGGACATATCTGTGTAGTTCAAGGTGACTGGATGTGTCGCTGATGGTCAGAATAGGGGATGTTGGGCAGGCGTAGAGCATTTTGACCCAGGCGATAAATGAGTCGCCAAATCCAAACCAAGTGAGTGCTTCGAACATGTATGACCATTCTATTCGGTCAAACGCTTTGTTGACCATCTAGCGATGTAATAGCCACCTTGGATCTGCTCACATGATTTGCATATAGAATGTTAAGCAGCCTGCGCACATTAGAAAAAGGAGAACCTGCCAGGGATAAACCCTGTCTGATCCGGATGAATAATGGCTGTTACATGTTTGTTCATCCTATTAGCAAGCACTTTGGCGATTCTTTTAGTATCGAAATTAAGCAATGCTATTGGTCTATAATTTGCCGTATCTGTTACTTCTCTGCCTTTTTTATAACATAAAGCAAATATTGGCTTCACACAATGATTTCGGCAAACTATAATTTTCTGTTGAATCAGTGATCATCCCGAGTAAGAGCGGAGCGAGAGCTTCACTGAATGTTTTATAAAAACCACAGCTGAAACCATGAGGGTCTGCAGCCTTTCCAGGTGGCAAAGCTTTTACTGCCTCAATTATTTCCTCTGTTGTGAAATCTGAGTTCAATTCTTTTTTTGGCGCCATCATGAAGTTTTGGCAGGCTGATGGAATCAAAGAAGGCTGATACATCCGAACCCGGAGAAGCATCGGATCAGAACCAGAAGCATCAAATCAGAACCACCAGAAGCATCAAATCAGAACCACCAGAAGCATCGGATCAGAACCACCAGAAGCATCAGATCAGAACCACCAGAAGAATCGGATCAGAACCAGAAGCATCGGATCAGAACCACCAGAAGAATCGGATCAGAACCAGAAGCATCGGATCAGAACCACCTGAAGCATCAAATCAGAACCACCAGAAGCATCGGATCAGAATCACCAGAAGCATCAAATCAGAACCACCAGAAGCATCGGATCAGAACCACCAGAAGCATCAAATCAGAACCACCAGAAGCATCGGATCAGAATCACCAGAAGCATCAAATCAGAACCACCAGAAGCATCAAATCAGAACCACCAGAAGCATCGGATCAGAACCACCAGAAGCATCGGATCAGTACCACCAGAAGCATCAAATCAGAACCACCAGAAGCATCGGATCAGAACCAGAAGCATTGGATCAGAACCACCAGAAGAATCGGATCAGAACCAGAAGCATCGGATCAGAACCACAAGCATCAGATCAGAACCAGAACTATCGGATCAGAACCACCAGAAGAAACAGATCAGAACCAGAACCATTGGATATGGAAAACTATAACTATGAGTACAATTCTTTGAAGCAGTTGTTCGGGTAGCCTAGTGGTTAGAGTGTTGGACTTGTAACCGAAAGGTTGCAAGATTGAATCCATGAGATGACAAGTAAAAAATCTGTTGTTCTACCCCTGAACAAGGCAGTTAATCCACTGTTCCTAGGCCATCATTGAAAATAAGAGTTTGTTCTTAATTGACTTGCCTAGTTAAATAAAAATAAAAAAGTCTCAGTAGGATCTGTCAGCAAGGTGCCTGCCTTAGACAGCACATTATGGATTGCTCTATTTGCATGCTCCCTTTACTTGTCTAGCCAAAAACCTTTCCAGGTTGTCCCCTTGTCAAGGTTGTCCCCAGCTCTAATAGGAGGTTACTGACCTGACAACCAAGACTAGAATTGTATTCATATTTCAAAATATTGTTGTAGTCAACCTGAGAGTGTGAAGTTCTGTATGTCTCCTCCGAAGCTGGGAGCTTTTTTTCCTATCTTATCCAGTTGCATGCGATTCCATTTTCTTTTAATGGCAGATTGAAATAATATGACCTCTCATAACTACTTTAAAGTTTCCCATAGTGTAGAATCAGATACCACTCCTGTGTCATTAGTCTCGAGGAACTCGTTCAACTTGGCTGTCATGCAGTCATTCCATGCTTGGTCTGTGACCAAGGAGGGGAGGAATCACCAACTCTAGTTCTATCTTGGCAAAGAAACATTTAGGGACAGCATAATTGGACTGTGATCAGTTATTAAGGTGCCATGGTATTTCAAATTGAGCACATTGGGTATCAATTTGGAATCTATTAGGAAGTAGACAGTTCTAGAATAAGACATGTGAACAGGAGAGTAGAATGAGTACTCTTTGTCTGTGGGATGTTGCAGTCTCCAGATGTCCACTAGATTCCTGGATTTGATTAGATTATTCAGAACCTGGACAGAGGTGATATTTGGTGCATTATGTGTGGACAGTCTGTCAAGATACGGATCATGGTAACAATTAAAACCATTGTATCGATTATTAGATTAGTGCTACTCTGATCTGGGAGTCAATCAAAAACATGATGGAAATGTGGGTCATCAATGTTTGGTTCATAGACGTTCAATAGGGTGATCGGGAAAGAGTTAATGTTCCCGGATACTATGATGTACCTACTGCGTGGGTCCCTGATACTATGATGTACCACCCCCAACTGCTTCCCCGGAGAAACCCAGCCTCACCCCACTGCTTCCCCAGAGAAACCCAGCCTCACCAAACTGTTTCCCCAGAGAAACCCAGCCTCACCCCACTGCTTCCCCAGAGAAACCCAGCCTCACCCCACTGCTTCCCCAGAGAAACACAGCCTCACCCCACTGCTTCCCCAGATAAATCTGCCCTCTCCACTGCTTCCCCGGAGAAACCCAGCCTCACCCCACTGCTTCCCCAGATAAACCTGCCCTCTCCACTGCTTCCCCAGAGAAACCCAGCCTCACCCCACTGCTTCCCCAGAGAAACCTGCCCTCTCCACTACTTCCCCAGAGAAACCCAGCCTCACCCCACTGCTTCCCCAGAGAAACCCAGCCTCACCCCACTACTTCCCCGGAGAAACCCAGCCTCACCCCACTGCTTCCCCGGAGAAATCCAGCCTCACCCCACTACTTCCCCGGAGAAACCCAGCCTCACCCCACTGCTTCCCCAGAGAAACCCAGCCTCACCCACTGCTTCCCCAGAGAAACCCAGCCTCACCCCACTGCTTCCCCAGAGAAACCTGCCCTATCCACTGCTTCCCCGGAGAAACCCAGCCTCACCCCACTGCTTCCCCAGAGAAACCCAGCCTCACCCCACTGCTTCCCCAGAGAAACCTTCCCTCTCCACTACTTCCCCAGAGAAACCTGCCCCCTCCTCTACTTCCCCAGAGAAACCTGCCCTCTTCACTACTTCCCCAGAGAAACCTGCCCCTGCCCTCTCCTCTACTTCCCCAGAGAAACCCAGCCTCACCCCACTGCTTCCCCAGAGAAACCCAGCCTCACCCCACTGCTTCCCCAGAGAAACCCAGCCTCACCCCACTGCTTCCCCAGAGAAACCCAGCCTCACCCCACTGCTTCCCCAGAGAAACCCAGCCTCACCCCACTGCTTCCCCAGATAAATCTGCCCTCTCCACTGCTTCCCCGGAGAAACCCTGCCTCACCCCACTGCTTCCCCAGAGAAACCCAGCCTCACCCCACTGCTTCCCCGGAGAAACCCAGCCTCACCCCACTGCTTCCCCAGAGAAACCCAACCTGCCCCACTACTTCCCCAGGGAAACCTGCCCTATCCACTGCTTCCCCAGAGAAACCCAGCCTCACCCCACTGCTTCCCCAGAGAAACCCAGCCTCACCCCACTGCTTCCCCGGAGAAACCCAGCCTCACCCCACTGCTTCCCCGGAGAAACCCAGCCTCACCCCACTGCTTCCCCAGAGAAACCCAACCTGCCCCACTACTTCCCCAGGGAAACCTGCCCTATCCACTGCTTCCCCAGAGAAACCCAGCCTCACCCCACTGCTTCCCCAGAGAAACCCAGCCTCACCCCACTGCTTCCCCAGAGAAACCCAGCCTCACCCCACTACTTCCCCAGAGAAACCTGCCCTCTCCACTGCTTCCCCAGAGAAACCCAGCCTCACCCCACTGCTTCCCCAGAGAAACCCAGCCTCACCCCACTGCTTCCCCAGAGAAACCCAGCCTCACCCCACTGTTTCCCCCAGATAAATCTGCCCTCTCCACTGCTTCCCCGGAGAAACCCAGCCTCACCCCACTGCTTCTCCAGATAAATCTGCCCTCTCCACTGCATCCCTGGAGAAACCCAGCCTCACCCCACTGCTTCCCCAGAGAAACCCGCCCTGCCCCACTACTTCCCCAGAGAAACCTGCCCTATCCACTGCTTCCCCAGAGAAACCCAGTCTCACCCCACTGCTTCCCGGAGAAACCCAACCTCACCCCACTGCTTCCCCAGAGAAACCCAGCCTCACCCCACTGCTTCCCCAGAGAAACCCAGCCTCACCCCACTACTTCCCCAGAGAAACCCGCCCTGCCCCACTACTTCCCCAGAGAAACCCGCCCTGCCCCACTACTTCCCCAAATGAAGCACTGTTCTACCCATCTCAAGTAAATTGAGACTTCTGGGCATGATGCCTAGAACAGACCCAGTACTACACTAGCAAGCTAACAACAGTCAGACTTAACAGCCCTATCCATGGTTGATGGAAAACAAATTAATACGTTACTATTTATGAATAAACTTGAAATCCACTGTTTGCTCAGTCAGTGCCTTCGGAAAGTATTCAGACCCCTTGACTTTTTCCACATTCTAAAATTGATTTAATGATATTTTTCCCTCATCAATCTACACACAAAGCCCCAAAATGACACGGCGAAAACACATTTTTAGAAATGTTAGAAAATTGATGAAAAATCTCAAACTGAAATACCTTATTTACATACGTTTTCAGACCCTTTGCTATGGGACTTGATGTTGAGCTCAGGTGCATCCTGTTTCCATTGATCATCCTTGAGATGTTTCTACAACTTGATTGGAGTGGTAAATTCAATTGATTGGACATGATTTGGAAAGGCACACACCTGTCTATATAAGGTCCCAGACATGACAGTGTATGTCAGAGAAAAAAACAAGCTATGAGGTCGAAGGAATTGTCCATAGAGCTCTGAGACAGGATTGTGCCAAGGCATAGATCTAGGGAAGAGTACCAAAACATGTCTACGGCATTAAAGGTCCCCAAGAACACAGTGGTCTCCATCATTCCTAAATGGAAAAAGTTTGGAACCATCAAGACTCTCCCGAGAGCTGGCCGCCCAGCCAAACTGAGCAATTGGTGGAGAAGGGCCTTAGTCAGGGAGGTGACCAAGAACCTGATGATCACTTTGACAGAGCTCTACAGTTCCTCTGTGGAGATGGGAGAACCTTCCAGAAGGATAAACCACCTCTGCAGCACTCCGTCAATCAGGCCTTTAGACAGAAGCCACTCCTCAGTAAAAGGCACATGACACCCCGCCTGGAGTTTGTCAAAAGGCACCTAAAGACTCTCAGACCATGAGAAACAAGATTCTCTGGTCTGATCAAACCAAGATTGAAAGCTTTGGCCTGAATGCCAAGCATCACATCTGGAGGAAACCTGGCACCATCTCTACGGTGAAGCATGGTGTTGGTAGCATCATGCTGTGGGAAAGACTAGTCAGGATTGAGGCGATAATGAACGGAGCAAAGTACTGAGAGATCCTTTATGAAAACCTGCTCCAGAGGACTCGGTACTTTAGACTGGTTGAAAGTTCACCTTCCAACAGGACAATGACCTTAAGCACACGTCCAAGACAACACTGGAGTGGCTTCAGGACATGTCTCTGAATGACCCTGAGTGGCCCAGCCAGAGCCAAGAGTGTGCAAAGCTGTCACAAAGGCTTCTTTGAAGAATCTCAAATATAAAATATATTTTGATTTGTTAATTAAACACTTGTTTTTTGGGTTACTACATGATTCCATGTGTTATTTCATAGTATTGATGTCTTCAATGTCTTTTCTACAATGTAAAAAATAGTAGGCCCGGGCCACTAGAGGGAACTGTCAGCAAGCAGATGGTCAGTCCTGTGAGGAACTCACCAAATCCAGTAGGTCTATTATAAGATCTCTGTATGCTGACCACAGATAAAGTTGTCCATCACCTCCATGTCAGCCTAGGACTTCTTTAGAAACCAAATGCTTTGTTCTCTTTATTAAACCTCCCTGGCCATTTCTAATAGTTCAGTATTATGACAGTACAGCTTTCTCCATTCCAGTGGATTCTAGTTGGGATACATTTACTGTTCCATATTCCCATCATAACCATTGGGTCGAGATGGAGAAACACAAACTGATCTCAGACCACCACTGCACTAACACAGACCACCACTACACTAACACAGACCACCACTACACTAACACAGACCACCACTACATTAACATAGACACTCACTACATTAACACACATCCACTACACTAACACAGACCACCACTACACAAACACAGTCCACCACTACATTGACACACATCCACTACAGTAACACACATCCACTACACAAACACAGACCACCACTACATTGACACACATCCACTACAGTAACACAGACCTTAATGTTTTTCCCAAATGTTTACACACTGAAACTGGCCCATGAAGCACAATGACCCAAACCTATACCTCATTTAGCAGAACCAGACAGCAAATCTGCAATACTGCTGGCAAATGTTTTGCTTTACAATCAGATTACAATTCAATAACAAACATTTGGCAATACACAACAGCTGAAAAGACGAGCACCAAGTGGTGGTAGAAGGCGTCTATTTACAGATGAACAGGAGGCTGTCATTGTGCAGATGGTAGTAAAACAATGGGAATTCCAACAACAGATTATTGAAAACCCTGCCATTTTACACCACATCCGAGTGAGCTCATCAACCACAGCCCTTATCCTTAACAAACACCATCTCCTGATGAAGCAAATCTACAGAGACCCATTTGAAAGGGATTCCCAAAGAGTGAAGGATAAACAGTACGAATATGTGTAGTAAGCAATGCAGTAGTATTACTCTCTTAAAACATTAGAGACTCATTGATGTTGCCATTGAACGTTATTATACAGCAATTACAGTATTTACTGTCATTTCAGAAAATCATGGAGTTGAATGCGAGTCCTATACCTCCAGGAACTCAAATTCATAGATGAGGCTGGATTAAATTTAGCGAAGATGAGGAGGAGAGGACGGAACATCATTGGTCAACATGCCATCATTGAGATACCTGGCTGTATTGGGGGAAATGTAACTGTAAGCGCAGCTATGATCTACAATGGGGTCCTCCACTCTCATGCCAGCCTTGTACCATACAACACTGCCCATCTCTTTAATTTCCTGAACACCTCACATGACTATCTTTTTCAGCCAGAGCAGAGAGGGCCAGGTGACCCTGAGCAGCAAATGTACAATTGAAGTCGGAAGTTTACATACACTGAGGTTGGAGTCATTAAAACTTGTTTTTGAACCACTCCACAAATGTCTTGTAGTTTTTGTAAGTTGGTTAGGACATCTACTTTGTGCATGACACAAGTCATTTTTCCAACAATTTTTGAGACAGATTATTTCACTTATAACTCACTGTATCACAATTCCAGTGGGTCAGAAGTTTACATACACTAAGTTGACTGTGCCGTTAAACAGCTCGGAAAACTCCAGAAAATGATGTCATGGCTTTAGAAGCTTCTGATAGGCTATTTTACATAATTTGAGTCAATTGGAGGTGTACCTACAAACCTATATCTATCCTACCCTGCCTTTCTAAGGTCTTCGAAAGCCAAGTCAACAAACAGATTACCAACCATTTCGAATCTCACCATACCTTCTCCGCTATGCAATCTGGTTTCAGAGCTGGTCATGGGTGCTCCTCAGTCACGCTCCAGGTCCTAAACAATATCTTAACCGCCATCGATAAGAAACAATACTGTTCAGCCGTATTCATTGACCTGGCCAAGGCTTTCGACTCTGTCAATCACCACATCCTCTTCGGCAGACTCGACAGCCTTGGTTTCTCAAATGATTGCCTCGCCTGGTTCACCAACTACGTCTCTGATAGAGTTCAGTGTTTCAAATCGGAGGGTCCACCACTACAGACCACCACTACATTAACACAGACCACCACTACATTAACACAGACCACCTCTACATTACCACAGACCACCACTACATTAACACAGACCACCACTACATTAACACAGACCACCACTACATTAACACAGACCACCACTAGATTAACACAGACCACCACTACATTAACACAGACCACCACTAGATTAACACAGACCACCACTAGATTAACACAGACCACCACTACAGTAACACAGACCACCACTACATTAACACAGACCAACACTAGATTAACACAGACCACCACTAGATTAACACAGACCACCACTACATTAACACAGACCACCACTAGATTAACACAGACCACCACTACATTAACACAGACCACCACTAGATTAACACAGACCACCACTAGATTAACACAGACCACCACTACAGTAACACAGACCACCACTAGATTAACACAGACCACCACTAGATTAACACAGACCACCACTAGATTAACACAGACCACCACTACAGTAACACAGACCACCACTAGATTAACACAGACCACCACTACATTAACACAGACCACCACTAGATTAACACAGACCACCACTAGATTAACACAGACCACCACTAGATTTCACAGACCACCACTACAGTAACACAGACCACCACTACAGTAACACAGACCACCACTAGATTTCACAGACCACCACTACAGTAACACAGACCACCACTACAGTAACACAGACCACCACTACAGTAACACAGACCACCACTACATTAAGACAGACCACCACTACATTAACACAGACCACCACTACATTAACACAGACAACCACTACATTAACACAGACCACCGCTAGATTTCACAGACCACCACTACAGTAACACAGACCACCACTACAGTAACACAGACCACCACTACATTAAGACAGACCACCACTACATTAACACAGACTACCACTACATTAACACAGACCACCACTAGATTTCACAGACCACCACTACAGTAACACAGACCACCACTACAGTAACACAGACCACCACTACATTAAGACAGACCACCACTACATTAACACAGACCACCGCTAGATTTCACAGACCACCACTACAGTAACACAGACCACCACTACAGTAACACAGACCACCACTACATTAAGACAGACCACCACTACATTAACACAGACTACCACTACATTAACACAGACCACCACTAGATTTCACAGACCACCACTACAGTAACACAGACCACCACTACAGTAACACAGACCACCACTACATTAAGACAGACCACCACTACATTAACACAGACTACCACTAGATTTCACAGACCACCACTACATTAACACAGACCACCACTACATTAACACAGACCACCACTACACTAACACAGACCACCACTTGATTTCACAGACCACCACTACATTAACACAGACCACCGCTAGATTTCACAGACCACCACTACAGTAACACAGACCACCACTACAGTAACACAGACCACCACTACATTAAGACAGACCACCACTACATTAACACAGACTACCACTACATTAACACAGACCACCACTAGATTTCACAGACCACCACTACAGTAACACAGACCACCACTACAGTAACACAGACCACCACTACATTAAGACAGACCACCACTACATTAACACAGACTACCACTAGATTTCACAGACCACCACTACATTAACACAGACCACCACTACATTAACACAGACCACCACTACACTAACACAGACCACCACTTGATTTCACAGACCACCACTACATTAACACAGACCACCACTAGATTTCACAGACCACTAATACATTAACACAGACCACCACTACATTAACACAGACCACCACTACATTAACACAGACCACCACTAGATTTCACAGACCACCACTACATTAACACAGACCACCACTACATTAAAAACCTCCCTTTTATTTGGGTGTCTCATTGACGAGAACATGTGTGTGTTGAGGCATTGATTTACCACTTCACCCTGGCAGTATGACGTGTGTTGAGGCATTGATGTACCACTTCACCCTGGCAGTATGACGTGTGTTGAGGCATTGATGTACCACTTCACCCTGGCAGTATGACGTGTGTTGGGGCATTGATGTACCACTTCACCCTGGCAGTATGACGTGTGTTGGGGCATTGATGTACCACTTCACCCTGGCAGTATGACGTGTGTTGAGGCATTGATGTACCACTTCACCCTGGCAGTATGACGTGTGTTGAGGCATTGATTTACCACTTCACCCTGGCAGTATGACGTGTGTTGGGGCATTGATGTACAACTTCACCCTGGCAGTATGACGTGTGTTGAGGCATTGATGTACCACTTCACCCTGGCAGTATGACGTGTGTTGAGGCATTAATGTACCACTTCACCCTGGCAGTATGACGTGTGTTGAGGCATTGATTTACCACTTCACCCTGGCAGTATGACGTGTGTTGGGGTATTGATGTACCACTTCACCCTGGCAGTATGACGTGTGTTGAGGTATTGATGTACCACTTCACCCTGGCAGTATGACGTGTGTTGGGGTATTGATTTACTGTAGCGCGTGGGTGGGGAGGGGGGGGTCAGCAGGTAGTGCCAGGGGAGGGTGGCGTCATTGATCCAACCCTGTGTCATCTGGTCTTGTGTTGGTTGGCAGGAGCACGTTGACTATTAATGTCCCAGACGTCTAGACAGAGAGCCAGGTTCGCTCCAAGTGTGTTCAACTGTCACATGCAGAGAAAATCTGTTTTTTCAAACTGGATGGACCGAATTCGTATTTGTAATGTTTGGCAAATTTCTAAGGTCATCCTCAGTCTGGTGAATAGTGTCACTCTCCTGCTGGTTACTGACCGTCTGCTCAGCTAATCTCTCTCTATAGGACCTGACCCTGGGTCTGTTGTGGCTACGGTACAGGCAAATCTCTCTCTATAGGACCTGATCCTGGGTCTGTTGTGGCTACGGTGCAGGCTAATCTCTCTCTATATGACCTGACCCTGGGTCTGTTGTGGCTACGCTACAGGCTAATCTCTCTCTATAGGACCTGACCCTGGGTCTGTTGTGACTACGCAACAGTCTAATCTCTCTCTATAGGACCTTACCCTGGATCTGTTTTAGAGACTTCAGCATCACAACAGAGAGAGAGAGAGATATCCACCCGTCATGTATCCATCTATTGGCAGACCTTCAGGACTTCATCTGACTAGCTCTACAGCAGTGTATGTCTGAAGAGTTTATATGATACAGTATAGCCAGAAATTCTGTCTCAATGTTACACCACTTTACAGTAGTTGACCTCTGCCTTCATGTTCATAAATGTTCATTCTTCCCCCTGTTTTTGATACAATTCTATAAAGAGCATTCAGCTTTCATCTAATCATCCATGTGCCTGTCAGATGCCGGCCTGACACACAGCCTGTCTCATTGTGTACACCGCTGCAATAAAGCCATCTTGGATAGTCACCCCCACCCATCATGTCATCACCAAACCCCCTTCTGTCCTTTGTGACCTTTGACCTTTAGAAGACAACAGTCATTTAATCTCCCAGACAAGAAGGTGACCTTGTCTGCTGGCTGAGTGTCGCCAGGTTCCAGCTCTCCATTGTACGCTCAGGCATTTACACTTTGCTTCAGACGAGACCTTGCGGTCTACTTATCCTCCCCTCCTCCTCCTTCGGTCCCCTTCGGTCCTCCAGGGTCTATTGTGAATGGAATGATTGGTTTGTTCCCTGTCTCCTGGCTAAGACTTGAACAAAAGCTTGGGTGATTGAGTTTCAGGAAGTAGAGAGAAGGTTATCTGAAGAACACCTCCAACCTTTCACTGGAGGTCAGGGGGTTATCTTTGAATAAGAGGGAAATAGAAGGAATGAGTGAAGGGAGGGAGGAAGACGCTGGTGAGAAAGATGCCGGTGTCTCAGTTGGAAGGCATTCTCAAGCTTGTGTATTTTTATTTTCTACCATGTCTCAGTTATGAAAGTCAGAGTTAGTTGTTGATATGAATAGACTTCCTTTAAAGGAGTGTTGTGATATGAAAGTCAGAGTTAGTTGTTGATATGAAGAGACTTCCTTTAAAAGAGTGTTGTGATATGAAAGTCAGAGTTAGTTGTTGATATGAATAGACTTCCTTTAAAAGAGTGTTGTGATATGAAAGTCAGAGTTAGTTGTTGATATGAATAGACTTCCTTTAAAAGAGTGTTGTGATATGAAAGTCAGAGTTAGTTGTTGATATGAAGAGACAAAAAAAGAAACGTCCTCTCACTGTCAACTTTCCTTTAAAAAGTGAAGTGCTTTGTGATTGTATATGAAGCTGTAAACCTTTTTTGAGTCTTTGAGTATTTTTTACTCTCATTTTTTTATTCACTTTTGTCTATGTTATGCTGCGACCTATTGAGATACTGGAGCTATTTAGAGTATCGGATGACTTGTATAACAGCAACGGTTGTTTGATGTTTTATCCTTTTTAATAACCGTTAGTTACAGTATTTATAAAATGTCCGCCCACCATTATGACCCTTATCAAAAGAAAACTTTTGTCCAGTAATACTGTAACATCTCAACTGTGAAAGAGATCCCAATTTCTTCTGAGACAACTACAGTGGTCCAACATTTGTTGGAGAAATATGCAGTTGAAACAATAACTCACTCACCCCCACCTGGGTTTTGGTAAAAAAAACCTTTGTTGGAGAAATATGCAGTTGAAACAATAACTCACTCACCCCCACCTGGGTTTTGGTAAAAAGCTGAGGGATAGTCTTGGGAAAAATTTAACCACTTTCAAATTCGTTGACAGAGCTATGGATTCAAGGACCGACTGTGATATGTGGTTATCTCGCATGGCTATTTTTTATGATGAATGCACTAACTGTCGGTCGCTCCTGATAGGAGTGTCTGCTGAATGGCTAAATTGTAATGTACAGGCAGTGCTGTGTATTGTATATTTATCTATAGTATGTATTTTGTTTGTTCAGTTTCTTGTTTGGACACCAGGAAGAGTAGCCGCTTCCTCGGCAGCCGCTAATTGGAGATCCTAATAAATACTAAATACCGTCAATGATATCATCATAATAGTTTTAACCATGTTTTGAGGCTAAACAGTGTTTGTTTACATTTACAGTGTTCAAAAACATTTGAGTAAAACATGCTTATTTGGGGTTCTGATGGAGTGTGACAGCTGAACATAACTAATTTCTAAGTTATTTTCTTTAAGAATCAATGGGTATATACTGTATGATTCGTTTATACATAACAAAAACATGGATGTCCTCTAGCAACTTTTTTC
>NC_068455.1:10952409-11022409 GCF_023373465.1 Oncorhynchus keta | reverse complement strand
AATTCAAAGGGCTTTATTGGCATGGGAAACATATGTTCACATTGCCAAAGCAAGTCAAATAGATAAACCAAAGTAAAATAAACAATAAAAAGTTAACAGTAAATATTACACTCACAAAAATTCCAAAAGATTAAAGACATTTCAAATATTATGTCTATATACAGTGGGGCAAAAAAATTCATTTTCATCATAGGTACACTTCAACTATGACAGACAAAATGAGATTATTTTCCACCATAATTTGCAAATAAATTCATTAAAAATCCTACAATGTGATTTTCTGGATTTTTTTTTCTAATTTTGTCTGTCATAGTTGAAGTGTACCTATGATGAAAATTACAGGCCTCTCTCATCTTTTTAAGTGGGAGAACTTCACAATTGGTGGCTGACTAAATACTTTTTTGCCCCACTGTAGAGTGTTGAAGCGATGTGCAAATAGTTAAAGTAAAAAAAGGAAAATAAATATGGGTTTTTATTTACAATTGTGTTTGTTCTTCACTGGTTGCCCTTTTCTTTTGGCAACAGGTCACAAATCTTGCTTTTGTGATCACCCAATGAAATGGGAGTTTGTCAAAATTGGATTTGTTTTCAAAGTCTTTGTGGGTCTATGTAATCTGAGGGAAATATGTGTCTCTAATATGGTCATACATTTGGCAGGAGGTTAGGAAGTGTAGCTCAGTTTCCACCTCATTTTGTGGGCAGTGTGCACATAGCCTGTCTTCTCTTGAGAGCCATGTCTGCCTACGGCGGCCACGGTTTGGGCATGGCCTCTGTCTGTCTGTCTGTCTGTCTGTCTGTCTGTCTGTCTGTCTGTCTGCCTGCCTGCCTGCCTGCCTGCCTGCCTGCCTGCCTGCCTGTCTGTGTCTCTTTTACTCTATCTAATTTTCTTACCCTCTCTCTCTCTCTCTCTCTCTCTCTCTCTCTCTCTCTCTCTCTCTCGCTCTCTCTCTCTCTCTCTCTCTCTCTCTCTCTCTCTCTATCTGTATGCCTGTCTCTCTCTCTCAATTCAATTCAAGGGGCTTTATTGGCATGGGAAACGTGTTAACATTGCCAAAGCAAGTGAGGTAGATAATATACAAAAATGAAATAAACAATAAAAATGAACAGTAAACATTACACATACAGTAGTTTCAAAACAATAAAGACATTACAAATGTCATATAACGTATATATATATACAGTGTTGTAACGATGTAGAAATGGCTAAAGGTACACAAGGTAAAATAAATAAGCTTAAATATGGGTTGTATTTACATTGGTGTATGTGGTGGTTGTAGAATTGAATGTCTCTTTTCTGGATTTTGATCATTAGTGGGTATCGGCCTAATTCTGCTCTGCATGCATTAGTTGGTGTTTTACATTGTACACTTAGGATATTTTAGCATAATTCTGCATGCAGAGTCTCTCACACTACTCTCTCCTCTCGTGTCTCTATGTCCATCCATCTGTCCATCGGTGGATGTGTTAAGCCCCACCACAGACACATGATCATTTTAATCCCTAACTCTGCACCTGACAGTTCTCAGAACCTCATTGGTTACCGTGAAAACCCTAAATCCTCTAAAACCAGTCCCAAATCTGTCCTTTACAGGCCCTCCCTTGTAATCTGCTCTTACCCTGCTGCTCACATAGTCCCTGATTTCATTTGTAGACCACACAAAGCGCTGGTTGTACACCTTAGCCTTTCACCTATACATGTGCATAAGAGAGAGAAGATTAAACTTCCAACAACATGTAAAATTTGTTCTATTTCTGTATGGTTGTCAATGGAGTGACCTGGACCGTTCACAGGTGAAAAGACTTTCGTGCTTCACACGGAGGGAGGAAGTAGCAGCACAGAGGTCATGTTTCCTATCTCTCATTGTCACATAGGATCCTATGGTTGAATCTGGAGTATTGTAGACTTAACAGAAAAACAAAACAGCTTTTGTGATACTGCAATAACAAAGACATGATGCACAGATTAAAACATTTCCAAAAATGCATCAATAGATTAAAATGAAATCTTCTTTAATCCAATCAGTGCTGTGTTTTCTCTCTACTACAGCTCTCTCTCTGTTTATCTCTCTCTTATCTCTCTCTCTCAATTCAATTCAATTCAATTCAATCCAAGGGGCTTTATTGGCATGGGAAACATGTGTTAACATTGCCAAAGCAAGTGAGGTAGATAATATACAAAAGTGAAATAAACAATAAAAATGAACAGTAAACATTACACAAACAGAAGATTCAAAACAATAAAGAGATTATAAATGTCAAATATATATATATATATATATATATACAGTGTTGTAACAATGTACAAATGGTATGGTTAAAGTCCACAAGGGAAAATAAATAAGCATAAATATGGGTTGTATTTACAATGGTGTTTGTTCTTCATGGTTGCCCTTTTCATGTGGCAACAGTCACAAATCTTGCTGCTGTGATGGCACACTGTGGAATTTCACCCAGTAGATATGGGAGATTATCGAACATGGATTTGTTTTCTAATTCTTTGTGGATCTGTGTTATCTGAGGGAAATATGTCTCTCTAATTTGTTCACAGCTTTGTGGAAGTTACCTGTGGCGCTGATGTTTAGGCCAAGGTATGTATAGTTTTTGGTGTGCTCTAGGGCAATGATGTCTAGATGGAATTTGTATTTGTGGTCCTGGCGACTGGACCTTTTTTGGAACACCATTATTATCGTCTTGTCTGGCAGAATCTGTGCAGAATATCTAGGTGCTGCTGTAGGCCCTCCTTGGTTGGTGACAGAAGCACCAGATCATCAGCAAACAGTATACATTTGACTTCAGATTCTAGAAGGGTGAGGCCGGGTGCTGCAGACATTTCTAGTGCCTGAGCCAATTCGTTGATACATATTTTGAAGAGGGTGGGGCTTAAGCTGCATCCCTGTCTAACCCCGCAGCCCCGGGGGAAGACATTTGTGTGTTTTTCTTGCCAATTTTAACCGCACACTTGTTGTTTGTGTACATGGATTTTATAATGTCGTATGTTTTACCCCCAACACCACTTTCCATCAATTTATATAGCAGACCCTCATGCCAAATTGAGTCAAAGGCTTTTTTGAAATCAACAAAGCATGAGAAGACTTTGCCTTTGTTTTAGTTTGTTTGGTTGTCAATTAGGGTGTGCAGGGTGAATACATGGTCTGTTGTACGGTAATTTTGTAAAAAGCCAATTTGACATTCGCTCAGTACATTTGTTAATGATAATGCAGAGGATTTCCCTGTAACGGCGTTCTTCGTTTGTAGAATGAGAGTCGGACCGAAATGCAGCATAGTGGTTACTCATGTCTTTAATGAAAGGAAAAAAGTGATACATGAAATAACTATACAAATACGAAAACAACAAACGGAACGTGAAACCTATTACAGCCTATCTGGTGAAACTACACAGAGACATGAACAATCACCCACAAAATCCAAAGTGAAACCAGGCTACCTAAATACGGTTCCCAATAAGAGACAACGAGAATCACCTGACTCTGATTGAGAACCGCCTCAGGCAGCCAAGCCCATACAACACCCCTACTCAGCCGCAATCCCAATAATACAAAAACCCCAATACGAAATACAACAACATAAACCCATGTCACACCCTGGCCTGACCAAAAATATAACTAAAACACAAAATACAATGACCAAGGCATGACAGAACCCCCCTAAGGTGCGGACTCCCGGACGCACCTCAAAACCATAGGGAGGGTCCGGGTGGGCGTCTGTCCATGGTGACGGTTCCGGCTCGGGACGTGGACCCCACTCCATTAATGTCCTAGTTCCTCCCCTTCGCGTCCTGGGATAATCCACCCTCGCCGCCGACCATGGCCTAATAGTCCTCACCCAGAACCCCACAGAACTGAGGAGCAGCTCGTGACTGAGGGGCATCTCGGGACTGAGGGACAGCTCGGGACTGAGGGGCAGCTCGGGGCTGAGGGGCAGCTCGGGACTGAGGGGCAGCTCGGGACTGAGGGGCAGCTCGGGACTGAGGCAGCTCGGGACTGAGGGGCATCTCGGGACTGAGGGACAGCTCGGGACTGAGGGGCAGCTCGGGGCTGAGGGGCAGCTCGGGACTGAGGGGCAGCTCGGGACTGAGGCAGCTCGGGACTGAGGGGCAGCTCGGGGCTGAGGGGCAGCTCGGGACTGAGGGGCAGCTCGGGACTGAGGGGCAGCCCGGAACTGAGGGGCAGCCCGGAACTGAGGGGTAGCCCGGAACTGAGGGGAAGCCCAGTACTGAGAGAAAGCCCAGTACTGAGAGGAAGCCCAGTACTGAGAGGAAGCCCAGGCAGGTAGTAGGCTCCGGTAGATCCTGGCTGGCTTGCGGAACTGGAAGATTCTGGTTGACTAGCAGATCTGGAAGATTCTGGTTGACTGGCAGATCTGGAAGAGACTGGTTGACTGGCAGATCTGGAAGAGACTGGTTGACTGGCATATCTGGAAGAGACTGGTTGACTGGCAGATCTGGAAGAGACTGGTTGTCTGGCAGATCTAGAAGATCATGGCTGACTGGCGGATCTAGCTGCTCTATGCAGACTGACAGCTCTGGCTGCTTCTTACAGACTGACAGCTCTGGCTGCTTCATGCAGACTGACAGCTCTGGCTGCTTCATGCAGGCTGACAGCTCTGACTGCTCCATGTAGGCTGGCAGCACCTTGCAGACTAGCAGCTCCTTGCAGACTGGCAGCTCTGGCTGCTTCATTCAGCGTAGTGGTTACTCATGTCTAAAAGCGATACATGAAATAACTATACAAATACGAAAACAACAAACGGAACGTGAAACCTATTACAGCCTATCTGGTGAAACTACACAGAGACATGAACAATCACCCACAAAATCCAAAGCGAAACCAGGCTACCTAAATACGGTTCCCAATCAGAGACAACGAGAATCACCTGACTCTGATTGAGAACCGCCTCAGGCAGCCAAGCCCATACAACACCCCTACTCAGCCGCAATCCCAATAATACAAAAACCCCAATACGAAATACAACAACATAAACCCATGTCACACCCTGGCCTGACCAAAAATATAACGAAAACACAAAATACAATGACCAAGGCGTGACATTCCCCAAGGTTACTGTTGACGGTAGTTATTGGGGTCAGATTTGTCTCCACTTTTGTGGATTGGGGTGATCAGTCCTGGGTTCCAAATATTGGGGAAGATGCCAGAGATAAGGATGATGTTAAAGAGTTTTAGTATAGCCAATTGGAATTTGTTTTCTGTATATTTGATCATTTCATTAAGGATACCATCAACACCACATGCCTTTTTGGGTTGGAGGGTTTTTATTTTGTCCTGTAGGTCATTCAAGGTAATTGGAGAATCCAGTGGGTTCTAGTAGTCTTTAATAGTTCATTCTAAGATTTGTATTTGATCATGTATATGTTTTTGCTCTTTATTCTTTGTTATAGAGCCAAAAAGATTGGAGAAGTAGTTTAATATAATAAATAATAATATAATATATGCCATTTAGCAGACGCTTTTATCCAAAGCGACTTACAGTCATGTGTGCATACATTCTACGTATGGGTGGTCCCGGGGATCGAACCCACTACCCTGGCGTTACAAGCGCCATGCTCTACCAACTGAGCTACAGAATACATACATCTCATTACATTACATTACATTACATTTAAGTCATTTAGCAGACGCTCTTATCCAGAGCGACTTACAAATTGGTGCATACACCTTATGACATCCAGTGGAACAGCCACTTTACAATAGTGCATCTAAATCTTTTAGGGGGGTGAGAAGGATTACTTACCCTATCCTAGGTATTCCTTGAAGAGGTGGGGTTTCAGGTGTCTCCGGAAGGTGGTGATTGACTCCGCTGTCCTGGCGTCGTGAGGGAGTTTGTTCCACCATTGGGGGCCAGAGCAGCGAACAGTTTTGACTGGGCTGAGCGGGAACTGTACTTCCTCAGTGGTAGGGAGGCGAGCAGGCCAGAGGTGGATGAACGCAGTGCCCTTGTTTGGGTGTAGGGCCTGATCAGAGCCTGGAGGTACTGAGGTGCCGTTCCCCTCACAGCTCCGTAGGCAAGCACCATGGTCTTGTAGCGGATGCGAGCTTCAACTGGAAGCCAGTGGAGAGAGCGGAGGAGCGGGGTGACGTGAGAGAACTTGGGAAGGTTGAACACCAGACGGGCTGCGGCGTTCTGGATGAGTTGTAGGGCACAGGCAGGGAGCCCAGCCAACAGCGAGTTGCAGTAATCAAGACGGGAGATGACAAGTGCCTGGATTAGGACCTGCGCCGCTTCCTGTGTGAGGCAGGGTCGTACTCTGCGGATGTTGTAGAGCATGAACCTACAGGAACGGGACACCGCCTTGATGTTGGTTGAGAACGACAGGGTGTTGTCCAGGATCACGCCAAGGTTCTTAGCGCTCTGGGAGGAGGACACAATGGAGTTGTCAACCGTGATGGCGAGATCATGGAACGGGCAGTCCTTCCCCGGGAGGAAGAGGAGCTCCGTCTTGCTGAGGTTCAGCTTGAGGTGGTGATCCGTCATCCACACTGATATGTCTGCCAGACATGCAGAGATGTGATTCGCCACCTGGTCATCAGAAGGGGGAAAGGAGAAGATTAATTGTGTGTCGTCTGCATAGCAATGATAGGAGAGACCATGTGAGGTTATGACAGAGCCAAGTGACTTGGTGTATAGCGAGAATAAGAGAGGGCCTAGAACAGAGCCCTGGGGGACACCAGTGGTGAGAGCGCATGGTGAGGAGACAGATTCTCGCCACGCCACCTGGTAGGAGCGACCTGTCAGGTAGGACGCAATCCAAGCGTGGGCCGCGCCGGAGATGCCCAACTCGGAGAGGGTGGAGAGGAGGATCTGATGGTTCACAGTATCGAAGGCAGCCGATAGGTCTAGAAGGATGAGAGCAGAGGAGAGAGAGTTAGCTTTAGCAGTGCGGAGCGCCTCCGTGTTACAGAGAAGAGCAGTCTCAGTTGAATGACTAGTCTTGAAACCTGACTGATTTGGATCAAGAAGGTCATTCTGAGAGAGATAGCGGTAGAGCTGGCCAAGGACGGCACGCTCAAGAGTTTTGGAGAGAAAAGAGAGAAGGGATACTGGTCTGTAGTTGTTGACATCGGAGGGATCGAGTGTAGGTTTTTTCAGAAGGGGTGCAACTCTCGCTCTCCTGAAGACGGAAGGGACGTAGCCAGCGGTCAGGGATGAGTTGATGAGCGAGGTGAGGTAAGGGAGAAGGTCTCCGGAAATGGTCTGGAGAAGAGAGGAGGGGATAGGGTCAAGCGGGCAGGTTGTTGGGCAGCCGGCCGTCACAAGACGCGAGATTTCATCTGGAGAGAGAGGGGAGAAAGAGGTCAGAGCATAGGGTAGGGCAGTGTGAGCAGAACCAGCGGTGTCGTTTGACTTAGCAAACGAGGATCGGATGTCGTCGACCTTCTTTTCAAAATGGTTGACGAAGTCATCTGCAGAGAGGGAGGAGGGGGGGGGATTCAGGAGGGAGGAGAAGGTGGCAAAGAGCTTCCTAGGGTTAGAGGCAGATGCTTGGAATTTAGAATGGTAGAAAGTGGCTTTAGCAGCAGAGACAGAGGAGGAAAATGTAGAGAGGAGGGAGTGAAAGGATGCCAGGTCCGCAGGGAGGCGAGTTTTCCTCCATTTCCGCTCGGCTGCCCGGAGCCCTGTTCTGTGAGCTCGCAATGAGTCGTCGAGCCACGGAGCGGGAGGGGAGGACCGAGCCGGCCTGGAGGATAGGGGACATAGAGAGTCAAAGGATGCAGAAAGGGAGGAGAGGAGGGTTGAGGAGGCAGAATCAGGAGATAGGTTGGAGAAGGTTTGAGCAGAGGGAAGAGATGATAGGATGGAAGAGGAGAGAGTAGCGGGGGAGAGAGAGCGAAGGTTGGGACGGCGCGATACCATCCGAGTAGGGGCAGTGTGGGAAGTGTTGGATGAGAGCGAGAGGGAAAAGGATACAAGGTAGTGGTCGGAGACTTGGAGGGGAGTTGCAATGAGGTTAGTGGAAGAACAGCATCTAGTAAAGATGAGGTCAAGCGTATTGCCTGCCTTGTGAGTAGGGGGGGAAGGTGAGAGGGTGAGGTCAAAAGAGGAGAGGAGTGGAAAGAAGGAGGCAGAGAGGAATGAGTCAAAGGTAGACGTGGGGAGGTTAAAGTCGCCCAGAACTGTGAGAGGTGAGCCGTCCTCAGGAAAGGAGCTTATCAAGGCATCAAGCTCATTGATGAACTCTCCAAGGGAACCTGGAGGGCGATAAATGATAAGGATGTTAAGCTTGAAAGGGCTGGTAACTGTGACAGCATGGAATTCAAAGGAGGCGATAGACAGATGGGTAAGGGGAGAAAGAGAGAAAGACCACTTGGGAGAGATGAGGATCCCGGTGCCACCACCCCGCTGACCAGAAGCTCTCGGGGTAGTGCGAGAACACGTGGGCGGACGAGGAGAGAGCAGTAGGAGTAGCAGTGTTATCTGTGGTGATCCATGTTTCCGTCAGTGCCAAGAATTTGAGGGACTGGAGGGAGGCATAGGCTGAGATGAACTCTGCCTTGTTGGCCGCAGATCGGCAGTTCCAGAGGCTACCGGAGACCTGGAACTCCACGTGGGTCGTACGCGCTGGGACCACCAGATTAGGGTGGCCGCGGCCACGCGGTGTGGAGCGTTTGTATGGTCTGTGCAGAGAGGAGAGAACAGGGATAGACAGACACATAGTTGACAGGCTACAGAAGAGGCTACGCTAATGCAAGGAGATTGGAATGACAAGTGGACTACACGTCTCGAATATTCAGAAAGTTAAGCTTACGTAGCAAGAATCTTATTGACTAAAATGATTAAAATGATACAGTACTGCTGAAGTAGGCTAGCTGGCAGTAGCTGCGTTGTTGACACTACACTAATCAAGTCGTTCCGTTGAGTGTAATAGTTTCTACAGTGCTACTATTCGGGGGCTAGCTGGCTAGCTAGCAGTGTTGTTTACGTTACGTTGCGTTAAAAGAACAACAATAGCTGGCTAGCTAACCTAGAAAATCGCTCTAGACTACACAATTATCTTTGAAACAAAGACGGCTATGTAGCTAGCTATGTAGCTAGCTACGATCAAACAAATCAAACCGTTGTACTGTAATGAAATTAAATGAAAATGTGATACTACCTGTGACTGCGACCGGGTTGTTGAATTCGATTCAGTAGACGAGGCTAGCTGTTAGCTGTTAGCTGTTGGCTAGCTAGCAGAGTCTCCTACGTTAAGGACGACAAATAGCTGGCTAGCGAACCTCGGTAAATTAAGATAATCACTCCAAGACTACACACTCTAAACTACACAATTATCTTGGAAACAAAGACAGCTATGTAGCTAGCTAACACTAAACTAATCAAGTCGTTCAGTTGAGAGAATAGCACTACAGTGATGCTAATCTGTGGGCTTTTGCTAGCGTTTGCTAGCTGCTGGGCGAATAGCAGTGAAGGCTACGTTAGGGCGACGAAATACGATAATTATGCAATTATCTCTGATACAAGGACGGCTATGTAGCTAGCTAAGAAGAAATTGCTAAGATTAGACAAATCAACCGTTGTACTATAATGAAATGTAATGAAAAAGTTATTCTTCCTGCGGAGCGAAGTGCGATGCGACCGCTCGCTCCAACCCGGAACTCCATTTTGGATAGATAATTCTTTGTGTTGTTATTTGTTTAGTGTTTTCCAATTTTCCCAGAAGTGGTTAGAGTCTATGGATTCTTCAATTACATTGAGCTGATTTCTGATGTGCTGTTCCTTCTTTTTCCCTAGTGTATTTCTGTATTGTTTTAGTGATTCACCATAGTGAAGGCGTAGACTCAGGTTTTCTAGGTCTCTTTGTTTTTGGTTGGACAGGTTTCTCAATTTCTTTCTTAGATTTTTGCATTCTTCATCAAACCATTTGTCATTGTTGTTCATTTTCTTCGGTTTTCTATTTGAGATTTTTAGATTTGATAGGGAAGCTGAGAGGTCAAATATACTGTTAAGATTTTCTACTGCCAAGTTTACACCTCCACTATTACAGTGGAACGTTTTACCCAGGAAATTCTCTAAAAGGGATTGAATTTGTTGTTGCCTAATAATTTTTTGGTAGGTTTCCAAACTGGATTCCTTCCATCTATAGCATTTCTTAATTACTCAGTTCCTTTGGTTTTATGCCTCATGATTGAGTATTGCTCAAGTAGACTGTGATTTTGCTGTGGTCTGATAGGGGTGTCAGTGGGCTGACTGTGAACGCTCTGAGAGACTCTGGGTTGAGGTCAGTGATAAAGTAGTCTACAGTACTACTGCCAAGAGATGAGCTATAGGTGTACCTAACATAGGAGTCCCCTCGAAGCCTACCGTTGACTATGTACATACCCAGCGTGTGACAGAGCTGCAAGAGTTGTGACCCGTTTTTGTTGGTTATGTTGTCATAGTTGTGCCTAGAGGGGCATATGGGGGAGGGAATGCTGTCACCTGCAAGCAGGTGTTTGTCCCCCTGTGTGCTGAGGGGTCAGGTTCTTGTCCCGTTCTGGCATTTGGGTCACCACAGACTAGTACATGTCCCTGGGCCTGGAAATGATTGATTTCCCCCTCCAGGATGGAGAAGGTGTCTTCATTAAAGTATGGGGATTCTAGTGGGGGGATATAGGTAACACACAGGAGGACATTTTTCTCTGTTAAGATCATTTCCTTTTGAACTTCTACCCAAATGTAAAATGTTCCTGTTTTGATTAATTTAATGGAGTGAGTTAGGTCTGCTCTATAGCAAATTAGCATACCCCCTGAGTCCCTTCCCTGTTTCACAACTGGTAGTTTGGTGGATGGGCCTACCAGCTCTCTGTTACCTAGAGGGCAACCAGTGGGTCCAATGTTGTTGGACGTGTGGTTTTGCCTCTGTCCAGTAAGTGTGAGCAGAGCCTGCTGTGAGCATGCCATTGGCTTGGGCTAGTGTACGAGTGGGGGTTGGGCCTGTTTGCCCACTCACTACCTGGGCGTATGTGTGACCTCCATGTTGAGGCCCTCTTTGCGGGGGTGGGGTGCATGGGGTGGGCAGGAGGGGCATAGGTCTGATCTGAGGGGGCCTAAATGGGTTGTGGGCATGGTTGACGTGGGGGGGGGTGTTGATTGGTTGGGGTGGGGGTGTGGATGTGGCTGAGGGTGCTGTGGTCTGGATGTAAGTCCTCTTGGCGTGGGTCCTCTATGTGTAGGTCCAGGGGGGGGGGTCCCGCCGGTCTGGGAGGCTGTCTCACTGGTCTGGGTGGAGTGTCTATTGATCTGTTTCTTCTGTGTGAAGTGTTAGGGATACGTTTGAGAGCGATGTCCTTTAGAGTCTGGGCAAAGGTGTGCACTGCTGCCTTGTAGAGGTGGACCTGGTCATAGAGGCTGTTCAAGTCCAGGGTGGAGTGGGGGGCCAGGAAAACATTTGGTTTTGAGGCACAGTCACAGGTAATACTTGTGTTTACCCTCTGTATTGTGGCAGGGTGGAAGTCTTTTCGTGGTAGCAGGGTGGAGATAACCACTTGTGCGTTGGGGAAAGTAGAAGAAGCTTTTTCAATCACTCCCTTCAGTGCTGTGGCCACCCTTTCCTGCTGTGCTCTCAGGTCGTTGTGTGTATTATTATGTGGCTGGGTTACCCTAGTTGGTCCTCAGACAGAAAGTCATGGCCACGCTGGGTGTTTGGACACCAGAGTTTAGACACACTGTGTTTGGGATTTTTTTTTTCTTCTTGCATATAATTCACATGAGTCCATAAGGAGAACAATCTGTGTCTTGTGTTTGTCCTCAGTGGGTGTGAGGGGGTTGTCAGGAGGGCTATCAGGGTGGCTGACAGGGGTGGTGCCCAGAGGGGGTGAGAGCCGCTGGGCTTGGGGTTCTTCATTTATCTGTTCTGCTGTGACGTCGACGCTATGGTCAGGGTCTGGTGTGGACTGTTCTGCTGTGGTGTCGAGACTTTTGTCGGGTGCTGAGGTGGGCTGTTCTGCTGGCCTCTCTGCGGGGGTGGCCACCTCTCTAGTGGGTTGTTCTCTGGCACACGCCATCCCCCTCAACCTCTCCTCCAGCAGTCTGATCCTCTCCTCTAGTGCTCTGTTCTTCTCTTGATCCTGCTCTTTCTCCTGTTGAAGTTGTCTCACCACTGTCCAGAGTTCAGATATGTCTCTCTCCACCTCCAGCACTCAGGGGTCTGGTTAAGGGGGTGTTGTTGTGCTGGACTGTTGTCTGGGTCTGTGCTGACTGAAGTGTAATCACCTGCTGTTCCAGCTCCACCTGCCTTACCTCCAGATGGGTGAATGTATCCTTCATTTCAATGAGGGAGTAGTACTCTGTGCTGGGAGGTTGACTTTCCACTGGGGGTTGCTCGTCTGTGGGGTTATATATTGAAGAGGTCTGGTCTGACCCGCTCGGGGTGGGAGTATCTTTCTCAAGGGAGAGCTTCTCCTGCTGGGCTAATTCTTTGGTTAGGTGAAAGTCCAGCTGAAACTGTTTGGGGTTACCCTGTACCATTACTGTTCCAGACTTATAGAGATTTATATTTAGCTGACTCAGAGTCCTCGTTGTCAAGTATCCTGAGTTTCCACCCCTTGTTAACCCCCCCTCTCTTAACAGAGGGGTAGTGTGCTAATATAGCACTCTGCCATGCCAGGGGATGGTTTGTGTGGAAGGTAAGGTTGCTGATGTTCTCATTTTTGTAATAGTCAGCAAAAAGTGTCTATTGATTTCTCTCTCTCTTTCTCTCTCCCCCTCTCTCTATATATATCTTTCTCTCTTTCTCTCACTTTTTTTCTCTCTCTTTTTCTCTTTCCCTCTATATCTCTCTCTCTCTCTCTCTCTCTCTCTCTCTCTCTCTCTCTCTCTCTCTCTCTCTCTCTATCTTTCCCTCTCTCTCTCCTTCTTCTCTCTCTACCTTTCTATCTCTTTCTCTCTCTCTGTCTCTCTCTCGTTCCATTTACTCCAACACAATGTTCCGTACAGTATGTCCAGTTCTTTAGGTATTTTCTTAGCGATAGATGCATTTGCAAACATTGCCACATACATTGATAAAATATGCCCCCCCCCCCCCAAAGACCTTGAATCATCTCACCTTAGCCATATCTTTACATATTAACATTTTGATGACCGACAGTGGTTGTTCCTAACCAAGGGACCAGACCCACCTAATCAACAGATATGTAGGGGACCTCATGACCTGTCCTCATGACCCGACATACAACAGTAGGTATCTCTTACACTTTTTGACAATGATTTTAAATCAAGCCTAATTCACGTGATATTGCTAAATACTAGGCCAATAAATAATCCCATATTTTTTGGAATTATTTAATTAAGCTGTGTCATGTTATTTCAAGTTAATTATTTTGGAGCTCAATATCACTTTCTTAAAAAATATCCCTAAATTAGGCATGGCTATGTGTTCGGTGACTAATGAACTTTCAAACATTTGATGCAACATTATCATCAAGTGAATTGATACCTATTGTGACAAAAGACGTTGAACGGAAGTGACGAGTGTGCTGATATAATGGTTATATAACAAGCAAATTATTCAAAAGATATGCATTTTAAAAAAGAAGGTTATGCATATTCATACAATAATTAAGAGTAGGCAGAGTGATCGTGTCAGGAGAAAATGATATCAAACGTTTTACCATTGCAACATGTGACGTCCCATTCACTGTGGTTGTCTGAAAGCGTGTTACCTATAGCGTGTTCAGCCGGCAATGCCTCATTGCGATTGGTTCTTACCCATAGCTGCAGGAAGCAGGGGTGCTGAAGGTGCTGCAGCACCTCTTGAAAATCGTAATAAAATAATATGATTTTTATTTATACAGTACCAGTCAAATGTTTGGACTCATTCAAGGGTTTTTGACAATTTGACCATTTCCAGATTGACTGACCTTCATGTCTAAAAGTAATGATGGACTGTTGTTTCTCCTAGCTTTTTTTGAGCTGTTCTTGCCACAATAAAGGAAAGAAATTCCACAAATTAAATTTTAACAATGCACACCTGTTAATTAAAATGCATTCCAGGTGACTACCTCATGAAGCTGGTGGAGAGAATGCAAAGAGTGTGCAAGAAAAAAAGGCAAAGGGAGCTACTTTGAAGAATCCCAAATATAAAATATATTTTGATATGTTTAACACTGTTTTGGTTACTACATGATTCCATATGTGTTATTTCATAGGTTTGTTGTCTTCACTATTATTCAACAATGTAAAAATAAAGAAAACCCCTTGGTGTGTCCAAACTTTTGACTGGTACTGTACATATTTGTATATATTTTTTTCTCACAAATGTAGCGCACTGGGCTTTTAAATCAAATCAAATCAAATGTTATTTGTCACATACACATGGTTAGCAGATGTTAGTGCGAGTGTAGCGAAATGCTTGTGCTTCTAGTTCCGACATTGCAGTAATAACCAACAAGTAATCTAACTAACAATTCCAAAACTACTACCTTATAGACACAGGTGTAAGGGGATAAAGAATATGTACATAAAGATATATGAATGAGTGATGGTACAGAGCGGCATAGGCAAGATACAGTAGATGGTATTGAGTGCAGTATATACATATGAGATGAGTATGTAAACAAAGTGGCATAGTTAAAGTGGCTAGTGATACATGTATTACATAAGGATGCAGTAGATGATATAGAGTACAGTATATACGTATACATATGAGATGAATAATGTAGGGTATGTAAACATTATATTAGGTAGCATTGTTTAAAGTGGCTAGTGAGATATTTTAGATCATTTCCCATCAATTCCCATTATTAAAGTGGTTGGAGTTGAGTCAGTGTGTTGGCAGCAGCCACTCAATGTTAGTGGTGGCTGTTTAACAGTCTGATGGCCTTTTAATAGTCCTTCTGCAGCGCCAGCAGGGGCCAAAATATCACCCCCAAAACTATTTCCGGCGGCTGTGTTATTACCCCTCATTTGCAATGATGTCAATGAGCGCCATCATCATCTTTACCTCAGCGTTACCTCAAACTGTCATAATTACCAGCTGAGATCATCTTTTTTTTTTAGTTTGTCTGAGGAAATGTCCTTAAATCTACACTAACCTAAGATGGGAGTTTTTTGTTTGTTTGTTGGTAACACTTCATTTAGCACCCAGCTTCATCACACATTATGACACGGTCATAACCATGTCACAAGATGTCATAACAGCTGACATGACTTGTCATAACCATGTCACAAGATGTCATAACAGCTGACATGACTTGTCATAACCTGTCAAAATATGGTCATAACACTTTCATGATCCATATCATTACACCTTTTTTGACATGTACTGTGCCCGGTAAACGTATTCATCCCCCTTGGTGTTTTTTCCTATTTTGTTGCGTTACAGGCTGTAACTTAAATGTGTTTTTTTATTTGGATTTCATGTAATGGACAAACACGAAATAGTCCAAATTGGTGAAGTGAAAAAAATAAAAAAATTAAAATAACTTGTTTAAAAATATATACAAAAATACATGAAAAAACAGAAAGTGGTGTGTGCAGATGTATTCACCCCTTTGCTATGAAGACCCTACATAAGATCTGGTGCAACCAATTACCTTCAGAAGTCACATAATTAGTTAAAGTCCACACGTTTGCAATCTAAGTGTCACACGATCTGTCACATGATCTCAAAAAAAAAAAAAAACACATATATATATATACAGCTGTTCTGAAAGGCCCCAGAGTCTGCAACACCACTATGCAAGGGGCATCACCAAGCAAGCAGCAACATGAAAACCAAGGATATCTCCAAACAGGTCAGGGACAAAGATGTGGAGAAGTACAGATCATGTTTGGGTTATATATATATATATATATTTTTTTTAACCGTTATTTAACCAGGTAGGCTAGTTGAGAACAAGTTCTCATTTACAACTGAGACCTGGTCAAGATAAAGTAAAGTTCGACACATACAACAACACAGAGTTACACATGGAATAAACAAACATACAATCAATAATACAGTAGGGAAATCTATATACAGCATATGCAAATGAGGTAGGATAAGAGAGGTAAGGCAATAAATAGGCCGTGGTGGCAAAGTAATTACACTATAGCAATTAAACACTGGAATGTTAGGATGTGCAGAAGATGAATGTGCAAGTTGAGATACTGCGGTGCAAAGGAGCAAGATTAATAAATAAATACAGTATGGGGTCGAGGTAGATTTGATGGGCTGTTTACAGATGAGCAATGTACAGGTGCAGTGATCTGTGAGCTGTTCTGACAGCTGGTGCTTAAAGCTAGTGAGGGAGGTAAAAGTCTCCAGCTTCAGAGATTTTTGCAGTTCATTCCAGTCATTGGTAGCAGAGAACTGGAAGGAAAGGTGGCCAAAGGAAGAATTGGCTTTGGGGGTGACCAGTGAGACATACCTGCTGGAGCGCGTGCTGCGGGTGGGTGCTGCTATGGTGACCAGTGAGCTGATATAAGGTGGGGCTTTACCTAGCAGAGACTTGTAGATGACCTGAAGCCAGTGGGTTTGGCGACGAGTATGAAGCGAGGGCCAGCCAACGAGAGCATACAGGTCGTAGTGGTGGGTAGTGTATGGGGCTTTGGTGACGAGTATGAAGCGAGGGCCAGCCAACGAGAGCATACAGGTCGTAGTGGTGGGTAGTGTATGGGGCTTTGGTGACGAGTATGAAGCGAGGGCCAGCCAACGAGAGCATACAGGTCGTAGTGGTGGGTAGTGTATGGGGCTTTGGTGACGAGTATGAAGCGAGGGCCAGCCAACGAGAGCATACAGGTCGTAGTGGTGGGTAGTGTATGGGGCTTTGGTGACGAGTATGAAGCGAGGGCCAGCCAACGAGAGCATACAGGTCGTAGTGGTGGGTAGTGTATGGGGCTTTGGTGACGAGTATGAAGCGAGGGCCAGCCAACGAGAGCATACAGGTCGTAGTGGTGGGTAGTGTATGGGGCTTTGGTGACGAGTATGAAGCGAGGGCCAGCCAACGAGAGCATACAGGTCGTAGTGGTGGGTAGTGTATGGGGCTTTGGTGACGAGTATGAAGCGAGGGCCAGCCAACGAGAGCATACAGGTCGTAGTGGTGGGTAGTATATGGGGCTTTGGTGACGAGTATGAAGCGAGGGCCAGCCAACGAGAGCATACAGGTCGCAGTGGTGGGTGGTGTATGGGGCTTTGGTGACGAGTATGAAGCGAGGGCCAGCCAACGAGAGCATACAGGTCGCAGTGGTGGGTAGTGTATGGGGCTTTGGTGACGAGTATGAAGCGAGGGCCAGCCAACGAGAGCATACAGGTCGCAGTGGTGGGTAGTGTATGGGGCTTTGGTGACGAGTATGAAGCGAGGGCCAGCCAACGAGAGCATACAGGTCGCAGTGGTGGGTAGTGTATGGGGCTTTGGTGACGAGTATGAAGCGAGGGCCAGCCAACGAGAGCATACAGGTCGCAGTGGTGGGTGGTGTATGGGGCTTTGGTGACGAGTATGAAGCGAGGGCCAGCCAACGAGAGCATACAGGTCGCAGTGGTGGGTGGTGTATGGGGCTTTGGTGACGAGTATGAAGCGAGGGCCAGCCAACGAGAGCATACAGGTCGCAGTGGTGGGTGGTGTATGGGGCTTTGGTGACGAGTATGAAGCGAGGGCCAGCCAACGAGAGCATACAGGTCGCAGTGGTGGGTGGTGTATGGGGCTTTGGTGACGAGTATGAAGCGAGGGCCAGCCAACGAGAGCATACAGGTCGCAGTGGTGGGTAGTGTATGGGGCTTTGGTGACGAGTATGAAGCGAGGGCCAGCCAACGAGAGCATACAGGTCGCAGTGGTGGGTAGTATATGGGCCTTTGGTGACGAGTATGAAGCGAGGGCCAGCCAACGAGAGCATACAGGTCGCAGTGGTGGGTAGTGTATGGGGCTTTGGTGACGGATGGCACTGTGATAGACTGCATCCAATTTGTTGAGTAGAGTGTTGGAGGCTATTTTGTAAATGACATCACTGATGTCGAGGATCGGTAGGATTGTCAGCCCAGCACTACTCATGTGAGATGCTTTGTGGATACGGGCCCAGCACTCCTTCTCTGAGATGCTTTGTGGATACGGGCCCAGCACTCCTTCTCTGAGATGCTTTGTGGATACGGGCCCAGCACTCCTTCTCTGAGATGCTTTGTGGATACGGGCCCAGCACTCCTTCTCTGAGATGCTTTGTGGATACGGGCCCAGCACTCCTTCTCTGAGATGCTTTGTGGATACGGGCCCAGCACTCCTTCTCTGAGATGCTTTGTGGATACGGGCCCAGCACTCCTTCTCTGAGATGCTTTGTGGATACGGGCCCAGCACTCCTTCTCTGAGATGCTTTGTGGATACGGGCCCAGCACTCCTTCTCTGAGATGCTTTGTGGATACGGGCCCAGCACTCCTTCTCTGAGATGCTTTGTGGATACGGGCCCAGCACTCCTTCTCTGAGCTGCTTTGTGGATACGGGCCCAGCACTACTCATGTGAGATGCTTTGTGGATACGGGCCCAGCACTCCTCATGTGAGATGCTTTGTGGATACGGGCCCAGCACTCCTTCTCTGAGATGCTTTGTGGATACGGGCCCAGCACTCCTTCTCTGAGATGCTTTGTGGATACGGGCCCAGCACTCCTTCTCTGAGATGCTTTGTGGATACGGGCCCAGCATTCCTCATATGAGATGCTTTGTGGATACGGGCCCAGCACTCCTCATATGAGATGCTTTGTGGATACGGGCCCAGCACTCCTTCTCTGAGATGCTTTGTGGATACGGGCCCAGCACTCCTCATATGAGATGCTTTGTGGATACGGGCCCAGCACTCCTTCTCTGAGATGCTTTGTGGATACGGGCCCAGCACTCCTTCTCTGAGATGCTTTGTGGATACGGGCCCAGCACTCCTTCTCTGAGATGCTTTGTGGATACGGGCCCAGCACTCCTTCTCTGAGATGCTTTGTGGATATGGGCCCAGCACTCCTTCTCTGAGATGCTTTGTGGATACGGGCCCAGCACTCCTTCTCTGAGATGCTTTGTGGATACGGGCCCAGCACTCCTTCTCTGAGATGCTTTGTGGATATGGGCCCAGCACTCCTTCTCTGAGATGCTTTGTGGATATGGGCCCAGCACTCCTCATATGAGATGCTTTGTGGATACGGGCCCAGCACTCCTTCTCTGAGATGCTTTGTGGATACGGGCCCAGCACTCCTCATATGAGATGCTTTGTGGATACGGGCCCAGCACTCCTTCTCTGAGATGCTTTGTGGATATGGGCCCAGCACTCCTTCTCTGAGATGCTTTGTGGATATGGGCCCAGCACTCCTCATATGAGATGCTTTGTGGATACGGGCCCAGCACTCCTTCTCTGAGATGCTTTGTGGATACGGGCCCAGCACTCCTCATATGAGATGCTTTGTGGATACGGGCCCAGCACTCCTTCTCTGAGATGCTTTGTGGATACGGGCCCAGCACTCCTCATATGAGATGCTTTGTGGATACGGGCCCAGCACTCCTCATATGAGATGCTTTGTGGATACGGGCCCAGCACTCCTCATATGAGATGCTTTGTGGATACGGGCCCAGCACTCCTCATATGAGATGCTTTGTGGATACGGGCCCAGCACTCCTCATATGAGATGCTTTGTGGATACGGGCCCATCACTACTCATATGAGATGCTTTGTGGATACGGGCCCAGCACTCCTTCTCTGAGATGCTTTGTGGATACGGGCCCAGCACTCCTTCTCTGAGATGCTTTGTGGATACGGGCCCAGCACTCCTCATATGAGATGCTTTGTGGATACGGGCCCAGCACTCCTTCTATGAGATGCTTTGTGGATACGGGCCCAGCACTCCTCATATGAGATGCTTTGTGGATACGGGCCCAGCACTCCTTCTCTGAGATGCTTTGTGGATACGGGCCCAGCACTCCTCATATGAGATGCTTTGTGGATACGGGCCCAGCACTCCTCATATGAGATGCTTTGTGGATACGGGCCCAGCACTCCTTCTATGAGATGCTTTGTGGATACGGGCCCAGCACTCCTCATATGAGATGCTTTGTGGATACGGGCCCAGCACTCCGCATATGAGATGCTTTGTGGATACGGGCCCAGCACTCCTCATATGAGATGCTTTGTGGATACGGGCCCAGCACTCCTCATATGAGATGCTTTGTGGATACGGGCCCAGCACTCCTCATATGAGATGCTTTGTGGATACGGGCCCAGCACTACTCATATGAGATGCTTTGTGGATACGGGCCCAGCACTCCTTCTCTGAGATGCTTTGTGGATACGGGCCCAGCACTCCTTCTCTGAGATGCTTTGTAGATACGGGCCCAGCACTACTCATATGAGATGCTTTGTGGATACGGGCCCAGCACTACTCATATGAGATGCTTTGTGGATACGGGCCCAGCACTCCTTCTCTGAGATGCTTTGTGGATACGGGCCCAGCACTACTCATATGAGATGCTTTGTGGATACGGGCCCAGCACTCCTTCTCTGAGATGCTTTGTGGATACGGGCCCAGCACTCCTTCTCTGAGATGCTTTGTGGATACGGGCCCAGCACTCCTCATATGAGATGCTTTGTGGATACGGGCCCAGCACTACTCATATGAGATCCTTTGTGGATACGGGCCCAGCACTCCTTCTCTGAGATGCTTTGTGGATACGGGCCCAGCACTCCTCATATGAGATGCTTTGTGGATATGGGCCCAGCACTCCTTCTCTGAGATGCTTTGTGGATACGGGCCCAGCACTCCTCATATGAGATGCTTTGTGGATACGGGCCCAGCACTCCTTCTATGAGATGCTTTGTGGATATGGGCCCAGCACTCCTTCTCTGAGATGCTTTGTGGATACGGGCCCAGCACTCCTTCTCTGAGATGCTTTGTGGATACGGGCCCAGCACTCCTTCTCTGAGATGCTTTGTGGATACGGGCCCAGCACTCCTTCTCTGAGATGCTTTGTGGATACGGGCCCACCATTCCTCATATGAGATGCTTTGTGGATACGGGCCCAGCACTCCTCATATGAGATGCTTTGTGGATACGGGCCCAGAACTCCTCATATGAGATGCTTTGTGGATACGGGCCCAGCACTCCTTCTCTGAGATGCTTTGTGGATACGGGCCCAGCACTCCTTCTCTGAGATGCTTTGTGGATACGGGCCCAGCACTCCTTCTCTGAGATGCTTTGTGGATACGGGCCCAGCACTCCTCATATGAGATGCTTTGTGGATACGGGCCCAGCACTCCTTCTATGAGATGCTTTGTGGATACGGGCCCAGCACTCCTCATATGAGATGCTTTGTGGATACGGGCCCAGCACTCCTTCTCTGAGATGCTTTGTGGATACGGGCCCAGCACTCCTTCTCTGAGATGCTTTGTGGATACGGCCTAGCACTCTTTCTCTGAGATGATATTCCACCACGACAAAGGTTACTAAGTTACTAATACTTAATTGAAAGATCTTGACCCACTTTGGAAACCATTAAAAGGAACTAGATATTAGACTTGTTGATGAGGGTGTGTTATCAAAAATGAAATAACAGTCTTGGGGTAACCAAGAGGTTGCAGAGGTTGAACAGTAACTAGATGGTTGCTACTTCAAATCCTGGGTAAGGCAGAGCGAGCTGCAGTTTGGTTTTTACTTTTGTTGCAGTTTGGAAAGTAACCAAGCTGCCATGTATTATGGGTGCACATCGGCAATGGCAAGCTTATGATAAAACTCTTACTTTGCATTATATTATAAAGCAATTGTACACAAGAGGCCGTGGTAAACGACCTTAGCATCACCTCGTACGAACGACTTGAGCACAGCCATGCTAAGAAAGTAGTTTACCACAACCTTGAGTGTACACTTGCTTTTCTACAACGGGTTACCAACGTATACTACCCTGTTTCTTTAGACCGGCTTAGAACAAGACTCAACCAATCAATTGTTTTGACCAACCTGTCATTTAGCAGACAATTTTATCCAACGCGACTTAATATTTTCCAGGAATTGCACACCTATGGCAGAACTCTGCTGATAGAAATGAGAATGGATTTGACCTTCCGACTCTGCACGATGTCACTCCCTAACAAAGACGTGAGCCGTACCATTCTTTTACATTTACATTACATTTAAGTCATTTAGCAGACGCTCTTATCCAGAGCGACTTACAAATTGGATCATCTTTTCTGGGATGCCTTTCCAGGAATTGCACTCCAATGGCCGAAAGGAAACAAAGTGGAATTAGCTCAACAAAAAACTAAATTCCTCACTGCCTACTAAATTTTTTGAACCACTTGTAACGTAAGGCGACTTGACAAGTGCTTCGGAAATAGAGTAGAAACCTTCTTCTCCGCCCCTCACCAATTCCCCTCCTCTCCTCTTCCCCCTCACCACTCTTCCTCCTCCCTTCACCACTTCCCCTCCTCCCCTCCTCCCCCTCACCAATCTTCCTCCTCCCCTCAATATTTCCCCTCCTCCCCTCACCACTTCCCCCCTCCCCCTCACCATTTCCCCTCCACCCCTTCACCACTTCCCCTCCCCCTCACCACTTCCCCATACTCCCACTCACCACTTCCCCTCCTCCCTTCACCACTTCCCCTCCTCCCCTCACCACTTCCCCCTCCCCCTCACCACTTCCCCTCCTCCCCTCACCACTTCCTCATCCTTCCCCTCACCACTTCCCCTCCTCCCCTCCCCTCACCACTTCCCCTCCCCCCCCTCACCACTTCCCCTCCTCCACTCACCACTTCCCCTCCTCCCCCTCACCACTTCCCCATACTCCCCCTCACCACTTCCCCTCCTCCCTTCACCACTTCCCCTCCTCCCCTCACCACTTCCCTCCCTCCCCCTCACCACTTCCCTTCCTCCCCCTCACCACTTCCTCATCCTTCCCCTAACCACTTCCCCTCCTCCCCTCCCCTCACCACTTCCCCTCCTCCACTCACCACTTCCCCTCCTCCCTTCACCACTTCCCCTCCTCCCCTTCACCACTTCCCCTCCTCACTTCACCACTTCCCCTCCTCCCCCTCACCACTTCCCCATCCTCCCCCTCACCACTTCCCCTCTTCCCATTCACCACTTCACCATCTCCCCCTCACCACTTCCCCATCCTCCCCCTCACCACTTCCCCTCCTCCCCTTCACCACTTCCCCTCCTCCCCCTCACCACTTCCCCTCCTCCCCCTCACATTTACATTTACATTTAAGTCATTTAACAGACGCTCTTATCCAGAGAGACTTACAAATTGGTGCATTCACCTTATGACATCCAGTGGAACAGCCACTTTACAATAGTGCATCTAAATCTTTTAAGGGGGGTGAGAAGGATTACTTTATCCTATCCTAGGTATTCCTTAAAGAGGTGGGGTTTCAGGTGTCTCCGGAAGGTGGTGATTGACTCCGCTATCCTGGCGTCGTGAGGGAGTTTGTTCCACCATTGGGGGCCAGAGCAGCGAACAGTTTTGACTGGGCTGAGCGGGAACTGTACTTCCTCAGTGGTAGGGAGGCGAGCAGGCCAGAGGTGGATGAACGCAGTGCCCTTGTTTGGGTGTAGGGCCTGATCAGAGCCTGGAGGTACTGAGGTGCCGTTCCCCTCACAGCTCCGTAGGCAAGCACCATGGTCTTGTAGCGGATGCGAGCTTCAACTGGAAGCCAGTGGAGAGAGCGGAGGAGCGGGGTGACGTGAGAGAACTTGGGAAGGTTGAACACCAGACGGGCTGCGGCGTTCTGGATGAGTTGTAGGGGTTTAATGGCACAGGCAGGGAGCCCAGCCAACAGCGAGTTGCAGTAATCCAGACGGGAGATGACAAGTGCCTGGATTAGGACCTGCGCCGCTTCCTGTGTGAGGCAGGGTCGTACTCTGTGGATGTTGTAGAGCATGAACCTACAGGAACGGGCCACCGCCTTGATGTTAGTTGAGAACGACAGGGTGTTGTCCAGGATCACGCCAAGGTTCTTAGCGCTCTGGGAGGAGGACACAATGGAGTTGTCAACCGTGATGGCGAGATCATGGAACGGGCAGTCCTTCCCCGGGAGGAAGAGCAGCTCCGTCTTGCCGAGGTTCAGCTTGAGGTGGTGATCCGTCATCCACACTGATATGTCTGCCAGACATGCAGAGATGCGATTCGCCACCTGGTCATCAGAAGGGGGAAAGGAGAAGATTAATTGTGTGTCGTCTGCATAGCAATGATAGGAGAGACCATGTGAGGTTATGACAGAGCCAAGTGACTTGGTGTATAGCGAGAATAGGAGAGGGCCTAGAACAGAGCCCTGGGGGACACCAGTGGTGAGAGCGCGTGGTGAGGAGACAGATTCTCGCCACGCCACCTGGTAGGAGCGACCTGTCAGGTAGGACGCAATCCAAGCGTGGGCCGCGCCGGAGATGCCCAACTCGGAGAGGGTGGAGAGGAGGATCTGATGGTTCACAGTATCGAAGGCAGCCGATAGGTCTAGAAGGATGAGAGCAGAGGAGAGAGAGTTAGCTTTAGCAGTGCAGAGCGCCTCCGTGATACAGAGAAGAGCAGTCTCAGTTGAATGACTAGTCTTGAAACCTGACTGATTTGGATCAAGAAGGTCATTCTGAGAGAGATAGCGGGAGAGCTGGCCAAGGACGGCACGTTCAAGAGTTTTGGAGAGAAAAGAAAGAAGGGATACTGGTCTGTAGTTGTTGACATCGGAGGGATCGAGTGTAGGTTTTTTCAGAAGGGGTGCAACTCTCGCTCTCTTGAAGACGGAAGGGACGTAGCCAGCGGTCAGGGATGAGTTGATGAGCGAGGTGAGGTAAGGGAGAAGGTCTCCGGAAATGGTCTGGAGAAGAGAGGAGGGGATAGGGTCAAGCGGGCAGGTTGTTGGGCGGCCGGCCGTCACAAGACGCGAGATTTCATCTGGAGAGAGAGGGGAGAAAGAGGTCAGAGCATAGGGTAGGGCAGTGTGAGCAGAACCAGCGGTGTCGTTTGACTTAGCAAACGAGGATCGGATGTCGTCGACCTTCTTTTCAAAATGGTTGACGAAGTCATCTGCAGAGAGGGAGGAGGGGGGGGAGGGGGAGGAGGATTCAGGAGGGAGGAGAAACCTTCCCCATCCTCCCCCTCACCACTTCCCATCCTCCCCCTCACCACTTCCCCTCCTCCCCCTCAACACTTCCCCCTCCCCCTCACCACTTCCCCTCCTCCCTTCACCACTTCCCCATCCTCCCCCTCACCACTTCCCCATTCTCCCCCTCACCACTTCCCCTCCTCCCCTCACCACTTCCCCTCCTCCCCTCACCACTTCCCCTCCTCCCCCTCACCACTTCCTCCTCCCCTCACCACTTCCCCTCCTCCCCTCACCACTTCCCCTCCTCCCCTCACCACTTCCCCTCCTCCCCTCACCACTTCCCCTCCTCCCCTCACCACTTCCCCTCCTCCCCCACCACACCTCTTCCTCTACCCCTCACCACTTCCCTTCTCCCCTCACCACCCCCCGCCCACCTAAAACAACTCTCATTATAACCTCTAAAACAAAACAGGGACAGAACAAGTGGGTGATTCATGGCTGGAGCGAGGCATTGGCAACGGCTTTCATCATTCGATTCCCATGGCCGAGACAGAGACAAAAGGCGATTGTAACAATCACTTGTCTCTTCTTGCTCTGACGGACCTCACAGGCCCAGAGTGTTTTGTACTTTAGAGGAAGGATAAATACATATTCAATTCGATGTTGAATAACAAAGATGATGATGATGATGATGATGATGATCCCATCCTGTCCTCCCTCTTTCATTCTTTATCCAGGACGTGGAGTGAGGGACAGAGATGAGACGGGGTGTCTTTAAGGTGTGTGTGGTGGGGGGCTAGTAGGTGAGTGAGTCAGACAGTTTGTAAAAGTGAGACAACCACCTTATTTTAGGTGCCATTTGAGAGAGGACAGAAAATAGATTGAACATGATAAAGACATCCTGGTTCAAGAAGGGTTGAGGCAGAGGTGGTCCTAAAATGTACACCGTACTTTGGCAGTGACCAGTCTGATGGGGGTGATGATGATGATGATGATGATGATGATGATGATAATGATAATGATGATGATGATGATGATGATGATGATGATGATGATGATGATGATGATGATGATGATGGTGATGACAAATATTTTGCAGTGAAATATTTAGGACAAGCATTCCAGGACAGCTTGATAGAGCAGCTTGATAGAGCAGCTTGATAGAGCAGCTTGATAGAGCAGCTTGATAGAGCAGCTTGAATGAGATAAGCTGTTTGATAGAGAGAAGAACACAGAGTGGAGACAGACGGAGCGAGAGATTTAGAGAGTGAGAGATTTAGAGAGTGAGAGATTTAGAGAGTGAGAGATTTAGAGAGCAAGAGATTTAGAGAGTGAGAGAGAGCAAGATATTTAGAGAGTGAGAGAGAGCAAGAGATTTAGAGAGTGTGAGAGAGCAAGAGATTTAGAGAGTGAGAGAGAGCAAGAGATTTAGAGAGTGAGAGAGAGCAAGAGATTTAGAGAGTGAGAGAGAGCGAGAGATTTAGAGAGTGAGAGAGAGCGAGAGATTTAGAGAGTGAGAGAGAGCAAGAGATTTAGAGAGTGAGAGAGAGCGAGAGATTTAGAGAGTGAGAGAGAGCAAGAGATTTAGAGAGCGAGAGAGAGCAAGAGATTTAGAGAGCGAGAGAGAGCAAGAGATTTAGAGAGCGAGAGAGAGCAAGAGATTTAGAGAGTGAGAGAGAGCAAGAGATTTAGAGAGCGAGAGAGAGCAAGAGATTTAGAGAGTGAGAGAAAGCAAGAGATTTAGAGAGTGAGAGAGAGCAAGAGATTTAGAGAGCGAGCGAGAGCAAGAGATTTAGAGAGTGAGAGAGAGCGAGAGATTTAGAGAGTGAGAGAGAGCGAGAGATTTAGAGAGTGAGAGAGAGCAAGAGATTTAGAGAGTGAGAGAGAGCGAGAGATTTAGAGAGCGAGAGAGAGCGAGAGATTTAGAGAGTGAGAGAGAGCAAGAGATTTAGAGTGAGAGAGAGCAAGAGATTTAGAGAGTGAGAGAGAGCAAGAGATTTAGAGAGTGAGAGAGAGCAAGAGATTTAGAGAGTGAGAGAGAGCAAGAGATTTAGAGAGTGAGAGAGAGCAAGAGATTTAGAGAGTGAGAGAGAGCAAGAGATTTAGAGAGTGAGAGAGAGCAAGAGATTTAGAGAGTGAGAGAGAGCAAGAGATTTAGAGAGTGAGAGAGAGCAAGAGATTTAGAGAGTGAGAGAGAGCAAGAGATTTAGAGAGTGAGAGAGAGCAAGAGATTTAGAGAGTGAGAGAAAGCAAGAGATTTAGAGAGCGAGAGAGAGCAAGAGATTTAGAGAGTGAGAGAAAGCAAGAGATTTAGAGAGTAAGAGAGAGCAAGAGATTTAGAGAGCGAGTGGGAGCAAGAGATTTAGAGAGTGAGAGAGGGCAAGAGATTTAGAGAGCGAGAGAGAGCAAGAGATTTAGAGAGCGAGAGAGAGCAAGAGATTTAGAGAGCGAGAGAGAGCAAGAGATTTAGAGAGTGAGAGAGAGCAAGAGATTTAGAGAGCGAGAGAGAGCAAGAGATTTAGAGAGTGAGAGAGAGCAAGAGATTTAGAGAGTGAGAGAGAGCAAGAGATTTAGAGAGTGAGAGAGAGCAAGAGATTTAGAGAGTGGGAGAAAGCAAGAGAGATGGAGGTCTGTCAAAACATTTGAAAGGTCTCATGATTTACGGGTTAGGGTTAGACGCCTCTGGTCTCTGCATGTACTCTCCCGTCCTGCCTTAACTGTGTGTTACAGCTAAAAATAGGAAACATCTCCTCTCATCCCCTCCTCCTCAACTCTGTCTCATGACAGATGGATTCCTCAGATTCCTGGAATGATGACAGCTGCAGAGCAGTCCCACTGTGGAACTAGCTGTGACTAATGGAATAGGTACTAGTTGTCTCTAACAGGGTTGGGTTCAATTCCGTTTAAATTACAGTCAATTGAGAAAGTTAAACAAATTACAATTGCAAATGTTGCTCACTGAAAAAAAATGGAACTGAAATTTCAGTCTACTTCCTGATTTGACTGAAATTGAAATATGAATTGAACCCAACCCTGGTATCTGACCAATAAGACCACTGTAATGGTTAAGATTGGGGTATGATTTGGGGTAATCTGGTTCTAGATCAGTGATTGAGGTTAACTTCTGCTTCAAACACACAGTACCTGGCACACATGAAAAGGATTCAGGTCAACTTACGTGGCGGTGAGTTTTATGTAATACACTTCTATATTAGCTCTTGAGATGTTGGTGTTTCAGTAGCAAAGCGTTAGTACCATACGCTCTGCCAAATCTTACTTTTAGCACTTATTCTTTTCTCAGAGTTCAACAGAAGGATTCTGGATCAAAAGGTTAAATTGTTGCACAGAAGTGATTCAAATGGAATTCAGAGTGGAATGAAAGCTTTATTTAGAAAACACACAGACCAGGTTTTAGGCACAGGTCTGATTGAGTTGGATTTATGTTTGACCTGAAGGGCCTGTATCATCAAGGGATGAAGAAGAGGGACGAAGAAGAGGGACGCAGAAGAGGGATGAAGAAGGGGATGAAGAAGAGGGACGAAGAAGAGGGACGCAGAAGAGGGACGCAGAAGAGGGACACAGAAGAGGGACGAAGAAGAGGGACGAAGAAGAGGGACGCAGAAGAGGACGAAGAAGGGGACGAAGAAGTGGGACGTAGAAGAGGGACGCAGAAGAGGGACGAAGAAGAGGGACAAAGAAGAGGGACGTAGAAGAGGGACGTAGAAGAGGGACGAAGAAGAGGGACGAAGAAGAGGGACAAAGAAGAGGGACGCAGAAGAGGGACGCAGAAGAGGGACGAAGAAGAGGGACGAAGAAGAAGGACGAAGAAGGGGACGAAGAAGAGGGACGAAGAAGAGGGACGAAGAAGAGGGACGAAGAAGAGGGACGAAGAAGAGGGACGTAGAAGAGGGACGAAGAAGAGGGGCGAAGAAGAGGGACAAAGAAGAGGGACGCAGAAGAGGGACGCAGAAGAGGGACGAAGAAGAGGGAAGAAGAAGAGGGACGAAGAAGAGGGACGAAGAAGGGGACGAAGAAGAGGGACGAAGAAGAGGGACGAAGAAGAGGGACGCAGAAGAGGGACGAAGAAGAGGGACGAGGAAGAGGGACGAAGAAGAGGGATGCAGAAGAGGGATGAAGAAGGGGACGAAGAAGAGGGACGAAGAAGAGGGATGTAGAAGGGGCGAAGAAGAGAGGCCGAAGAAGAGGGACGAAGAAGAGGGACGAAGAAGAGGGATGCAGAAGAGGGATGAGGAAGGGGACGAAGAAGAGGGACGAAGAAGAGGGACGAAGAAGAGGGACGAAGAAGAGGGATGCAGAAGAGGGACGAAGAAGAGGGACGAAGAAAAGGGACGAAGAAGAGGGATGCAGAAGAGGGACGAAGAAGTGGGACGAAGAAGAGGGACGCAGAAGAGGGACGAAGAAGAGGGACGAAGAAGGGGACGTAGAAGAGGGACGAAGAAGAGGGGCGAAGAAGAGGGACGAAGAAGAGGGATGCAGAAGAGGGGCGAAGAAGAGGGACGAAGAAGAGGGATGCAGAAGAGGGACGAAGAAGAGGGACAAAGAAGAGGGATGCAGAAGAGGAACGAAGAAGGGGGACGAAGAAGAGGGACGAAGAAGAGGGACGAAGAAGGGGGACGAAGAAGAGGGACGAAGAAGAGGGACGAAGAAGAGGGATGCAGAAGAGGGACGAAGAAGAGGGACGAAGAAGAGGGATGCAGAAGAGGGACGAAGAAGGGGACGAAGAAGAGGGACGAAGAAGAGGGACGATGAAGAGGGATGCAGAAGAGGAATGAGGGAGAGGGACGAAGAAGAGGGATGCGGTGGCTAGAAAAGGAAACTGCTGAACAGTCCGTTGTAAAACATACCCTGTACAGCTAGCTATCAGAACAAAACTATAAACACAACATGTAAAGTGTCTTGATGCTAAAATTGGGATCGTGTGTACTGCATCCTTTTACCACACAAACAATAGGAACAGAGAGCAATGTACAACACGGTGAACTTCGCAGAAGTAGTAATGTGTGGTAAATGCACGGGGGCCAGTATAGGACAAGAAGGACCCGCACAGTGTTAAAGCTCCCATTGCTTTATTACCAACGTTTACATCGGAAACACATCTTCTATACTAGTGTTCTTTATTTGCCCAGCACCTACGTTTTTAAGGATGTGCATATGACCAAAAACTTTTAAATTAAATTCATGGGGACCACCATCTTACAATTAATGCTCCTCCAAATACGTTACGAAAGTGGATACATCATTTGTTGACATCAATACAAAAAACAACCACTAATTTCACTGTTTGTAAATATTTGTCTCGTTACTAAGAAGACTGCTGGCCAATAACACATCCCTTTGCACAGTGATGGCGGAGCCACAGCCAGATATGTCTCTGTCTGAAGATCAAATACTACACTGAACAAAAATATAAACAAAACATGTAAAGTCTTGGTCCCATGTTTTCATGAACTGAAATGGAAGATCCCAGAAATGTTCCATACGCACAAAAAGCTTGCCAAGATAATCCGTCCACCTGACAGGTGTGGCGTATCAAGAAGCTGATTAAACAGCATGATCATTACACAGGTGCACCTTGTGCTGGGGACAATAAAAAGCTACTCTAAAATGTGTAGTTTTGTCACAAAACACAATGCCACAGAAGTCTCAAGTTTTTTGAGGGTTGGCATGCTGACTGCAGGATTGTCCACCAAAGCCGTTGCCGGAGAATTTCATGTTAATTGCACTACCTCCAACGTTGCTTTAGAGAATTTAGCAGTATGTTCAATCGGCCTCAGAACCTCAGACCACGTGTAACCATGCCAGTCAAGGACCTCCACAATCGGCCTCAGAACCTCAGACCACGTGTAACCATGCCAGTCAAGGACCTCCACAATCGGCCTCAGAACCTCAGACCACATGTAACCATGCCAGTCAAGGACCTCCACAATCGGCCTCAGAACCTCAGACCACGTGTAACCATGCCAGTCAATGACCTCCACAATCGGCCTCAGAACCTCAGACCACGTGTAACCATGCCGGTCAAGGACCTCCACAATCGGCCTCAGAACCTCAGACCACGTGTAACCATGCCAGTCAAGGACCTCCTCAATCGGCCTCAGAACCTCAGACCATGTGTAACCATGCCAGTCAAGGACCTCCACAATCGGCCTCAGATCCTCAGACCACGTGTAACCATGCCAGTCAAGGACCTCCACAATCGGCCTCAGAACCTCAGACCACGTGTAACCATGCCAGTCAAGGACCTCCACAATCGGCCTCAGAACCTTAGACCACGTGTAACCATGCCGGTCAAGGACCTCCACAATCGGCCTCAGAACCTCAGACCACGTGTAACCATGCCGGTCAAGGACCTCCACAATCGGCCTCAGAACCTCAGACCACGTGTAACCATGCCGGTCAAGGACCTCCACAATCGGCCTCAGAACCTCAGACCACGTGTAACCATGCCGGTCAAGGACCTCCACAATCGGCCTCAGAACCTCAGACCACTTGTAACCATGCCTGTCAAGGACCTCCACAATCGGCCTCAGAACCTCAGACCACGTGTAACCATGCCAGTCAAGGACCTCCACAATCGGCCTCAGAACCTCAGACCACGTGTAACCATGCCAGTCAAGGACCTCCACAATCGGCCTCAGAACCTCAGACCACGTGTAACCATGCCAGTCAAGGACCTCCACAATCGGCCTCAGAACCTCAGACCACGTGTAACCATGCCGGTCAAGGACCTCCACAATCGGCCTCAGAACCTCAGACCACGTGTAACCATGCCAGTCAAGGACCTCCACAATCGGCCTCAGAACCTCAGACCACGTGTAACCATGCCAGTCAAGGACCTCCACAATCGGCCTCAGAACCTCAGACCACGTGTAACCATGCCAGTCAAGGACCTCCACATCCAGCTTCTTCACCTGTGGGATCATCTGAGACCAGCCACCGGGACTGGTGATGAAACTGTGGGTTTGCACAACTGAAGAATTTCTGAAGCAAAAACTGTCTGAAATCGTCTCAGGGAAGCTCATCTGTGTGCTCATCGTCCTCACCAGGGTCTTGACCTGACTGCAGTTCAGTGTCCAAAACCCATTTCAGTGTGAAAATGCTCACCTTCGATGGCCACTGGCATGCTGGAGAAGTGTGCTCTTCACGAATGAATCCTGTTTTCAGCTGTCCCCGGCAGATGGCAGACAATGTGTATGGCGTCATGTGGGCGAACGGTTTGCCATGGAAGACCTGTGACATTTTCAGCTTCCAGCATTCTCCCTCTCCCCTTTCCTCCATACAGAATATTTCCAGATCCTTGATATCCTTTGGTCCCGTGCTGATGGGACTGCCCTCTCCAATTCAAACCACTACGTATCTATAGCAAAATGTAGATGTTGCAGTCAGTTAACCATTTCTTTGTGGGTTTTGTTGTGTGCTTGGAGTCACTGTCTAGCTGGGAGATCCACTTGTACCCAAGTGTCAGCCTCCTGACAGAGGCATCCAGGTTTTTGGCTAAAATGTCCTTGTACTTGGTAGAGTTCATTATGCCATTGACCTTAACAAAGACCCCTGGACCCGTGGTTTCTTTAGGAATGTAGTGGTGTAAAAGTCAAAATTATCAAAAATATAAATAGTAAAGTAAAGTACAGATACAACCCGAAAATGATTTAAGTCGTACTTGAAAGTATTTTTACATTTCCGTTCAGAAGGACAATTGTATCGTTGATGTGTCTGGGTGGTTTATTACATCATCTACAGTATAATTATTAACTTGACCTTAAAAACCTCTTGAACTTACCCATTCCGTATCCGGGATCGTGAATACAGCCTCAGGCTCATTACCATAACGCAACGTTAACCATTTCTAAAAATCGCAAACGAAATGAAATAAATATGCCTGCTCTCAAGCCTTTTCTTAACAACACTGTCATCTCAGATTTTCAAAATATGCTTTTGAACCATAGAAAATCAAGCATTTGTGTAAGAGTTTTGATAGCTATTGTAGAATTTAGCGTAGCATTTAGCACGCAACATTTTCACATAAACCAGAAAACCAATCAAATAAAATAATTTTCCTTTGAAGAACTTCAAATGTTTTCAATGAGGAGACTCTCAGTTACATAGCAAATGTCCAGTTTTTCCTGAAAGATTCTTTATGTAGGACAAATCGCTCGGTTTTGTACATCACATTTGGCTACCGAAACGAACTGAAAATCACCAAAACGTCTAACTTTTTTCCAAATTAACTCCATAATATCGACAGAAACATGGCAAACGCTGTTTAGAATCAATCCTCAAGGTGTTTTTTCACATATCTCTTCATTGATATGCCGTTCGTGGAAGCCTGCTTTCGTCTCAGAATCCCATGGAAAAATACCAGCAGCTGAGTTTTGCGCACCAATTTCCACACAGGACACCTGGCAAATGTAGTCTCTTGTGGTCAATCTTCCAATGATATGCCTACAAATACGTCACAATGCTGCAGACACCTTGGGGAAACGATAGATAGGGGCGGGCTCATTCCTGTCGCATTCACAGCCATATGTGTGTGTGTTTGGGGCAGCAGCGTAGCCTAGTGGTTAGAGCGTTGGACTAGTAACCGGAAGGTTGCAAGTTCAAACCCCTGAGCTGACAAGGTACAAATCTGTTGTTCAGCCCCTGAACAGGCAGTTGACCTACTGTTCCTAGGCTGTCATTGAAAATAAGAATTTGTTCTTAACTGACTTGCCTGCTTAAATAAATGTAAAATAAAAATGTAAGGCTACAATGAAAAACAGAGCCTCAAAAATCCTGCTGGTTGTAGTTTCATCTTGGTTTTGCCTGAAGCTTCTGTTCTGGGGCACTCACAGACAATATCTTTGCAGTTCTGGAAACATCAGAGTGTTTTCTTTCCAAAGCTATCAATTCCATGCATAGTCGAGGATCTTTTTGTGACAAAATATTGCGCTTAAAACGGGCACGTATTTTTATCCAAAAATGAAATAGCGCCCCCCTAGCTTCAACTGGTTTTAAAAGAGATATTCAATGTCTGATCTGTTATTGTTGGGCTCTCGAGTGGTCCAGTGGTCTAAGGCACTGCATCTCAGTTCTAGAGGCATCACTACAGACCCTGGTTTGATTCCAGGCTGTATCACAATCAGCCTTGATTGAGAGTCCCATAGGGCGGCGTACAATTGGCCCAGGGTCGTCCGGGTTAAGGTTTGGCTGGGGTAGGCCATCATTGTAAAGAATTTGTTATTGGGGACCCACAGTGACTTCAGCTATTCAGTCCCAGTCCTGGGGACCCACAAGGAGCACAGCTAATCAGTCCCAGTCCTGGGGACCCACAAGGAGCACAGCTAATCAGTCCCAGTCCTGGGGACCCACAAGGAGCACAGCTATTCAGTCCCAGTCCTGTGGACCCACAAGGAGCTCAGCTATTCCTTCCCAGTCCTGGGGCCCACACGGAGTAGAGCTATTCAGTCCCAGTCCTGGGGACCCACACGGAGTAGAGCTATTCAGTCCCAGTCCTGGGGACCCACACGGAGTAGAGCTATTCAGTCCCAGTCCTGGGGACCCACACGGAGTAGAGCTATTCAGTCCCAGTCATGGGGATCCACACGGAGTAGAGCTATTCAGTCCCAGTCCTGGGGACCACATGGAGTAGAGCTATTCAGTCCCAGTCCTGGGGACCCACACGGAGTAGAGCTATTCAGTCCCAGTCCTGGGGACCCACACGGAGTAGAGCTATTCAGTCCCAGTCCTGGGGACCCACACGGAGTAGAGCTATTCAGTCCCAGTCCTGGGGACCCACACGGAGTAGAGCTATTCAGTCCCAGTCCTGGGGACCCACACGGAGTAGAGCTATTCAGTCCCAGTCCTGGGGCCCCCACGGAGTAGATTACAGCCTACTGTTCTAGTCCAATCAATGTAAATTCAGGAAATAAAATTGTTCTAGTCCAGCACTAACACACAGTACTGACACAAGTGTCCCTTGAGATGAATCAAGTGAACAACTGCTGATCTGGGACAGGAATGGAACCCCAGGATCAATACTGAGGGACAATCAATACTGTTCTAGACAATAAATTGCTTGGCGATCATGTGATCGTTTTAAATGTGTGTTACTGCTAGTATGCAGGGGCGGACTGTCCATCTGGCATTTCGGGCAAAACGCCAGATGGGCTGGTCCACTTATCTGTCCCATTGTCTAACTTGTTTTTTTTTTCTGCACAGATTTCTCTCCCCAGTCAGCCCCTGCTGGAATGGGACAGACACGTGTACACCGTGTGGGTCCCCAGGATCAGAGTTGAAGACTACTTCTGTAATCCTGAGGTTTGGCTGAGAGACAATACTGTCAAAGCTGGTTAGGACCAGCAACACTAATCCAAGTCTGGAGCAGAGCCGAGACCAAGCAGAGACCTGTGTGTGGGGGGAAGACTATAAACAGAACTGTGTGTTTGGGGGGAAGACTATAAACAGAACTGTGTGTGTGGGGGGAAGACTATAAACAGAACTGTGTGTGTGGGGGGAAGACTATAAACAGAACTGTGTGTTTGGGGGGCAGACTATAAAAATAAATGTGTGTTTGGGGGGCAAACTATAAAGAGACCTGTGTGTGTGGGGGGCAGACTATAAACAGAACTGTGTAGGTGGGGGGCAGACTATAAACAGAACTGTGTGTTTGGGGGCAGACTATAAAAAGAACTGTGTGTTTGGGGGGCAGACTATAAAGAGACCTGTGTGTGTGGGGGGCAGACTATAAACAGAACTGTGTAGGTGGGGGGCAGACTATAAACAGAACTGTGTGTTTGGGGGAAGACTATAAAAAGAACTGTTTGTTTGGGGGCAGACTATAAAGAGACCTGTGTGTGTGGGGGGCAGACTATAAACATAACTGTGTAGGTGGGGGCAGACTATAAAGAGACCTGTGTTTGGGGGGCAGACTATAAACAGAACTGTGTGTTTGGGGGGCAGACTATAAAGAGACCTGTGTTTGGGGGGCAGACTATAAAGAGACCTGTGTTTGGGGGCAGACTATAAAGAGACCTGTGTGTGGGGGGCAGACTATAAAGAGACCTGTGTTTGGGGGGCAGACTATAAACAGACCTGTGTTTGGGGGGCAGACTATAAAGAGACCTGTGTTTGGGAGGCAGACTATAAAGAGACCTGTGTGTTTGGGGGGCAGACTATAAAGAGTCCTGTGTTTGGGGGCAGACTATAAAGAGACCTGTGTTTGGGGGGCAGACTATAAACAGACCTGTGTTTGGGGGGCAGACTATAAAGAGACCTGTGTTTGGGGGGCAGACTATAAAGAGACCTGTGTTTGGGGGCAGACTATAAAGAGACCTGTGTGTGGGGGGCAGACTATAAACAGACCCGTGTGTGGGGGGCAGACTATAAACAGACCTGTGTTTGGGGGCAGACTATAAAAAGAACTGTGTGTTTGGGGGGCAGACTATAAAGAGACCTGTGTGTGGGGGGCAGACTATAAACAGACCCGTGTGTGGGGGGCAGACTATAAACAGACCTGTGTGTGTGGGGGGCAGACTATAAACAGACCCGTGTGTGGGGGGCAGACTATAAACAGAACTGTGTGTTTGGGGGCAGACTATAAACAGAACTGTGTGTTTGGGGGCAGACTATAAAGAGACCTGTGTTTGGGGGCAGACTATAAAGAGACCTGTGTTTGGGGGGCAGACTATAAAGAGACCTGTGTAGGTGGGGGCAGACTATAAAGAGACCTGTGTTGTGGGGGCAGACTATAAAGAGACCTGTGTTTGGGGGCAGACTATAAACAGACCTGTGTTTGGGGGGCAGACTATAAAGAGACCTGTGTTTGGGGGGCAGACTATAAAGAGACCTGTGTTTGGGGGGCAGACTATAAACAGACCTGTGTTTGGGGGGCAGACTATAAAGAGACCTGTGTTTGGGGGGCAGACTATAAACAGACCCGTGTGTGGGGGGCAGACTATAAAGAGACCTGTGTTTGGGGGGCAGACTATAAAGAGACCTGTGTTTGGGGGGCAGACTATAAAGAGACCTGTGTTTGGGGGGCAGACTATAAAGAGACCTGTGTTTGGGGGGCAGACTATAAAGAGACCTGTGTTTGGGGGGCAGACTATAAAGAGACCTGTGTTTGGGGGGCAGACTATAAACAGACCTGTGTTTGGGGGCAGACTATAAAGAGACCTGTGTTTGGGGGCAGACTATAAAGAGACCTGTGTGTTTGGGGGGCAGACTATAAAGAGACCTGTGTTTGGGGGCAGACTATAAAGAGACCTGTGTTTGGGGGGCAGACTATAAAGAGACCTGTGTTTGGGGGGCAGACTATAAACAGACCTGTGTTTGGGGGGCAGACTATAAAGAGACCTGTGTTTGGGGGGCAGACTATAAAGAGACCTGTGTTTGGGGGGCAGACTATAAAGAGACCTGTGTTTGGGGGGCAGACTATAAACAGACCTGTGTTTGGGGGGCAGACTATAAACAGACCTGTGTTTGGGGGCAGACTATAAACAGACCCGTGTGTGGGGGGCAGACTATAAAGAGACCTGTGTTTGGGGGCAGACTATAAAGAGACCTGTGTTTGGGGGGCAGACTATAAAGAGACCTGTGTTTGGGGGGCAGACTACATTTACATTTAACATTTAAGTCATTTAGCAGACGCTCTTATCCAGAGCGACTTACAAATTGGTGCATACACCTTGTGACATCCAGTGGAACAGCCACTTGCATCTAAATCTTTTTTTTTGGGGGAGATGAGAAGGATTACTTACCCTTACTTACCCTATCCTAGGTATTCCTTGAAGAGGTGGGGTTTCAGGTGTCTCCGGAAGGTGGTGATTGACTCCGCTGTCCTGGCGTCGTGAGGGAGTTTGTTCCACCATTGGGGGGCCAGAGCAGCGAACAGTTTTGACTGGGCTGAGCGGGAACTGTACTTCCTCAGTGGTAGGGAGGCGAGCAGGCCAGAGGTGGATGAACGCAGTGCCCTTGTTTGGGTGTAGGGCCTGATCAGAGCCTGGAGGTACTGACGTGCCGTTCCCCTCACAGCTCCGTAGGCAAGCACCATGGTCTTGTAGCGGATGCGAGCTTCAACTGGAAGCCAGTGGAGAGAGCGGAGGAGCGGGGTGACGTGAGAGAACTTGGGAAGGTTGAACACCAGACGGGCTGCGGCGTTCTGGATGAGTTGTAGGGGTTTAATGGCACAGGCAGGAGCCCAGCCAACAGCGAGTTGCAGTAATCAAGACGGGAGATGACAAGTGCCTGGATTAGGACCTGCGCCGCTTCCTGTGTGAGGCAGGGTCGTACTCTGCGGATGTTGTAGAGCATGAACCTACAGGAACGGGACACCGCCTTGATGTTAGTTGAGAACGTCAGGGTGTTGTCCAGGATCACGCCAAGGTTCTTAGCGCTCTGGGAGGAGGACACAATGGAGTTGTCAACCGTGATGGCGAGATCATGGAACGGGCAGTCCTTCCCCGGGAGGAAGAGGAGCTCCGTCTTGCTGAGCTTCAGCTTGAGGTGGTGATCCGTCATCCACACTGATATGTCTGCCAGACATGCAGAGATGCGATTCGCCACCTGGTCATCAGAAGGGGGAAAGGAGAAGATTAATTGTGTGTCGTCTGCATGGCAATGATAGGAGAGACCATGTGAGGTTATGACAGAGCCAAGTGACTTGGTGTATAGCGAGAATAAGAGAGGGCCTAGAACAGAGCCCTGGGGGACACCAGTGGTGAGAGCGCGTGGTGAGGAGACAGATTCTCGCCACGCCACCTGGTAGGAGCGACCTGTCAGGTAGGACGCAATCCAAGCGTGGGCCGCGCCGGAGATGCCCAACTCGGAGAGGGTGGAGAGGAGGATCTGATGGTTCACAGTATCGAAGGCAGCCGATAGGTCTAGAAGGATCAGAGCAGAGGAGAGAGAGTTAGCTTTAGCAGTGCGGAGCGCCTCCGTGATACAGAGAAGAGCAGTCTCAGTTGAATGACTAGTCTTGAAACCTGACTGATTTGGATCAAGAAGGTCATTCTGAGAGAGATAGCGGTAGAGCTGGCCAAGGACGGCACGCTCAAGAGTTTTGGAGAGAAAAGAGAGAAGGGATACTGGTCTGTAGTTGTTGACATCGGAGGGATCGAGTGTAGGTTTTTTCAGAAGGGGTGCAACTCTCGCTCTCTTGAAGACGGGAGGGACGTAGCCAGCGGTCAGGGATGAGTTGATGAGCGAGGTGAGGTAAGGGAGAAGGTCTCCGGAAATGGTCTGGAGAAGAGAGGAGGGGATAGGGTCAAGCGGGCAGGTTGTTGGGCGGCCGGCCGTCACAAGACGCGAGATTTCATCTGGAGAGAGAGGGGAGAAAGAGGTCAGAGCATAGGGTAGGGCAGTGTGAGCAGAACCAGCGGTGTCGTTTGACTTAGCAAACGAGGATCGGATGTCGTCGACCTTCTTTTCAAAATGGTTGACGAAGTCATCTGCAGAGAGGGAGGAGGGGGAGGATTCAGGAGGGAGGAGAAGGTGGCAAAGAGCTTCCTAGGGTTAGAGGCAGATGCTTGGAATTTAGAATGGTAGAAAGTGGCTTTAGCAGCAGAGACAGAGGAGGAAAATGTAGAGAGGAGGGAGTGAAAGGATGCCAGGTCCGCAGGGAGGCGAGTTTTCCTCCACTTCCGCTCGGCTGCCCGGAGCCCTGTGGGGGGGTGGGGGCAGACTAGAAACATACATGTGTGGGGGGCCAGACTAGAAACAGACCTGTGTGGGGGCGGGCAGACTAGAAACATACATGTGTGTGGGGGGCAGACTAGAAAGAGACCTGTGTTTGGGGGCAGACTATAAACACACCTGTGTGTTTGGGGGCAGACTAGAAACAGACCTGTGTGGGGGGACTAGAAACAGACCTGTGTGTGGGGGGCAGACTAGAAACATACATGTGTGGGGGGCAGACTAGAAACATACATGTGTGTGTGGGGGGCAGGCTAGAAACAGACCTGTGTGCGTGGGGGCGGACTAGAAACAGACCTGTTTGTGTGTGTGTGTGGGGGGCAGCCTAGAAACAGGCCTGTGTGTGTGTGTGTGTGAGAAGGGGGGTCAGACCAGAAACATACCTGTGTGTGGGGGGCAGACTAGAAACATACCTGTGTGTGGGGGGCAGACTATAAACACACCCGTGTGTTTGGGGGCAGACTAGAAACAGACCTGTGTGTGTGTGTGTGGGGGGCAGCCTAGAAACAGACCTGTGTGTGTGAGAGGGGGGTCAGACCAGAAACATACCTGTTTGTGTTTGGGGGCAGACTAGAAACATGTGTGTGTGTGGGGGGCAGACTACAAACAGACCTGTGTGTGTGTGGGGGGCAGACTAGAAACAGACCTGTGTGTGTTTGGGGGGGCAGACTAGAAACATGTGTGTGTGTGGGGGGCAGACTCGAAACACACATGTATGAGTGTGGGGGGCAGACGAGGAACGTACCTGTGTGTGGGGGGAGGAGGAGGGGGCAGACTAGAAACATACATGTGTGGGGGGAGGGGGGCAGACTAGAAACAGACCTGTGTGCGTGTGTGGGGGGCAGACTAGAATAGAAACAGACCTGTGGGGGGGTCAGACTTGAAACAGACCTGTGTGTGTGTGGGGGGGGGGCAGACTAGAAACATACATGTGTGGGGGGCCAGACTAGAAACAGACCTGTGTGGGGGCGGGCAGACTAGAAACATACATGTGTGTGGGGGGCAGACTAGAAACAGACCTGTGTGTTGGGGGCAGACTAGAAACAGACCTGTGTGTGGTGGGGGGCAGACTAGAAACAGACCTGTGTGTTGGGGGCAGACTAGAAACAGACCTGTGTGTGGGGGGGCAGGCTAGAAACAGACCTGTGTGTGGGGGGGCAGACTAGAAACATACCTGTGTGTGGGGGCAGACTAGAAACAGACCTGTGTGTGGGGGGCACCACTAGAAACAGACCTGTGTGTGTGGGGGGCAGACTAGAAACAGACCTGTGTGTGGGGGGCAGACTAGAAACAGACCTGTGTGTGGGGGCAGACTATAAACAGACCTGTGTGGGGGGCGGGGGGGACAGACTATAAACAGACTTGTTTGTGGGGGGCAGACTAGAAACAGACCTGTTTGTGGGGGGCAGACTAGAAACAGACCTGTGTGTGTGGGGGGGACAGACTAGAAACAGACCTGTGTGTTGGGGGCAGACTGGAAACAGACCTGTGTGTGTGGGGGGCTGACTAGAAACAGACCAGTGTGTTGGGGGCAGACTAGAAACAGACCTGTGTGTTGGGGGCAGACTAGAAACAGACCTGTGTGGGGGGCAGACTAGAAACAGACCTGTGTGTGGGGGGCAGACTAGAAACAGACCTGTGTGTGTGGGGGGGGCAGACTGGAAACAGACCTGTGTGTGTGGGGGGGGGGGGGGCAGACTAGAAACAGACCTGTGTGTTGGGGGCAGACTTGAAACAGACCTGTGTGTGGGGGGCAGACTAGAAACAGACCTGTGTGTTGGGGGCAGACTAGAAACCATCATAACCTTACATAATTTTTTTCCCAACACCTCTGCTGGAGTTACTGAGTTCATTTGTGCCTCTGACTAAGCAAGTCTGTTGACAATACAATGTGTCGGATTGTGTTTGTGTGCTCGGGTGTGTCAGCTCTTATTTTAGCATGACTATCTATGAGCAGCATCAGATAATATCCATTACAGTGTAATTCATGGAACAAATCAATGATTTCCCTCGTTGTGAAGACATCCGTTGACATGTGGATATGGGGTGATTGTCACATGCATCTTATGTAGCCAGTGTAAAAGCAAACACACAGCAAACACACATTAGTCAAAGTTGAACTCAGTAACCGTAGCAGAGCTGTTGCAGATAATTAGGTAAGGTGTCTGTCTATCCTGCTCTGCTCAGAGAAACTCACTGTTTGCTAGTTGGCAAGACAACAACATTAGGTTATATTTGGTTCTCTCTCTCTCTCTCTCTCTCACTCTCAATGTGCAGTAGAGAAGGCACACACTGCCCTGCCAATCTTCATGTTCTCTGTGAATTCATGGTTTACTCTTACAGGTTTACAAAGAGAGGCGGTTTATGGTAATGGTTTTATGGTTTACCTAGTGGAGGAATAAGCTGAAAGAGGCAATCTGCAGTTGCTACATACATTTTCGGGATTTATAAATTAACGATATGTGATTCTTGAAGAATATAAATGTCTCATGAGCTTAGTTCAACTGTAATACCCAACAGAACCCAAAATATCAGCTTGTTTAACGCTAACATTTAGTACATGTAAACAAACACTGTATAGCGTCAAAACAATGGGAAACATATTATGCTGATATCGTGGGGGAGGGGGGTTAATATATGCCATTTAGCAGACGCTTTTACGTATGGGTGGTCCCGGGGATCAAACCCACTACCCTGGCGTTACAAGCGCCATGCTCTACTAACTGAGCTACAGAAGAACCGGGTTCTAGTACTGTAGTGCTGATGTTTCTCATTGAGACATTATGTCATTCACTACTCATTACATACACTTCAGGTGACTCCACAAGCTACATTTCAAACTACAGGATGAAGAAAGACTGAAACTATTGATCTAGAACACACTGGTGACATGCTGTGCTGCTCTTCCACATCTGCTGCAGTCAGACAGAGTGTAGATTGTCTGTAAATGACACCCGAGACAAGCTGTTTGTTGTATATCCAGTTAGTTCATTTAGTCAATATTGCGGCTTTGATTGCTCCGACAGAGTGTGTGTGTGTGTTTACTGAGTACACAGCTGGTAAGTATGATGTCTAGTCCACTAGAACATTCTTGTTAACCTTAAATCCACAGAACAGAAAAGGTTCTAGGAATCCTGCCCATACCTGGAATAATTTTTTTAATTTAACTAAGCAATGATTTTACAATGATGGTCTAGGTACAGTGGGTTAACTGCCTTGTTCATGGGCAGAATGATTTTTACCTTGTCAGCTCAGGGATTTGATCTTGCACCCTTTTGGTTACTGGCCCAACACGCTAACCCCTAGGCTACCTGCCACCCCAAAGAGTAGATGAAGGGGAGGAGACAGGTTAAGGAAGGATTTTTAAGCCTTGAGACAATTGGGAAATTAATTGTGTATGTGTGCCATTCAGAGGGTGAATGGAGATGACAAAATATTGAAGTGCCTTTGAACGGGGTATGGTAGTAGGTGCCCGGTGTTACTGTGTGTTTGCGTCAACAACTTTAACGCTGCTGGGTATTTCACACAACAGTTTCCCGTCTGCATCAAGAATGGTCCACCTCCCAAAGGACATCCAGACAACTTGACACAACTGTGGGAAGCATTGGAGTCAACACGGGCCAACATCCCCGTGGAACACTTTTGACACGTTCTGGAGTCCATTCCCTGGTGAATTGAGGTTGTTCTGAGGGCTAAAGGGGATGTAGCTTAATATTAAGAATGTTTTTTTTACTCTCATATAGTAAGAGTCAAAATTTGGACACACCTGCTCATTCTCAATGTAGAATCATAGTGAAGAAATCAAACCAATGAAATAACACATATGGAATCACGTAGTAACCAAAAAAGTGCTAAACAAATCAAAATATATTTTAGATTTTAGATTCTTCAAAGTAGCCACCCTTCGCCTTGATGACAGCTTTGTCATTATGTCAACCAGCTTCACCTGGAATACTTTTCCAAAAGTCTTGAAGGAGTTCCCACATATGCTGAGCACTTGTTGGCTGCTTTTCCTTCACTCTGCGGTCCAACTCATCCCAAACCCTTGCAATTGGGTTGAAGTCGGGTGATTGTAGAGGCCTGGTCATCTGATGCAGCACTCCATCACTCTCTTCCTTGGTCAAATAGCCCTTACACAGCCTGGGGGTGTTGTGTTTTGGTTAATTGTCCTGTTGAAAAAAAAATATATGGGATGGTGTATCGCTGCAGAATGCTGTGGTAGCCATTCTGGTTAATTGTGCCTTGAATTACAAAATAAATCACAGACAGTGGAAACAGATAAGCACCATCACACCTCCTCCTCCATGCTTCAAGGTGGGAATCACACATGCAGAGATCATCCGTTCACCTACTCTCTGTCTCATAAAGACATGGCAGTTGGAACCAAAAATCTCAAATTTGTACTCATCAGACCAAAGGACATGTTTCCACCAGTCCAATGTCAATTGCTCATGTTTCTTGGTCCAAGCAAGTTTCTTATTATTATAAGTGTCCTTTACTAGTGGTTTCTTTGTAGCAATTCAACCATGAAGGCCTGATTCACACAGTCTCCTCTGAAAAGATGGAGAAAGGGGGATACCAAGTCAGTTGTACAACTAAATGCATTAAACTGAAATGTGTCTTCCACATTTCACCCAACCCCTCTGAATGAGAGAGGTGTGGGGGGCAAGCCATAATCCACATCCACGTCTTCGGATCTAACCACTAGGCTACCTGCCGCCCTTGATGTTGAGCCGTGTCTGTTGCTTGAACTCTGTGAAGCATTTGGGCTGCAATCTGAGGTGCAGTTACAGTAACTCCAATGAACGTATCCTCTGCAGCAGAGGGAACTCTGGGTCTTCCTTTCCAGTAGCGGTCCTCATGACAGCTATTACAAGTCTGACTAGCCTCACAAGTCTTCAACTGGCAGCTTCATTAAATAGTACCCGCAAAACACCAGTCTCAATGTCAACAGTGAAGAGGCGACTCCGGGATGCTGGCGTTCTAGGCAGAGTTGTTAAAAAAGCCATATCTCAGACTGGCCAATAAAAATAAGATATGGGCAAAAGAACACATACACTGGACAAAGATGTGGCTTTTTCTTTGCAACTCCGCATAGAAGGCCAGCATCCCGGAGTCGCCTCTTCACTGTTGACGTTGAGACTGGTGTTTTGCGGGTACTATTTAATGAAGCTGCCAGTTGAAGACTTGTGAGGCGTCTGTTTCTCAAACTAGACACTCTAATGTTCTCTTACTCAGTTGTGCACCGGGGCCACCCACTCCTCTTTCTATTCTGGTTAGAGCCAGTTTATCCTGTTCTGTGAAGGGAGTAGTACACAGCTTTGTACGAGATCGTCATTTTCTTGCCAATTTCTCACATGGAATAGCCTTCATTTCTCAGAACAAGAATAGACTGGCTATTTTGAGCCTGTAATCGAACCCACAAATGCTGATGCTCCAGATACTCAACTAGTCTAAAGAAGGCCAGTTTTACTGCTTCTTTAAATCAGAACATCAGTCCTTGCATCTGTAGAGCTGTCTATGAATTTGAGACAGATTACATTTGACCATCCCCATCCCACTTGTTGTATACCAAGTGGCAGGACCCTATATTGTAGAATGTAGCTGGACCATTTGTCATGCACTTGAAAAGCTGGATAGTTTTGACTGTCCAATAAACTGTTGACTGAAGTAAGTCTAATGAATAAGGGGGGGGGTCGGGTGCTGCTGAAGAGTAGCTTTCTCCGCTCAAAGAGGAGAACTAAAGATCTGTAACGGTCTTCTTCCTACTCTGACGAGGAGTAGTAGGAAGGATCGGAGGACCAAAGCGCAGCGTGGTAAGTGTTCATGATGTTAATATTTAATGAATCAAACTGAACACTGAAATACAAAACAACCAAGTGAAAGAACGAAACGACAACGAAACAGTCCTGTCTGGTGAAGACACAAAACAGAAAAATAATCACCCACCAATCAAGGGTGAAAACAGGCTGCCTAAGTATGGTTCTCAATCAGGGACAACGATTGACAGCTGCCTCTCCAAAATGGCATTGATGCATACAGCTTATATCCCTCCCACACCAGAAAAGCCTTCTCCCTCTCCTCCACCCTTCTCTCTTCACTTGCCAACCTATATACAATACAGTATTTACTGTCTTTAAGAAAAGCATCGATGTAAACGTCATCTCCTCCATCTCTAGTAGAAGTTTTGTTGTTGCTGAAATACGATGGCCAGAGCTCTTACCCATGACGTTGCACAACGATTTGAGTCAATAATTCGTAGTTTTAGTGAATGTGTGATATATTTAGGCTTGAAGTGACAAGTCCGAACTGCCCACTTAATGCAAATCTGTTTTAATGCGGTGCATTTTCCTATGATATGACTGACAATTAATCCATAAACGTATATATATATTCTTTAAACATGACAAAACATACACGTAAAAAACAACAGCATACAGACGCACACAAACATCAATAACATCACACCTGGCCAGACCCACCTGCTCATATCCCCATCTCCAGCGCCCGCTGCTAGCTAGCTAGATAAGGTTAGCTTGCTAGCTAGCGATATAAGGTTTAATGATAGCTAGCTAGCTATATAAGGTTAGCATGCCAGCTAGCTACACTTACCGTTGTCAGTACCCTATTTGTTGATATTTATCAACTCCACATGGAAATTCCCACACCCAATGCGTGAATATGTATAATTAGCCTTCGTCATTCTTCTGAGGTGGAACCTAAAGGTACATTTCCTCTCTAGAACAGGAAATGACATGAAAAATACTGTCGGCAACTTCCTCTTGGGGGGTTCCTTTAAGCAATTTAATACAATAGAGGCTTCCCAATAACAGCATTGATGCAGCTCAGAAAGAGATTTTCTTGATGAGGTGAAAACAGACCAGATGTATTTAGAATGCATGGAAGTTGAGTGGCCGGGCTGTGAGAATAGGCCGGTTTCCAAAGAGCTGTCTGGGGATTGCCGGTCACGATGGCGTGAAATCCACATTTATGTTGTGTGAGCTGGCTTTCTGGGGCTGCGCCAGGTGTTTTCTTGTGTGTTGAATGAGGCGTGTTCCCCCTTTTACAATATAAACTGCTCTAAGCCCAATTGAAAAGTGTTAGCGATGTGAATGCACCCAAAAAAGAGAGTTTTCAGTCCCTGTCAGTCCCTGGCCCCATCTTATCCTGTTGGTAGCCCTCCACTACGCTGGCTGTGCCATGAACTCACTAGCCCTACCGTTTCTCTGGATATTTGTCATTGTTGCTTCCTATCGTGTACTTAAACATTGATGTCTCAAATGCATACGTATGCCCCGAATTACAATTAACAAGTCAATAATACAGTAGAAAAAAGGAGAGTCTATATACATTGTGTGCATTGTGTGAATCGATGTAGTTGGAGGTATATTCCACCAGTCTTGTCTAGGCTCCACACCGTTGTCGTGGAGTTTAGTCCGCTACATCATAGCGTAGGTATCAGTGAATCACTGTGACATATGAAATACGCAAGATAGTGAAATTTAGAGTTGATTGACGTGTATATATTTTTTTGACATGCGAAAACCCAAACGATGTTTCATACATTTGAACTATACGTCATAACAGCGTCATAATATTGTTGTGAAGATAACAAAGCAAATGTCATAAGCCATCATGATGACCAGGAGTGATAAACTTCACTGACGTCATCTGGTCACAGAGGAAACAGCCGACAGTTACAGCTAAACCACATCATGTTTTTCGCTCTCTAAAACACTAACGTTATAGAACACCACAGGGCGGAATTTGATTTTCATTCTTCTGAAGGATATTATTATTGCACATTTACAGACCAAGGCCAAACATTCTCCTGTTTTCATAGAAACCCATCTCAATCTTAAAGCAATAGGTGATAAGAGATAGCAACGCATATTTGGATATATATTCAGTTCTGTCTAAAAAAAGGGGTTATATAGATATTGAATGTAGGTTAATGGTTCTCTCCCCTCTCTGCCCAAGGCCAGTGCTCCTACCCCCTCCACTACACCTCCACCCCCACCTACCCACCATCCCTTCATCCACTCTACTATTCCCCCAACCAGCTTAACTTTACCCCTCCCCCCGCCCCCCCGGTAGCATTATGTAACATTATGTACACTATGTAACCTAGGAGATGTTTAACAGACCGGCCGACTGTTGCTCCACCAGATAACAGACACTATTTACTTTCCCTGGAAGTGTCATCTTGTCATGGCCAGTATGCAGGGTTGGAGTTGTTTTGTTGAACTGCCACTATATGCAGTGCACATCTATATGTGTTAACATGGCCCAGGGCATGAGGCTCATTTGCCTGGGTGGATTGGGTCCATGTTCCTTTTACATAAGTACAGTATGCAGAATATATTTTATAGATATGTAAGGCAGACCATGTTGACATAGATACACTAACACACATGCATACGCATGCACACACAAGCCCCCTATACCTCCTGTCCTGTCCGGCTATCTACCTAGATATGTAAGGCAGACCATGTTGACATAGATTCACTAACACACGTGCATACGCATGCACACACAAGCCCCCTATACCTCCTGTCCTGTCCGGCTATCTACCTAGATATGTAAGGCAGAACATGTTGACATAGATTCACTAACACACGTGCATACGCATGCACACACAAGCCCCCTATACCTCCTGTCATGTCCGGCTACCAACTAGATATGTAAGGCAGAACATGTTGACATAGATTCACTAACACACAAGCCCCCTATACCTCCTGTCCTGTCTACCTACCCCCCCAAAAGGCAATGTGTCAGCCTGGAGAGAATAACATGATACTGAATTTATTTATCCTTTATTTAACTATGCAAAAGAGTTAAGAACAAATTCTTATTTACAATGACAGCTTACCCCAGCTTAACCTGGGACAATTGTGCACCACACTATGGAACTCCCAATCACAGTCAGATGTGATGCAGTCTGGATTTAAACCAGGAGCTGCAGTCTCTTTTTTGTCTTGCGCCACTCGGGAGCCATACAGTGCATTCTGAAAGTATTCAGACCCCTTCAATTTTTCCACATTTTGTTATGACATTACAGCCATATTCTAAAACTGATTAATAAAAAACATTTTCCTCATCAATCTACACACAATATCCCATAAAAACAGAGTGAAAAAAACTGTTTTTTAGAAATGTTAGCAAATGTATAACATTTCTAAAACAGAAATACCTTATTTGTATAAGTACAGTGCCTTGCCAAATAATTCACCCCTCGTGGCGTTGTTCCTATTTTGTTGCAATACACCTGTAATTTATATAGATTTATATTTATATTTGTAAATGTAATGGACATACACAAAATAGTCCAAATTGGTGAAGTTAAATTTAAAAATAACTTGTTTCAAAGAATTAAAAAAAAAAGTGATGCATACAATGACAGTATTCTCCCTCCCCCTTTGCTATGAAGCCCCAACATAAGATATGGTGCAACCAATTACCTCCAGAAGTCACATAATCAATTAAATAAATTCCACCTGTGTGCAATCTAAGTGTCACATGATCTGTCACATGTACTCAGTATTTATACAGCTGTTCTGAAAGGCCCCAGAGTCTGCAACACCACTAAGCAAGGGGCATCACCAAGCAAGCGACACCATGAAGACCAAGGAGCTCTCCAAACAGGTCAGGGACAGAGTTGTGGAGAAGTACAGTTCAGGGTTTGACCATCCCACGGAGCAACATTAAATCCATTATTTAAAAATGGAAAGAAAATAGCACAGCAACAAATCTGCCAAGAGAGGGCTGCCCCACGGACCAGGCAAGGAGGGAATTCATCAGAGAGGCAAAAAAGAGACCAAAGATAACCCTGATGGAGCTGCAAAGCTCCACAGGGGAGATTGGAGTATCTGTCCATAGGACAGGCGGCCAAAAGAATAATTGGTTTTGGGGGTGACCAGAGAGATATACCTGCTGGAGCGCATGATACAGGTGGGTGCTGCTATGGTGACCAGCGAGCTGAGATAAGGGGGGACTTTACCTAGCAGGATCTTGTAGATGACCTGGAGCCAGTGGGTTTGGCGACGAGTATGAAGCGGGGGCAAGCCAACGAGGGCGTTGCAGGTTGCAGTGGTGGGTAGTGTTTGGGGCTTTGGTGACAAAACGGATGGCACTATGATAGACTGCATCCAATTTACTGAGTAGGGTATTGGAGGCTATTTTGTAAATGACATTGCCAAAGTCGAGGATCGGTAGAATGGTCAGTTTTACGAGGGTATGTTTGGCAGCATGAGTGAAGGATGCTTTGTTACGAAATAGGAAGCCAATTCTAGATTTAACTTTGGATTGGAGATGTTTGATGTGAGTCTGGAAGGAGAGTTTACAGTCTAACCAGACACCTAGGTATTTGTAGTTCTCCACAAGTCAGAACTGTCCAGAGTAGTGATGCTGGACGGGTGGGCAGGTGCAGGCAGCGATCGGTTGAAGAGCATGCATTTAGTTTTACTTGTATTTAAGAGCAGTTGGAGGCCACGGAAGGAGAGTTGTAAGGCATTGAAGCTCGTCTGGAGGGTTGTTAACACAGTGTCCAAAGAAGGGCCAGAAGTATACAGAATGGTGTTGTCTGCGTAGAGGTGGATCAGAGACTCACCAGCAACAAGAGCGACATCATTGATGTATACAGAGAAGAGAGTCGTCCCAAGAATTGAACCCTGTGGCACCCCCATAGAGACTGCTAGAGACTTGGTCCGCTCATTATGACGATCGTGACGCAAGAGGTCGGAGACAGGATTATGTCGAGGCACAGTTCTGGGGAAGGGCACAAAAAGGTCCACAAGAACACAGTTCCTCTGTAGAGATGGGAGAACCTTCCGTAAAGACAACTATCTCTGCTGCACTCCACCAATCAGGACTTTATGGTAGAGTGGCCAGACGGAAGCCCCTCCTCAATTAAAGGCACATGACATCCCACTTGGAGTTTGCCAAAAGGCACCTAAAGGACTCATAAACCATGAGAAACAAGATTAGTCAGGATCGATGGAAAAATGAATGGAGCACAGAGACAGAGAGATCCTTGATGAAAACCTGCTCCAGAGCACTCTGGACCTCAGACTGGGGCAAAGGTTCACTTTCCAACAGGACAACGGCCCTAAGTGCACAGCCAAGACAACACAGGAGTGGCTTTGGGACAAGTCTCTGAATGTACTTGATTGGCCCAGCCTGCATTGTAGAATTGTAGTCAACACGTCAACACTATGAAATAACACACGCAGTGACCAAAACAAGAGTTAAGCAAAATCAAAATGCACTGCTCAAAAAAATAAAGGGAACACTAAAATAACACATCCTAGATCTGAATGAATTAAATATTCTTATTAAATACTTTTTTCTTTACATCTTTGAATGTGCTGACAACAAAATCACACAAAAATTATCAATGGAAATTAAATTTTGCAACCCATGGAGGTCTGGATTTGGAGTGACACTCTAAATTAAAGTGGAAAACCACACTACAGGCTGATCCAACTTTGATGTAATGTATGTAGCAGGCATAGCAGAATGATGTAGCAGGCAGCAGAATGTTCTCCTCGGCATCTCCAGACTCTGTCACGTCTGTCACGTGCTCAGTGGGAACCTGCTTTCATTTTGTGAAGAGCACAGGGTGCCAGTGGCGAATTTGCCAATCTTGGTGTTAACGTCCTGCACGGTGTTGGGCTATAAAAAAATGGAAATGCAAGAATTTCTAATATTTTTAAAACATGGAAGGGGTGAGGATCAGAAAACCAGTCAGTATCTGGTGTGACCTCCATTTGCCTCATGCAGCGCAATACATCTACTTCACATAGAGTGGATTAGTCTGTTGAATGTTGTCTGTACCACTCCTCTTCAGTGGCTTTGTGAAGTTAATATATATTTGCTGGCACTGGAACACACTGTTGTACACGTCGAACCAGAGCATCCCAAACATGGGTGACATGGGTGACAATGGGTGACATGTCTGGTGAGTATGCAAGCCATGGAAGAACTGGGACATTTTCAGCTTCCAGACATTTTGGACAGATCCTTGCGAAATGGGACGGTGCATTCTCATTTTGAAACATGAAGTGATGGAGGTGGATGAATGGCACAACAATTATCCTCAGGATTTCTTCACAGTATCTCTGTCCACATCCAAATTGCCATCTATAATATACAATTGTATTCATTGTCCGTAGTTTATGCCTGCCCATACCATAACATGACCACCACCATGGGGAACTCTGTTCATAGCGTTGACATCAGCAAACCGCTCGCCCACACGATACCATGCACACTGTCTGCCATCTGCCCAGATAGTTGATTAATCAGTGAAGAAAACACTTCCCCAGCAGGCCACTGGCCATCGAGGTGAGCATTTGCCCCCATCAGTTGTGTTGCGACAAGGTAGGGGTAGTATATACAGAAGATATTTAGTAAAATAAAAAGTCCATATTATGGCAAGAACCGCTCAAATAACATTTACATTACATTTAAGTCATTTAGCAGACGCTCTTATCCAGAGCGACTTACAAATTGGTGCATTCACCTTATGACATCCAGTAGAATAGTCACTTTACAATAGTGCATCTAAATCTTAAAGGGGGGTGAGAAGGATTGCTTATCCTATCCTAGGTATTCCTTAAAGAGGTGGGGTTTCAGGTGTCTCCGGAAGGTGGTGATTGACTCCGCTGTCCTGGCGTCGTGAGGGAGTTTGTTCCACCATTGTGGGGCCAGAGCAGCGAACAGTTTAGACTGGGCTGAGCGGGAACTGTACTTCCTCAGTGGTAGGGAGGCGAGCAGGCCAGAGGTGGATGAACGCAGTGCCCTTGTTTGGGTGTAGGGCCTGATCAGAGCCTGGAGGTACTGAGGTGCCGTTCCCCTCACAGCTCCGTAGGCAAGCACCATGGTCTTGTAGCGGATGCGAGCTTCAACTGGAAGCCAGTGGAGAGAGCGGAGGAGCGGGGTGACGTGAGAGAACTTGGGAAGGTTGAACACCAGACGGGCTGCGGCGTTCTGGATGAGTTGTAGGGGTTTAATGGCACAGGCAGGGAGCCCAGCCAACAGCGAGTTGCAGTAGTCCAGACGGGAGATGACAAGTGCCTGGATTAGGACCTGCGCCGCTTCCTGCAAAGAGAAAAAACAGTACAACATTACTTTAAGACATGAAGGTCAGTCAATCCGGAAAATGTCAAGAACTTTGAAAATGTATTCAAGTGCAGTCGCAAAAAACCAACAATGTTGAATCTGTCTCTCATGACGACCGCCACATGACAGGAAGACCCAGAGTTACCTCTGCTGCAGATATTAAGTTCATTAGAGTTAACGGCACCTCAACATTGCAGTCCAAATAAATGCTTCACAAAGTTCAAGTAACAGACACATCTGAACATCAACTGTTCAGAAGAGACTGAGTGAATCAGGCCTTCATGTTTGAGTTGCTGCAAAGAAACCACTCCTAAAGGATACCAATAAGAAGGAGAGACTTACTTGGGCAAAGAAACACGAACAATGGACATTAGACCATTGGAAATCTGTCCTTTGGTCTGAGTCCAAGTTTGAGATTTTTTGTTCCAACCGCCGTGTCTTTGAGAGACGCAGAATAGGTGAACGGATGTTCTCCGCATGTGTGGTTCCCACCGTGAAGCATGGAGGAGGAGGTGTGATGTGTGGTTCCCACCGTGAAGCATGGAGGAGGAGGTGTGATGGTGTGGCTTGCTTTACTGATGGTACTGTGAGTGTCACCAGCAAAAGGCACACTTAACCAGCATGGCTCCCACAATACGCCATCCCATATGGTTTAGTGGGACTATCATTTGTCTTTCAATAGGACAATGACACAACACACCTCCAGGTTGTGTAAGGGCTATTTAACCGAGAAGGAGATGGATGGTTAACTGACTTATTCAGGGGCAGAACAACATTTTGTTACCTTGTCAGCTCGGGGATTCGACCATGAAACCTTTTGGTTACTGACCCAACATTCTAATCACTAGGCTACCTGCTGCCCGAATTTATAAGTTGTACATTTGCAAAACCTGTTTTTTCTTTGTTAATTTTAGAATGAGGCTGTAATGTAACCAAATGTGCAAAACGTCTGAGTACTTTGCACTGTTTAATATAATAATATTTGTATTTAGAATATGTGAAAAATAGTGACATTTAACTATTTTAATTATATGCCACCTAAGTTGACATACACTCTATGTCAGTTCTGATGGCGTATTACCTGTATCACTATAATGACATATTACTTATGTCACTATAATGTATTCTATGTCACTATAATAAAGTGGTATATGTGACTATAATAATGTGGTATATGTGACTATAATAATGTGGTATATGTGACTATAATAATGTGATATATGTCACTATAATAATGTGGTATATGTGACTATAATAATGTGATATATGTCACTATAATAATGTGGTATATGTGACTATAATAATGTGGTATATGTCACTATAATAATGTATCCTATGTCACTATAATAATGTGGTATATGTGACTATAATAATGTGGTATATGTGACTATAATAATGTGGTATATGTGACTATAATAATGTGGTATATGTCACTATAATAATGTGGTATATGTCACTATAATAATGTATCCTATGTCACTATAATAATGTGGTATATGTGACTATAATAATGTGGTATATGTCACAATAATAATGTGGTATATGTCACTATAATAATGTGGTATATGTGACTATAATAATGTGGTATATGTGACTATAATAATGTGGTATATGTCACTATAATAATGTGGTATATGTCACTATAATAATGTATCCTATGTCACTATAATAACGTTGTATGTGTCACTATAATAACGTTGTATATGTGACTATAATAATGTGGTATATGTCACTATAATAATGTGGTATATGTCACTATAATAATGTATCCTATGTCACTATAATAATGTGGTATATGTGACTATAATAATGTGGTATATGTCACAATAATAATGTGGTATATGTCACTATAATAATGTGGTATATGTGACTATAATAATGTGGTATATGTGACTATAATAATGTGGTATATGTCACTATAATAATGTGGTATATGTCACTATAATAATGTATCCTATGTCACTATAATAACGTTGTATATGCCACTATAATAATGTATCCTATGTCACTATAATAATGTATCCTATGTCACTATAAGGTATTCAATGTCACTATAATAACGTTGTATATGTCACTATAATAACATTGTATATGTCACTATAATAATGTTGTATATGTCACTATAATAACATTGTATATGTCACTATAATAACGTTGTATATGTCACTATAATAACATTGTATATGTCACTATAATAATGTATCCTATGTCACTATAATAACGTTGTATATGTCACTATAATAACATTGTATATGTCACTATAATAATGTATCCTATGTCACTATAATAACGTTGTATATGTCACTATAATAACATTGTATATGTCACTATAATAACGTTGTATATGTCACTATAATAATGTATTTTATTTCACTATAATAATGTTGTATATGTCACTATAAGGTATTCTATGTCACTATAATAACGTTGTATATGTCACTATAATAACATTGTATATGTCACTATAATAATGTATCCTATGTCACTATAATAATGTATCCTATGTCACTATAAGGTATTCTATGTCACTATAATAAAGTGGTATATGTGACTATAATAATGTGGTATATGTGACTATAATAATGTGGTATATGTGACTATAATAATGTGGTATATGTCACTATAATAATGTGGTATATGTGACTATAATAATGTGATATATGTCACTATAATAATGTGGTATATGTGACTATAATAATGTGGTATATGTCACTATAATAATGTATCCTATGTCACTATAATAATGTGGTATATGTGACTATAATAATGTGGTATATGTGACTATAATAATGTGGTATATGTGACTATAATAATGTGGTATATGTCACTATAATAATGTGGTATATGTCACTATAATAATGTATCCTATGTCACTATAATAATGTGGTATATGTGACTATAATAATGTGGTATATGTCACAATAATAATGTGGTATATGTCACTATAATAATGTGGTATATGTGACTATAATAATGTGGTATATGTGACTATAATAATGTGGTATATGTCACTATAATAATGTGGTATATGTCACTATAATAATGTATCCTATGTCACTATAATAACGTTGTATGTGTCACTATAATAACGTTGTATATGTGACTATAATAATGTGGTATATGTCACTATAATAATGTGGTATATGTCACTATAATAATGTATCCTATGTCACTATAATAATGTGGTATATGTGACTATAATAATGTGGTATATGTCACAATAATAATGTGGTATATGTCACTATAATAATGTGGTATATGTGACTATAATAATGTGGTATATGTGACTATAATAATGTGGTATATGTCACTATAATAATGTGGTATATGTCACTATAATAATGTATCCTATGTCACTATAATAACGTTGTATATGCCACTATAATAATGTATCCTATGTCACTATAATAATGTATCCTATGTCACTATAAGGTATTCAATGTCACTATAATAACGTTGTATATGTCACTATAATAACATTGTATATGTCACTATAATAATGTTGTATATGTCACTATAATAACATTGTATATGTCACTATAATAACGTTGTATATGTCACTATAATAACATTGTATATGTCACTATAATAATGTATCCTATGTCACTATAATAACGTTGTATATGTCACTATAATAACATTGTATATGTCACTATAATAATGTATCCTATGTCACTATAATAACGTTGTATATGTCACTATAATAACATTGTATATGTCACTATAATAACGTTGTATATGTCACTATAATAATGTATTTTATTTCACTATAATAATGTTGTATATGTCACTATAAGGTATTCTATGTCACTATAATAACGTTGTATATGTCACTATAATAACATTGTATATGTCACTATAATAATGTATCCTATGTCACTATAATAATGTATCCTATGTCACTATAAGGTATTCTATGTCACTATAATAACGTTGTATATGTCACTATAATAACATTGCATGTGTCACTATAATAACGTTGTATATGTCACTATAATAACATTGTATACGTCACTATAATAACGTTGTATGTGTCACTATAATAACGTTGTATATGTCACTATAATAATGTATTTTATGTCACTATAATAATGTTGTATATGTCACTATAATAACATTGTATATGTCACTATAATAATGTATCCTATGTCACTATAATAACGTTGTATATGTCACTATAATAACATTGTATATGTCACTATAATAATGTTGTATATGTCACTATAATAACATTGTATATGTCACTATAATAATGTATCCTATGTCACTATAATAATGTACCCTATGTCACTATAAGGTATTCTATGTCACTATAATAACGTTTTATATGTCACTATAATAACGTTGTATACGTCACTATAATAATGTTGTATATGTCACTATAATAACATTGTATATGTCACTATAATAACGTTGTATATGTCACTATAATAACGTTGTATATGTCACTATAATAATGTATTTTATTTCACTATAATAATGTATCCTATGTCACTATAAGGTATTCTATGTCACTATAATAACGTTGTCACGAGTCCGACCGAGGGTGTTTCCCCTTCCCGGGCGGGTGGAGCTCGGCTGTTGTCATCACCGGCCTATTAGCTGCCACTGATTGTTTTTCCTCTCCCTCCTTGTATGTTTAGTGGTAGCACCTGTTCATGTTTAATTAGTTTAATTAGTTTGTCTTTATTAGACAGCCGGCCCGCCTGGTTGTTGTGCGGGATTATTTTCATTGTAACCTTCGGCTCTGTTGTAGAGGTACGTGTTTAGTGCCTAGTCGTGTATTTCTTCATTGTATTTTTTCCCCTGTGTTTGGGAACGTCACTTTTGTGAGCACCCTGTGGTGCGTTGGTGCTAGTAAAAGACGCACAGCATTGAACTCTGTCTCCTGCATTTTGACTCCACACCCACGACACCCGGAGCATTACAGAATCCCGCACCGGTTAGATTGATGGAGTCAGCAGGAGCAGCAGCCAACCCTCTCCCATCGATGGAGGAACGGGTTCTCCACCACACCACCGTCCTCCATCGGATCGGATCCGCGATGGATCAAGTGATGGAGAGAATGGAAAGATGGGAGAGGAGTGGTCTCCTCTCTCCACCTTCGGCACCCACGGTTCCGGACTCCCCATCTCCCGACTCCAGCACCCACCGTCTGACGCTACCGAGGGCTTATGATGGAGCGGCGGCGGGTTGCCAGGGGTTTCTGCTTCAGCTGGAGCTATACCTGGCCACCATCAGACCCACTCCCTCAGGAGCAGAGAGGGTGAGTGTCCTCATCTCCTGCCTCACGGGTCGTGCTCTGGAGTGGGCGAACGCAGTCTGGAATGGCCCAGACTCAGCGCGGGAGCACTACACAGAGTTTTCCTGCCGTTTCCGTGCCGTGTTTGATCACCCTCTAGACGGCCGAGCGGTGGGAGAACGACTATTTCATCTCAGGCAGGAGAAGAGGAGCGCCCAGGATTACGCGCTGGAGTTCCGGACCTTGGCAGCCGGATCTGGGTGGAACGACAGGGCCCTTATGGACCACTACAGGTGTAGTCTCCGAGAGGACGTCCGCCGGGAGTTAGCGTGTCGGGACACCACTCTGTCACTGGATCAGCTGATCGACATGTCCATTCGACTGGATAATCTGCTGGCTGCCCGCGGGCGTTCAGAGAGGGTTCTGTGCGTTCCACCACCCAGCCCCTCCGCTCCCATTCCCATGGAGTTGGGAGGGGCTACGCCGAGGGGTACCGGAGGAGGCGGCCTTCCCTGCACCAACTGTGGTCGGAGAGGGCACACGTCTGATCGGTGCTGGGGGGGTCCGTCTGGGAGTAGAGATGGCAGGCGGAACGCTTCTCGGTCACCCCAGGTGAGTCAGCATCAGACTCACCCAGAACCCCTTGTTGGCCATATGTTTGTCTTAATCTCTTTCCTTCACTTTTTTCCCTCTTCCCAGCATAGGGCGCTAGTCGATTCAGGCGCAGCGGGTAACTTTATGGATCGTGGACTCGCCCTTAAGTTAGGGGTTCCGCTGGTGCCGATAGATTCTCCTTTCCCCGTGCACTCCCTAGATAGCCGGCCATTAGGGTCAGGGATGGTCGGGGAGACCACGGTCCCACTGGACATGGTGACGCAGGGGAATCATAGGGAGCGTATCAGTTTTTTATTATTGATTCGCCTGCGTTTCCAGTGGTGCTGGGGACTCCTGGCTGGCCCGGCACAATCCTAAAATTTCGTGGAGACAGGGGTTCTCCAGGGGTGGTCAGAGGAGTGTTCTGGAAGGTGTTTGGGAGTTTCCATCGGTGCCACGTCGGTGGAGAGTCCAGACCAGGGTTCCACGGTGTGCATTCCCCCGAGTATGCCGATTTGGCAATCGCTTTCAGTAAAGTGAAAGCGACTAAATTACCACCTTATCGACCGGGAAGGGATTGTACGATAGATCTCCAGGTAGACGCTGCGCTTCCCAAGAGTCACGTGTACCCACTGCCCCAGGAGGAGACGTTGGCAATGGAGACATATGTCACGGAGTCGCTGGGACAGGGGTACATTCGGCCCTCCATTTCACCCATCTCCTCGAGTTTCTTTTTTGTGAGGAAAAAGGAGGGAGGTTTGCGTCCGTGTATCGATTATAGAGGTCTAAACGCCATCACAGTGGGGTATAGTTACCCTCTACCTCTCATCGCTACGGCGGTGGAATCGTTCCACGGAGCGCAGTTCTTCACAAAACTGGATCTCAGGAGCGCTTATAGTCTGGTGCGTATTCGGAAGGGAGACGAGTGGAAAACCGCATTTAGTACTACATCCGGCCACTATGAGTACCTCGTCATGCCGTATGGGTTAAAGAATGCTCCAGCCGTTTTTCAATCCTTTGTAGACGAGATTCTCAGGGACCTGTGCGGGCAGGGAGTGGTTGTTTATATCGATGACATTCTGATCTACTCGGCCACTCACACCGCGCATGTGTCTCTGGTGTGCAAAGTGCTTGGTAGACTGCTGGAGCATGACCTATACGTCAAGGCTGAGAAATGCGTGTTCTCTAAACGAGCCGTCTCTTTTCTGGGATATCGCATTTCCACCTCGGGGGTGGTGATGGAGGGTGACCGCATTACGGCCGTGCGTAATTGGCCGACTCCAACCACGGTAAAGGAGGTGCAGCGGTTTTTGGGTTTTGCCAACTACTACCGGAGGTTTATCCGGGGTTTTGGCCAGATAGCGGCTCCCATTACCTCACTGCTGAAGGGGGGCCCGGTGCGATTGCAGTGGTCAGCACAGGCGGACAGAGCATTCAACAAGTTGAAGGCGCTGTTCACTGATGCGCCCGTGTTGGCGCATCCGGATCCCTCTATAGCGTTCATAGTGGAGGTGGACGCGTCCGAGGCTGGGGTGGGTGCCGTGCTATCACAGCGCTCGGGTACGCCACCAAAACTCCGCCCCTGCGCTTTCTTCTCAAGGAAGCTCAGCCCAGCGGAGCGTAACTATGATGTGGGGGACCGGGAGTTGCTAGCGGTGGTTAGAGCTCTGAAGGTGTGGAGACACTGGCTTGAGGGGGCTAAGCACCCTTTTCTCATCTGGACCGACCACCAGAATCTGGAGTATATTCGGGCTGCAAGGAGACTTAACCCACGTCAGGCAAGGTGGGCCATATTCTTCACCCGGTTCCGGTTTACTTTGTCTTATAGACCGGGCTCCCAGAACGTGAAGGCTGACGCACTGTCCCGCCTTTACGACACCGAGGATGGGTCCACCGAACCTACTCCCATCCTTCCCGCCTCAAAGCTGGTAGCCCCAGTGGTATGGGAGGTGGACTCGGACATCGAGCGGGCGTTACGGGCTGAACCCGCCCCTCCTCAGTGTCCAGCGGGGCGAAGGTACGTGCCGCTTGATGTTCGGGACAAGCTGATTCGGTGGGCTCACGTCCTACCCTCCTCGGGTCACCCTGGGATGACGAGGACAGTGGGGAGCCTTCAGGGGAGGTATTGGTGGCCTACGTTGGTTAAGGACGTTAAGGGTTATGTCTCCTCTTGCTCAGTGTGCGCTCAGAGTAAGGCTCCTAGGCACCTTCCTAGAGGGAAGCTACAACCCCTCCCCGTTCCACAGCGGCCATGGTCACATCTGTTCATAGATTTCCTGACCAATCTTCCGCCGTCTCAGGGGAACACCGCGGTTCTAGTGATTGTGGATCGGTTTTCTAAGTCCTGCCGTCTCCTCCCGTTGCCCGGTATCCCTACAGCCCTGCAGACTGCGGAGGCATTATTTACCCATGTCTTTCGGCACTACGGGGTGCCGGAGGACATCGTTTCTGATCGGGGCCCCCAATTCACGTCTCGGGTATGGAGAGCGTTCATGGAACGCTTGGGGGTCTCTGTCAGCCTGACCTCCGGTTATCACCCCGAGAGTAATGGGCAGGTGGAGAGAATGAACCAGGAGGTGGGTAGGTTTCTGCGGTCGTATTGCCAGGATCGGCCAGGGGAGTGGGCACGATACATTCCCTGGGCTGAAATGGCTCAGAACTCACTACGCCACTCCTCTACTAACGTGTCCCCTTTTCAGTGTGTGTTGGGATACCAGCCGGTCCTGGCACCATGGCATCCGAGCCAGACCGAGGCTCCTGCGGTGGAGGAATGGGTACAGCGCTCCAAGGAGACCTGGAGGGCCGTCCAGGAATCTCTACGACAACTGAGTGGACGGCAGAAGAGGAGTGCTGACCGCCACCGCAGTGAGGCCCCCGTGTTTGTACCGGGGGACAGGGTCTGGCTCTCGACCCGAAACCTACCTCTCCGCTTGCCCTGCCGGAAGCTGGGTCCGCAGTGTGTAGGGCCCTTTAAAGTCCTGAGGAGAATAAACGAGGTGTGTTATCGATTACAACTCCCTTCCTATTATCGTATTAACCCCTCGTTTCATGTGTCTCTCCTCAGGCCGGTGGTAGCTGGTCCCCTGCAGGACAGTGAGGTACCGGAGGTCCCTCCCCCCTCTGGACATCGAGGGGACCCCGGCGTACACGATCCGGGCCATTCTGGACTCAAGACGCCGGGTGAGGGGCCTGCAGTACCTCGTGGACTGGGAGGGTACGGTCCGGAGGAGAGGTGCTGTGTACCGGTGGGGGACATCTTGGATCCATCCATGTTGAGGGATTTCCATCGCCTCCATCCGGATCGCCCTGCACCTCGTCCTCCGGGCGACCTCGAGGCCGGTGTCGGCGCGCTGCGGGAGCCGCGCGTCAGGAGGGGGGTACTGTCACGAGTCCGACCGAGGGTGTTTCCCCTTCCCGGGCGGGTGGCGCTCGGCGGTCGTCATCACCGGCCTATTAGCTGCCACTGATTGTTTTTCCTCTCCCTCCTTGTATGTTTAGTGGTAGCACCTGTTCATGTTTAATTAGTTTAATTAGTTTGTCTTTATTAGACAGCCGGCCCGCCTGGTTGTTGTGCGGGATTATTTTCATTGTAACCTTCGGCTCTGTTGTAGAGGTACGTGTTTAGTGCCTAGTCGTGTATTTCTTCATTGTATTTTTTCCCCTGTGTTTGGGAACGTTACTTTTGTGAGCACCCTGTGGTGCGTTGGTGCTAGTAAAAGACGCACAGCATTGAACTCTGTCTCCTGCATTTTGACTCCACACCCACGACACCCGGAGCATTACAAACGTTGTATATGTCACTATAATAACGTTGTATATGTCACTATAATAACATTGTATATGTCACTATAATAATGTATTCTATGTCACTATAATAACATTGTATATGTCACTATAATAACGTTGTATATGTCACTATAATAATGTTGTATATGTCACTATAATAATGTTGTATATGTCACTATAATAACATTGTATATGTCACTATAATAACGTTGTATATGTCACTATAATAACGTTGTATATGTCACTATAATAATGTATTTTATTTCACTATAATAATGTATCCTATGTCACTATAAGGTATTCTATGTCACTATAATAACGTTGTATATGTCACTATAATAACATTGTATATGTCACTATAATAATGTATTCTATGTCACTATAATAACGTTGTATATGTCACTATAATAATGTTGTATATGTCACTATAATAACGTTGTATATGTCACTATAATAACATTGTATGTGTCACTATAATAACGTTGTATATGTCACTATAATAACATTGTATATGTCACTATAATAATGTTGTATATGTCACTATAATAACATTGTATGTGTCACTATAATAACGTTGTATGTGTCACTATAATAACGTTGTATATGTCACTATAATAACGTTGTATATGTCACTATAATAATGTATTTTATTTCACTATAATAATGTATCCTATGTCACTATAAGGTATTCTATGTCACTATAATAACGTTGTATATGTCACTATAATAACGTTGTATATGTCACTATAATAACGTTGTATATGTCAGTATAATAACATTGTATATCTCACTATAATAACGTTGTATATGTCACTATAATAATGTTGCATATGTCACTATAAGGTATTCTATGTCACTATAATAACGTTGTATATGTCACTATAATAATGTTGCATATGTCACTATAAGGTATTCTATGTCACTATAAGGTATTCTATGTCACTATAATAATGGCAAATACACTACCGTTGAAAAAAATGTCGGATCACTTAGAAGTGTCTTTGTTTTTGAAAGAAAAGCAAATGTTTTTGTTCATTAAAATAACATTAAATTGATCAGGAATACAATGTGGACATTGTTAATGTTCTAAATGACTATTGTAGCCTGAAACAGCTGCTTTTTAGTGGAATATCTACATAGGCGTACAGAGGCCCATTTTCAGCAACCATCACTCTTGTGTTCCAATGGCACGTTGTGTTAGCTATTCCAAGTGTATCAATTTAAAAGGCTAATTGATCATTAGAAAACCATTTTGCATTTATGTTAGAACAGCTGAAAACTGTTGTTCTGATTAAAGACGCAATAAACTGTCCTTCTTTAGACTGGTTGAGTATCTGGAGCATGAGCATTTGTGGGTTCGATTACAGGCTCAAAATGGCCAGAAACAAAGGACTTTCTTCTCAAACTCGTCAGTTTATTATTGTTCTGAGAAATGAAGGCTATTCCATGTGAGAAATTGCCAAGACACTGAAGATCTCGTATAATGCTGTGTACTACTCCCTTCACAGAACAGGGTAAACTGGCTCTAGCCAGAATAGTAAGCGGAGTGGGAGGCCCCGGTGCACAACTGAGCAAGAGGACAAGTACGTTAGAGTGTCTAGTTTGAGAAACAGATGCCTCACAAGTCCTCAACTGGCAGCTTCATAAAATAGTAGCCGAAGAAGCGACTCTGGGATGCTGGTGTTCTAGGTAGAGTTCCTCTGTCCAGTGTCTGTGTTATTTTGCCCATCTTAATCTTTATTTTTATTGGCCAGTCTGAGATATGTTTTTTTTTTGCAACTCTGAAATTCTTACTTACTAGCCCTTATTAACCAACAATAAAGTTTTATGAAAAATAAGTGTGAAGAAAATATTTACTAAAATAAACTGAAGTAAAAAATAAAAAGATACAACATTGTAATAAAAAAGAAGAAAATATAAAAATAACAAATAATTAAAGAGCAACAATAAAATAACAGTAACAAGGCTATATACAGGGTACCAGTACAGAGTCAATGTGGAGGCTATATACAGGGGGTACCTGTACAGAGTCAATGTGGAGGCTATATACAGTGGGTACCAGTACAGAGTCAATGTGGAGACTGTATACAGGGGGTACCAGTACAGAGTCAATGTGGAGACTGTATACAGGGGGTACCGGTACAGAGTCAATGTGGAGGCTATATACAGGGGGTACCGGTACAGAGTCAATGTGGAGGCTATATACAGGGGGTACCGGTACAGAGTCAATGTGGAGGCTATATACAGGGGGTACCTGTACAGAGTCAATGTGGAGGCTATATACAGGGGGTACCAGTACAGAGTCAATGTGGAGGATATATACAGGGGGTACCGGTACAGAGTCAATGTGGAGGCTATATACACTGGGGTACCGGTACAGAGTCAATGTGGAGGATATATACAGGGGGTACCGGTACAGAGTCAATGTGGAGGATATATACAGGGGGTACCGGTACAGAGTCAATGTGGAGGATATATACAGGGGGTACCGGTACAGAGTCAATGTGCACACGTTAGTCGAGGTAATTGAGGTAATATGTGCATTTATGTAGAGGTAAAGTGACTATGCATAGATCATAAGTAGAGAGTAGCAGCAGCATAAAAATGGGGGTGGGGGGGTCAATGCAAGTAGTCTGGGTAGCCATTTGATTAGCTGTTCAGGAGTCTTAAGGCTTGGTGGTAGAAGCTGTTAAGAAGTCTTTGGAGCTCTGGTACCGCTTGCCATGCGGTACCAGAGAGAACAGTCTATGACTGGGGTGGCTGGAGTCTTTGGCAATATCTTCTGTCACCGCCTGGTATAGAGTTCCTGGATGGCAGGATGCTTAGCCCCAGTGATGTACTGGACCGTACGCACTACCCTCTGTAGTGCCTTGCGGTCGGACGCCAAGCAGTTGCCATACCAGGGCTGATGCAACCATAATCTCGATGGTGCAGCTGTAGAACATTTTGAGGATCTGAGGACAAATGCCAAATCTTTTCAGTCTCTTGAGTATAGGCATTGTCATGCCCTCTTCACGACTGTTTTGGTGTGTTTGGACCATTCTAGTTTGTTGGTGATGTGGACACCACAAGCACCACCAATCTCTCAACCTGCTCCACTACAGCCCCGTCGATGAGATTTGGGGGTGCTCGGCCCTCTTTTTCCTGTAGTTCACAATCAACTCCTTTGTCTTGATCCTGTTGAGGGAGAGGTTGTTATCCTGGCACCACACTGTCCTCCCTAAAGGCTGTCTCATCGTTGTCATCAACGACACATCGTCAAACTTAATGATGGTGTTGGAGTTGTGCTTGGCCATGCAGTCATGGGTGAACATGGAGTACAGGAGGGGACTGAGCATGCACCCCTGAGGGGCACCCATGATGAGGGCCAGTGTGGCAGGGTTTCTGCAATAGTGGGGTTGATGTGAGCATGAGCACCCTTTCAAAGCACTTCATGGCGTCAGACTACTGGTCGGTAGTCATTTAGGCATCTTACATAGGTGTTCTTTGGTACAGGGACTATGATGGTTGAAAAGTATAGGACAAACGTTATGTCTTTGTCAGAACTTCATAATGAGGGCCTTTGCTTGACATGACATTAGCTGTCATTAAGGCTGTAGGATAGTGTTTTCCAACTCCAGTCCTCCAGTACCTCCAGTCCTCCAGTGCCACCAGTCCTCTAGTACCTCCAGTCCTCTAGTACCTCCAGTCCTCTAGTACATCCAGTCCCCCAGTCCTCCAGTTCTCCAGTCCTCCAGTGCCTCCAGTTCTCCAGTCCTCCAGTGCCTCCAGTCCTCCAGTCCTCCTGTATCTCCAGTCCTCCAGTCCTCCAGTATCTCCAGTCCTCCTGTATCTCCAGTCCTCCAGTATCTCCATTCCTCCAGTATCTCCAGTCCTCCAGTCCTCCAGTATCTCCAGTCCTCCAGTATCTCCAGTCCTCCAGTTCTCCAGTCCTCCAGTTCTCCAGTCCTACAGTATCTCCAGTCCTCCTGTAACTCCAGTCCTCCTGTATCTCCAGTCCTCCAGTCCTCCTGTATCTCCAGTCCTCCAGTACCTCCAGTCCTCCAGTCCTCCTGTATCTCCAGTCCTCCAGTACCTCCAGTCCTCCAGTATCTCCAGTCCTCCAGTCCTCCTGTATCTCCAGTCCTCCAGTACCTCCAGTCCTCCAGTCCTCCTGTATCTCCAGTCCTCCAGTACCTCCAGTCCTCCAGTATCTCCAGTCCTCCAGTCCTCCTGTATCTCCAGTCCTCCAGTATCTCCAGTCCTCCAGTCCTCCTGTACCCCCAGTCCTCCTGTACCTCCAGTCCTCCAGTACCTCCAGTCCTCCAGTATCTCCAGTCCTCCAGTCCTCCTGTACCTCCAGTCCACCAGTACCCCCAACAGCACACATTGTTGTTGTAGCCCCGGACAAACATACCTTACTCAACTCATTGAGAACTTGATGGTTAGTTGACAAGTTTAACCAGGTGTGCTTGTCCGGGCCGGCAACATCCATCTGTGCTGTTGGAGTCCTGGAGGACTGGAGTTTTGACGAAACGTCAGTCTGCTCGCCTCCTGTACAATGGATTAAAGTGAGCAAAAATACCTAAATCTCTGCATTTTTTTGTTGAGGTTTTCTTGGTAAGCCATTCTCATGATTTTTGCCATTATTGTTGATCACCCCTCCTTTCCTTTGTTTGCTGAAGCGCAAAGACCCAGCTGAACATAACAAGATATTTCAATACAAAACCCACTCTAATACCCACATAATATCCTACCACTCTTGGAGCTCATTAATTTTAAACATAGTGATTATTGGCCGTGCTTCCTTTCAAGCTTTCAAGCTACAAGTCAAACAGTCACAATGCTTTATTCCCCATACACAGTCAACATTACAGTGGTGTAAAGTACTTAAGTAAAAAAACTTTAAAGTACTTATTAAATCATTTTTTGGGGTATCTGTCACGACTTCCGCCGAAATCGGTTCCTATCCTTGTTAGGGGGGTGCTCGGCGGTTGGCGTTGCCGGTCTTCTAGCCATCATCGATCCACTTTTAATTTTCCTTTTGTTTTGTCTTGTCTTCCCACACACCTGGTCTCAATTCCCTCAGTACATGTTGTGTATTTAACCCTCTGTTCCCCCCATGTCTTTGTGCGGAATTGTTTATTGTAAGTGCATGTGCATGTTTTCTCTGGTGCCTGGTGGGTTTTGTAGCCATTTGTTTGTTATTCTGGTTTCCGGTGGTTTTATGAATAAAACTGCTCCGTTGATTACCCAGTTTTAGTCTTCCAGCAGGGAGACCGGAGGAGGTTCCAGCTCGTGCATCATCTGTGGCAGCAGAGGTCACACTGCCGGTCGGTGCCGGGTTGATTTCTCTGGGGATCGAGGCAGCAGGCAGGGCACTCTGTCATCACCCAAGGTAAGCCGGCACCATTCTCGCCCAGAGCCCTCTGTTTGCACATATGTTTTTGTGTGTTACTTTTTCTGAGTTTTCCCCACATTCCCAGCATAAGGCGCTCGTCGATTCAGGGGCGGTTGGGAATTTTATAGATAGATCGTTCGAGTTTAGAGATCCCCATTGTTCCCATGGCCATTGTTCCCTTCCCCGTTCACACCTTAGATAGTCAACCATTAGGGTCAGGGTTAATTAGGGAGGCCACCGCTCCTCTGGGCATGGTGACGCAGGGGCGTAACAAGGAGAGAATTAGTCTCTTCATCATTGACTCTCCTGCGTTTCCTGTGGTGCTAGGCCTACCTTGGTTAGCTTGTCATGACCCCACTGTTTCTTGGCAGCGGAGGGCTCTCATGGGGTGGTCGGGATGTGTTTAGGGGTTTCCGTTGGTGCTAGGCCTACCTTGGTTAGCTTGTCATGACTCCACTGTTTCTTGGCAGCAGAGGGTTCCCATGGGGTGGTCGGGATGTGTTTAGGGGTTTCCGTTGGTGCTAGGCCTACCTTGGTTAGCTTGTCATGACCCTACTGTTTCTTGGCAGCGGAGGGCTCTCATGGGGTGGTCGGGATGTGTTTAGGGGTTTCCGTTGGTGCTAGGCCTACCTTGGTTAGCTTGTCATGACCCTACTGTTTCTTGGCAGCAGAGGGCTCTCATGGGGTGGCCGGGATGTGTTTAGGGGTTTCCGTTGGTGCTACTATGGTGGAAAGTCCAGAAAAGGACTCCACCGTGTGCATTCCTTTCGAATATTCCGACTTGGCACTTGCCTTCTCTAAAAAGAGGGCGACTCAATTAACACCTCATCGTCGGGGATATTGTGTGATAAATCTCCTGGTAGACTCGGCACTTCCCAGGAGTCACGTGTATCCCCTGTCACAGGTGGAGACGGAGGCTATGGAGACATATGTCTCTGAATCCCTGCGTCAGGGGTACATTCGGTCTTCCACTTCACCCACCTCCTCAAGTTTCTTTTTCATGAAGAAGAAGGAGGGAGGTCTATCAAGGCCTGAACCAGATCACTGTGAGGTATAGCTACCCGCTACCTCTCATAGCCAGAGCGATTGAGTCAATGCATGGGGCGCGCTTCTTCACCAAACTAGATCTCTGGAGAGCTTACAACCTGGTGCGTATCCGCGAGGGAGACGAGTGGAAGACGGCTTTCAGTACCACCTCAGGGCACTGTAAGTACCTCGTCATTCCTTACGGGTTGATGAATGCACCATCAGTCTTCCAAGCCTTTGTAGATGAGATTTTCAGGGACCTGCACGGGCAGGGTGTAGTGGTGAATATTGATGACATACTGATATACTCTGCTACATGCGCCGAGCATGGGTCCCTGGTGCGCAGGGTGCTTGGTCGCCTGTTGGAGCATGACCTGTACATCAAGGCTGAGAAATGCCTGTTCTTTCAGCATTCCGTCTCCTTTCTAGGGTAGCCCTTTCCACCACAGGGGGGGAGAGGGAGAGTGACCGCTTTTCAGCCATGCGTAATTGGCCGACTCCCACCACGGTAAAGGAGGTGCAGCGGTTTTTAGGGTTTGCCAACTATGACAGAAGGTTTATCCGGGGTTTTGGTCTGGCAGAGGCTGCCATTACCTCACTGCTGAAGGGGGGGCCGGTACATTTGCAGTGGCCGGCTGAGGCGGACAGGGCTTTTGGTCACCTGAGTGCTCTGTTTACCTCGGCACCCGTGCTGGCCCATCCGGATCCCTCTTTGGCTTTCATAGTGGATGTGGACACGTCCGAGGCTGGGATAGGAGCTGTGCTCTCTCAGCGATCGGGTACGCCACCGAAGATCCGCCCCTGTGCCTTCTTCTCGAAGAAGCTCATTCCGGCTGAGCGAAACTATGACGTCGGGGACTGGGAGCTGTTGGCTGTCGTAAAGGCCTTGAAGGCGTGGCTTGAGGGGGCTAAACATACTTTTCTCATCTGGACTGACCTCCGCAATCTGGAGTACATCCGGGCAGCGAGGAGACTGAACCCTCGTCAGGCAAGGTGGGCCATGTTTTACACCCATTTTGTTTTCACCCTGTCCTACAGACCAGGCTCTCATAACGTTAAGGCATACGCACTGTCCCGGCTGTATGACACAGAGGAGCGGCCCATAGATCATACTTCCGGACTCCTCCCTGGTAGCGTCGGTGGTGTGGGAGCTGGATGCGGGAGTTGAGCAGGCATTGCAT